>NW_028240693.1:0-585701 GCF_964263255.1 Lissotriton vulgaris | reverse complement strand
ACAGTAATCAAATTGCTGTTGGGTAAGATGCCAAGATTTGCTTGAAGTGTCACGTGCCACAGAGCCACTTGCCAGGTATAGATGGAAAATGGACTCCAGTGTTGCAAGTTTCCCTCAATCACACAGAACAAGAACAACACTCTCAGCAGCTGTGCAACATCACAACACATCGAATATTTACTGTTGGTGGTGCCAGTTATGGCCAACAAAGCAGTCGCTGAGGGTTTTAAGTGAGACGCTAAGTTTCAGGGTAAAATAGGAAACCTTAACCTACATCTGCATGTGTGTATGTGGTTCATATACAGTGCACACCAACCTGAAAGGAAGTGGAGCACTCTATAGGGTCAAAGACAAGGATACAGTCAACGAGGGATTAGATACGTATCTGGGTTCAGGGAATGGAAATTGAGTTTTACTATGTTGTATTATTCTTAATGAAGGAGTATCTTCACCTCTAATCTAATTTAGATTGAGGTCGGGGGTATTGCCGTTGGATATGGGAACATTGTCCTAAATCCTGATGCACAGATGGGAAGCCATGTTTTTTTAAGTCTTACCCATCAGACAGTACAAGTTGGCTGGTTGGAAAAGACCCCTTGAGGGTTTTCCAAGAACTTAAGTGGGTTTACCACTCATCCATCCCTTACCATTTGTTGGCCTTATTATCACAATCATTTGTTACCTTCTCATTTGATGCCTTCCTTGTTCAACTTACTTTGTCCTCCCCCTGGAGCATTACCTCTTTACCATTGTTTAGCTTCGCCAACTTAATCCCTCCACTGCTCTCTTTAACTGAATTACTTTTTCCCTTTTGGTTAAGCACTCTACGGGAATGTGTAGGAAGCTGGCTCTGCATATACAGTGGCGGCTGGCGACATTTGAAAGTGGTGCAGGGTAAAAGTTCAGGATGAGTGCCTGGTGGAAAGCGAGCGCAGTAAGTATGAGAAACCGACACCCTCCCCACCCCGAGAACATTTTGAAAAAGAGTGCGCAAATGGTGCATTTCCAAGCATATTTGAGAAAGCAAGAATGTAAATAAAGCAATTGTGAAAGTGTAGCTATGACATCAATAAAGATATTGCATATGATAATGATGTGGGTAGCTGCTCATTAAATATAACCATAGAACATCATAACAGACTGAGATAACAATGCTGAGTACCTCACAGATGTCTTTATTTATTGATATACCTTTGCAAACGAACTCTGAGGAAATAGCAAGTATTGTGATTTGTGGGACTAGATACAATGAGACAGAAAGGAATAAACATTAAAACATTAAAATGTAGTAGCGCACCCTACAATGCACTGTTCTCTTTCAGGGGATGAAGAAATATGATCCCATCACCCCCATCCTGATGATGGAACACCATTAGCTCCCCTTGCTGGTACATCATCAAAAACAGCTGCATTATTTACAAACATTGCAAATGATGCAGCTGTTGTTCATGAAGTAGTGGCCAGCCAAGCCACCATGACCTTCTGCAGTAGTGAGGGCCTTGTGTCCTGGTGCTGCAATTGGTACAGGGCGGTTACTATTAGGGGTGATTTACATCACTTACTTGACCTTGTAACTATCAGTCTTGCACTTTTCTCTGTTATGCAGCATGCTCATATGAAAGCTTAAAACATGTCGGAACCTTTACAAACTTACACACATCAAACTATGTTTACTTCCTTCTCCTTGACCAGCACTACGGTGATAGAGTGGTGAAGTCAGACACAATGGGGCGCCCTCGTAGGAGGTGCCAGGATGGAGATTTGGCCTGGCTGTCCAACAACGCTAATTGTTTGAATAAATAAACTCGAATTTCACAACTATACACGCATTACCATGAATAACACCGAACCCCACTTCTTGCACAGAACAAAGGAGACCCCAGAGCCCAAAGTGGCTCAAATCATCAAGAAATATGTTCAGCACAAACAAACAAATCATCCTGCAACAGTGAAGCTTCAATATTGTTTGTTGGCCCATCTCCCATTCAATTCATAAACCAACAGATAGAGATGAGAAGAACTGACTTTACCGACGCATTTTACAGACCAGCCACACCCAAGGTCACACCGAGTGTGGAAAGCATCCTGGCTTGGAAGATGCGCATTCAAGTTCTGTAATCCTCAAAGGAGAACAGTATTCTCCAATCACTAGGGAATGGAAACGCCAGCCTCAGCAACAACAGTGGCAAGGGCATGGCACATGATAATAGTCTAGATTAGTACAAAAAAGTATGTGTAACCTTCGCTCGCGCTATTAACATTAACAAAGTAAAACCCAGTCCTGTAAATGTTGGCCGCACAAACAACAGCAGCAAGGGCTTTCCATGTGGCACCGTGATACAACCATAGTACAGAAAAGATAAGCTGCTGCCTGTATTAATTACTATGTGTGTCTTTTAATGAGTAGCAATATAAAAACAGTATTTGGTGCCAGCGGAGGTTACATGTACTTTTTGTTGTTATGCCAACTTGCCACAAGCTCACAGCCTCGGCCTCCTCGAAGTCGGATACTGCATTCAGTGCATTGCACTTAACTGTGTAGACTTAGTCAATGGCGAATTTGATTTGAATTCTCCACTGGCAAAGTTACGGCCTGTCCTGGAAACACCGGCTGCAACAACAATAGCAGCAAGGGCCTGGCGCTTGGTGCCACAGTGTAACTTTAGTACTCAGAAGTATGTGTAACCCGGCTGGCGCTATTTACTGTTTTTGTCTTTCCAATGAGTAGAAAGACAAACTGTATTTGGCGCAGGCGGGGTTACATGTGCTTTTCTGTGCAATGTGCGTATGGCAGCCTTGGCCTTCTTATATTTTTTAGGTCTCACCTAGCAAATGCAGCGCATGCGCTGCCTCGCCTTGACGAGACTAATGTTGTCGGTTTGATGTGCAAAGGGAGACAAAACATGTGCGCACCCGGACAGGCGATGTGCACACGTAGGGCTGGCGCGTTCAGCACAACGGGCGCATGACATGCTTGCGCTAACACTTTCTCTCCCTCCCTCCACCGCAGCTCCAAGAAAGGCACCCCCTCCCTGTCTCCTGCTCCTCTGGTCTGCCCGTACAAGAGCTGTGCACGCGCACAGTGTGGCTCATGGCGCCTGAGGTTCCCCTGCAGCAGACTCTCTGATCTGGAACCAGGCAGGGCCCTCTTACCCCTGCACGTCTTTGGACTCCAAGCCACTGCTTGCTCTGTGACTTCTCACCACCAGCGGGGCCCTAACGGACCTATGCAGTATCGCCGCAGCTCACTCCGATGCAGTGGCCCTCACCTGGTTTTATTACGTAGTAGTATTTCAAAGTAAGGTAAAACTAGGTACGCAGAACTAAGTAGGAGATTTCCGTTACAGTAACAACTACAGTACTGGAAATAGGATGTGTTTAAAGGGGAAACGTTGATGCAGGAGCGTATTGCACAGTTGTCTTTTCACATTATTCACTTTAATGCACAATGCCTGTGTTTATTAATTTATGCATGTTTACATTTAAGGCACAAGTAAATGAAGCAATTTTCCCCCAATCCACCTGGAGGTTAAATGCTTGCAGCTAGATAACTATATCACAATAATTAGAACTTATGAGTATGCCCCAAAATGTTTACGTTTGTAAAGAGATTTTAGAATGGGATCTGTGAGCATTAATCTGTGGTTTCTCAGATCGGATATACAGTATAAATGTGTGAATGTTCTAAATAATGTGTTATTGAGACTTCTTATTTTAACTAGCAATATGTATTTGAATATGTAGACTCAAAGATGAAGTCATTGAGTGCTGGGAGAAAGACATTCATCCAGTTTAAACAAGTGCATGCTGGGATCTGCAGTCCATGAACAGGGGATGCAGTACTTTCTTCCATGTAATAGTGGTCTGCTGTGCTCCCAACCAATAGCAGTGTGGCAGCATATTCCAAAACATGGAACAAAAAGCCCCACCATCACAGGCATTTGAAAAAGGCACTACTGCTGAAACGCGTCATGCCATTATTCAATAAAGGAAATCCCTCTTTACCCCGCTGTGTCCCCTGATCTGCTTCCTTAAATGGAGGGAATTTTGCTGCTATATTTACGTGGAGCCATTATCACATTAGGGGACCCATCCTCAAAGGGTTCGGAGGTCGAGGTGGCACTGTGGTGTTATGATTTTCAAGTTATTGGAAAACTCGGGACCGCCGCAGCTGAAAGGAACAAGTACCGGCTGCCAATAACAGACTGTGACTTCATGGTGAGTCATAATTCACTACAAATATGCCTCTGGGTGCTATCCATGTCGGCAATTTGCGGCAGGATGTAGGGGGTTTAGAGATTGACTTTATTTTTACAAGGGGCAACTTATTAATTTTCTTAATACAAACTGGACTACGTTTGCAAGAAGAGCCCATACTCACAAAGAGGAAGTCATTGAGGGCTAGGAGAACGACATTCATCCAGTTTAAACAAGTGCATGCTGGGATCTGCAGTTTGTGACCCGGGGCTGCAGTGCTTTCTTCCCTGTAATAGTGGTCAGCTGTGCTCCCACCCAAAGCAGTGTGGCAGTATGTTCAAAACATGAGATTATCACAAGCAGTGGTGCTTGTCTCAGTCGCGCACTGTTCAACTGGTGTTCCTAAACACCTAAAACAACGAATCAAAATTGACAGAATTTATCTTATAATAATCTTGTATTTTTCAGTCATCATTTTCAATTCAAACAATGATTATTCATTTACATATACATATTTCTTTGTATTTTCCAAATGCATAACAATATAAGATCATGACAACATAAATTCTTGATCATTGATACATGATTTGTAATACAATAACTAAACATTTCTGATAAGCATCATTTTAGAACATGCCCAATGCATTTCGGAACCTGACTGGTTCCTTCCTCAGGGGCCGATCTGAAAAATTAAATGTACAATGTAATGTATTAATGCCCAAGGTTCTCAAACAACTTATGTATATTCATATTGAAAGGTGCTGTGCGTGATATATATCATACCTTATATCAGTGTTGTGAACTGAGCGGATGAATCTGGAATCTACAACAACCAAGAAACACACCACATATGACATCTACCAGCATGTTACTTCATCCAAGAAGTTGTAAAAAGCTTACCGATGTGTTCACGACGTAAAACAATATTGAGCTGCCGATCAAAAAAACAAATATCTAAGTGTTAGGTCAGACCATAGGCAATCGTTGTGGGGCAATTAATAAATGTAAATGCCAGATATGTCAATATAAATAAATATCATTCCTTTATGACTTGATCAAAATGTATTGCTGTAAAAAACAAAACATCAGGACATAGCGTTATAGCCCAGTCACTCAACATACTATAAGGTGCCTCTGTAGTTGAACCGCTGTCATCAACATACCTTATCTCCAAAGGTGTGCTAAATCACCTGGAGAAAAATTACAAAATTAACTATAAGATTACTGCTGAGTAAATCGAAAACCAAGTGAGCCATCCTCATAGCGCTATTCTTACCTATAACTGAAATTCGAGCTGACGTGTACTCGTAATAAGTAAACGGAGCCTCAGGTTGCCGCGCTGCCATCGCGACTCCCATTTACGTGATCAACCTGTGTAAACAACATCGACAAAGGACTACCCAGTTGTGGGACGCCAAACTATCAACGGCTCAGGCAGCAATCTTAAAGTGGGTAAATCCGAATGTTATATGCTATCAAGAACTATGCACGCTGGTGCGCTGGTCTAATATCCATGAGAATCTAATGCCTGGACACCGAAACTTCATTATTATTATCCCATTTCAAAAACTAGCTCAAATGCCTGTGTGTCATGGGCAAGGGTCAATCTCCTTTTGGGGACATTTTGTCTGGCTGCTTAAATTCTGCCCTTTTGACAGGGGGGAAGATTGGCCCACTAGGCCACCAGGAATTTATTTTTAGATATAAATGTTTGTGGGTAGCGGCCCCATGGACAAGGGTCACTCTCCTTTATGGGGTTGAATATTTTGGCTGTTTCTGCCCCCCTTGCGGACAGATCTGCATTTTGCTTTTAGGCCCACCCACCCACAAGCTTGGATGGTAGATTGTGTGTGGACTGATTCATTATTTGCGAATGTGAATGTGATGTTTTAATTCTCCTTTTTATTCTAGTGCAAAGCTTTTTTTCTTGTTTGTGGTATCTGCAGTTTTGCGTGGTTGCATTTATTTGGTAAGAATATTTTTTGTTGTTGTGTTTACTCCAAATGAATATTATTGTCATACACAAGTGAATTTTTTGTAAGTGGTGTCATAACAGCAGCATATTTAGTTTGTGTTTTGAGCGAGAAATTCTTTGTGATGTCTTTTGCGCAGTCTTATGTGTAATTTTCTTTTCTTTTTCTTTTTTAGTGGGATATTGTTGGTCTTTGCAGAGTAGGTGGTGAGTCTATCTGCTTCTGACAAGTGAGTGGTATAGTTTTGCAGTATATAGGTCTTTGTGATAAAGCCACATTTTGTTTATTAGTTATTCTACAAAGTATTTGTTGTTGTTGACTTGTTTGACAAGTTGCCTTTGTTAGTAAGGATTATGGTAGCCACAGAAATACTGCTCAGCAGGTGTTTGGTATGCTTTTTGAATCCTTCTCTGACCATGATTATGAGACTGACAGTGCATCTGAGGGAGAGGAGGAAGTGCAAGATTCAGGCATTGAGTTATCTGTCCACGAGGAATCATCTGATGATGAAGCTACTCTGAGTGTTAATGAAGCTACTCTCAATAAGGATGAAGTGCCTGTTTAGAGGAGGACACTGATGTGTCAATGGTGCAAGAGGCATCTGGATTGCCGCTTAGGACTGCAAGGCTTCCCATTGGAAGTGCTGGACTCTGGGTTGATCCAAACGTGGTGCAGCCGGTGTTGCCTACCTTTAGTGGTGATGCAGGATGTAGAGCTGTAATGGGGCTGAACCTTACATTTATACAGTGTTAAGTTGGCATGAGCTTTTTAGAAATGTAAATGCCATTTTACATTTTTGCTTTCTTTTGCACAGGGTACACACATTAGTTATTGTTTTGCGTTAGGCTGAGAGTTTTGCTTCTGATCTTGCTAGACTTGCTTTGTAAGCGGAGTCTGAACAGTGAGTGCCGAGGCCGTCAAGGTTATATCAACACTGTTGCTTTTGTTCGAACTGATCAGCGCAAGTTCGAGACATAACATATATGCAGCTGTGGACATCTCTGATTTTGGCGCCTTTTATAATACACTGTGTAGGCATGATTGAACACACTTGGAGAACATCCGTATGCTGAAAGCTTGTACTGAACTCAATGTGATTCACTCCTGCTAAACTCTGAGTTATTGGGTCGCCTATGCAAGCCTAAGAGACCTTCTTCAGTTATAAAATACCCTCCTAGCAAGGGAGGGTGAAATTTAGGTATATATTTAACCGGTTTCCATGTAGCATTATAATATGCTTTCTCCCTTTGTATTTTATGGAATAGTAACTATGCTGAAAATCTAATTTCTTATCATATATCTGCTTGTATTAGTTAAGATGCTGCACCTGAGATCACGGCGTTGAAATAAACCTTTTAAACTTGCTCGTGTCTCCCTGTACTCCCTGTTCTGGACTGGTATGAGAGTATAATGAAAAAGTACTCACGTTTCCCAGCTTACCTGAGGTATCCTAAGTCACATGTTCTGGGTTGTCTAATCATTGGTGACTTTGCTATAGGACGAAGAGCCAATGTGACACTGATGCTAGTCTGGTAGGGGATGTTGTGTACTAAGGTGAGTTTTGGTACACCCTAATTCACTGAGGTCCTGAGTCTCTGTGCACAGTTCTGTGACTGAGCAGAATCCCTTCAACATGGCGCCCATACGTTGGCGGTCTTATTTCATGACGCTTGAATAGTGCATATATCAGTCCTTAGCCCCTTCACTATTGTTTCCGGTTAACAGTGCTGACAGATAAACATACCTATAGCTAAATAGGTATTTTCAAGCTTGACTCTTTCAAAACGGTTTCCTTTTGAATTACTACCCAGTTGTGCTACATTGTTTTGCATTGTACCTTTCTTAACTGTGTCGTTATGGCTGACGTTGACATACCGCAGCATAGTCGCATTGCGTTCCGCAATCATTTGCAGGCTTATAACGTTGGCTTGGAGGGCATGGCAGTTATTTTAGTGGTGATTGCTGAGATAGCTTACCCGTTTGAGATGTTCTACTCATGGGTGTCATTTCCTGCTGTGGATGCGGCTACTCAGGTGTTTCACACTTACACTCACACAGTCGTGCCCATGGAATATTTTCCTTATAGGACCCATGATTTCTGCATGGCATCACCGTGTTTGATTTAATGGTGCCCTACCCCATAGTTTAACAGCAATTAGATTAGGTCCTTTGTACATTCAAGGTGCCTCTTGGCCTTTTTGACTGGATTTACCCCACATCCTCATGCGGGGGCAGTCCCTGTTGCTGAGCTGAGGCCCCTATATACCTCCGAAATTGGAGTTATCAAGGCCTTAGTTCAATGTATTACTCGCAATTTCCAGGGCGGGGCCCCTGGTGTTGCGGCGCTCCCTGCTGGACCGAGTGGGACGAAGCTTAGTCCCGTCATGGTTAATGCAGTTATGGGCCAGCGTCCCCAGGATAAGGGTGATATGCCTTTCTGGCTTGCCCAAAAATTTGACAAGCTGGAAGCAGTTTTTCCTAATTCGAGTCGTTTAGAAAAACACAGAATTCTTACAATTAGTTTACCCAAGGACTTAGTACCGGAAGCCGGTGACTGCGAGTCATAGAGTAGAATCTTTGCGGCGGTGTACACAAGGTCCTATGGCACTCCGTCAATGGCTGTCCTGCCGACGGTCATTAAACGCGTAAAAGATGAACACAGACCTGAGGCTGCGGTTGAATTGGGAATGAGACTCCTCGGCTCATTTGATGTAGTTTCCGATCTAGTCCTTTTTAATTTAAAGGGAGATGCGGTGAACTTTCAAGTGTCTAATGCCTTTCGCGATGTCCCCGATGCCGACAAACCCCGCCAGTTACTGAGAATTATTACGGCGGCTTATAAGACCATTGGCCATAATAGTTTAGGTGTCAAGCCCTTTTCTGCTAAAGATAAAAAACAGACTCCGGGGTCGAAGTCTAAAAAAGACATTCAACCCAAAGCTCCAAAGCAAAATTGGAACAAAAACAAAAAACAGGGAAAACATCAACAGAAACAGGAGTCCCGTCCTGCGTCACCAGTGCCTGCGTCTACTGAGCGCTCTTATGACTTGCGCGACCGCGCTACGATTAAGTCACCTGATCGATTTCAGGTTCCAGATCAACGTTCTCCTCGTTCTTTACAGGACACATCGGCCTCATCGTCCAGTGGTGGATGCGGCAGCAGAGGAAGGGTTGGCCAGCAGAGTCGTGACCAGCCCCACCCGAAAGACGGAAAAGGTAAGCAGGATGATTCTTCACAAAAAAGACCACAGTTTCAGAAAAAGAAAGATGCCGCTTTAACAGCGAGATATGCCACAGATAGTGAGAACGCAGCTTTGGAATCAGATGTGGGCACTGGCGCAGTTGGACAGCGCGGTGGAGATTACCATAGTGTGAGAGGCCCTGCGTCCACTACCGAAGGTGACAGCGACAAATTTGTTGTTGTTGAGACAGCTGATACAAGAGTAGCTCCCCCTGATAGGTTATTTGAAATCGGCCTTTTAATTGAAGGTGACATACAACGTACCATAAAAGGGGTATTTTGGTAAAATCTTACAACTACGTTTGACATTTTGTTAGCGGAGGCTGACTGGCCCCCACCTTTTGTTCTCGCAGGTCCGAGAAGGGAGGAGGTAATCCTCCCTAGTTTCGCGCTCACAGTGTCAAAGGAGCATTCGCTGAATTTTGCAGAACAGTGGGCTAAGGCACTTGCGCCTGCTTTGTACTGTACTCAGTGTGGTTGGGATAAATTCTCCCCCCAAAATGAGATTCCCTTGTGGTCTATGCCACAGCCTCAAGCAAAGGCTTCGGTCACAGAAATCCTTGACCAAGTGGAATATCAAGGTGTGATTGAAACTTGTGTGTCTCCGATAAATAACCCTCTCTTTACTGTGACCAAGCCTGATGGTTCTTACCGTTTGGTATTAGATTACCGGCATCTAAACTTGCATTGTCGTACCTGTGCAGTACAGAATACCCACAGTTCTGCCCTAGTGGATGGTCTTGTGCGTAGTCCTGGTGTGTTTGCTGCCCGTATAGTTTCTCTTTTGGAGAGAATAGACCCAGCTGCATGTTCGTAGGTGGATGGAATTTATCTCACAGACAACGAGATATGGGCGCATCTGTGCCGCGTTGACCGCATAATTTGCAATTTTGCGGACTTCGGTTACAAATTTAACTTTGCAAAGTCTCACATTGCAGAGTACAATGTGTTGTACCTGGGCTATGAGCTTAACAATGAAGGTCGAGGATTGTCTCCTCACTTCTTGAAGAAAAGCGCACAACTGCGCGCTCCAACAATGCTGAAAAAATTTGCTGGGATTTTTTAATTTCGGGGGTACATACTTTCCTGAATATGCCCAGCATATCAAGCCATTATATGCTTTGATACAACCAACTTTTACCAAATCGTGCTGGCTGCCTGAACATTCAGTCATTTTGCAATCTTTGCAGGCTTATCTGCTAGAATCTAAATTCTTACTGACTCGTGATAACCACACCAACCTGGTGATAATAATCGTCCCTGGGGCGGTGGGTTTCACATACCTTACTTTTAACGATGGTGACACAGTACCCATTGCTTACAACGCACACTTATACACTTCGGCTAAAATGCGCTTTTTCACTGTGGAAAAAGATTTGACAGTGCAAATGGCGATTCTAAAGGAACGCGCACTGTCAGGGGAACATACATGTTGGTTGTTACCCCGTATTCTGCCTTGGAGGCAGTGACGAAAGCCAGTGTACCAAATTCTAAAGCTTTGCACCCACAGGGAATACAATGGGTAACATCATTGATGTCTCCGGATGTCACCTTCATTTTTGATGCCTCCTTAAGGTCACAGGAGTATTTGCAGTATGAATTTGTTCATCCTGCCCCTTTGACTATGCGCCCTTTGGAGTATTTCCATTGTATCATTTACACTGATGGTTCTACGCAAGTTGTGCATGAGTCTAAGCACGCATACGTCTCAGCTTGCGCTATTGTGGTTAGTACCATGGTGGATGGAGTATTCAAGTCCGATTTCATGCATACACAGACATTAGGGGACTGTACCGCCCAGTTAGCGGAGCTCCGTGCTCTGATGCTTGCATTGGAGTACGCGGACCCTGGTGTGACTACTCTTATTGTGAGTGACTCCAACTACTGTGTCCAGTCTTACAATGACAATATGTTCTTTTGGACTCAGAACGACTATCGTGACTCCAAAGGTAGCACAATAAAACACAAAATGATCTGGGTTCGAGTGGCTGAACTTAAAGAGCAACTGCCATTTGTGTATGTAATTCATACTCTTGGTCATCAACGTGTGGGAGTTCACGCTGTTGGCAATAGTTTGGCCGATGAGGCCGCGAAGACAGCAGTTTCAACATATTTGTTTGCAGCAGTTACACATCCCAAAAGTAAGATTGATGATGAAATCTTCGCAGCAATTGCCGCTTATCATTTATGTCCTGATAAAGTTCCTTATGTGAAAATACCAGACGTTGGTGACAGATTGATTCCCAATGCGAACCGCAGGTCAGCGCTGATTACAGCTGCCCACGGGGGTGTTGCGTCGGCACATGCGGGCATTTCGGCTTCAGTATCTCAACTACAACTTCTCTTTTGGTGCGGGGACTTAACAAACAGATGCCTGATTATGTCCTTCAATGTGACATTTTTCAGCAGATCAAGCCTTCGTCTGCTGCGCTGCCGCCCCAAACACAGTTGTACATTTCCAATAAACCACTTGGTTGTGTTTATTTGGATCACTGCGGTCCTTTTTCTTCAGATACTGCATATAAGTACATCTTAGTTGCAGTTGATTCTTGGATGCGCTTTGTATGAGTGTGGCCCCACCGAAGTGCTGATTCACGAACTGTCATAAGAGATTTGCGTGTCTTTGTGGACATTTTTGCGTGTGGCACCTTCCATTCAGACCAGGGTCCAGCGTTTGCCTCTAAGGCGTACAAGGATGGCGTGAGTTTGTTGGGGGCCCAAATCAAATTTTCGTCTCCATACCAACCTGAGGGTAATAGTGTTGTGGAGAGGATGAATCATGACTTAAAGCAATCATTGACATGTAGGGTTGACAGCTAGGGTTATAGGTATCGGCAGGAACTGGCTGGCCAATCTCAATAGCGTACAGCGTGCGCTTAATAATCTCCCTAGAAGGTCTCTGGGTGGGCGGACCCCATACGAGATGCTCTTTGGTATCAAAATGTTTGTCCCAGACCTTGAAGGTCTAGACCAGGTGACAGCTTCTGCCCCCTTTGACGTAGATGCACATTGTAATGTTTTACAGAATCTACAAGAGACGAGAGACAGTCTTGCAAAGGAACACTTGCCCTCAACATCAGATGCTGCGTTGCAGATTCTGGTAGTTGGCTGGCTACCCCGAGTTGTAGAACTGGTCATAGAGAAGATCGAGAACAAGAAATAATTTAGTCCCTCATAGCGAGCTCCAGTTCCTGTACTTGACGTGCAGGGCACAAGAACAGTTATTTTATCTCCACTTCCAGGTCGAAAGGAAAAAAGGTGCATCTCCATTGACCATGTCAAATTACACAGAGTGGCTGATTCTTCTTAGTATGACACCTGCGGTCTCCTGTCCATCGATACTGAGAAATTCTGTTTTGGCTCCGGCTCCTAACAACAGACATGATGTTGGCTTTGAGATGCCTGCAATTTCAAGTATTTTATTGAATACCCCACCAGATGCTCAACTTGATGATACTGAGTATACTTACCTCATAGACTTGTCGATGCCCGATTTACAAACCTGTTTGGCCACTGAGTCCAGATCTTCATTTGACACTAACTCCACCACATCGAAGTCCCTTTCAAAACTTTTTGCAACATGGTTTTAAAAAAAAAATTTGATTCCCCATTGGACATACATTTGGTTGGTGCTTTTTTCAATATTTTTGTTTATGTCAATTGGATTTGTGGTGTATTTTGTCCGTCTTGTTAATGGACACTACTTTGAAGAGAGGACAGCTGTTTGACATATAAATGAAACATTGGCACCCCATTCCTCATCACACAGATTGAAGAAGGACCTGAGTTTTGTAAACATTACTACATGGCCTGTTTTAGATGGGATTGTATGGGATGCTGTTAAATTTCAAATACATGGTTCCACAGAGGCTATAAATGTCCCGAATGTACTAAGAATTTCTATGAGGGATGTGGTTAACCACATGGCTGCTGTGGGGATTTTTGCGCTGTGCTGGATTTTGCCATTTTGCTGGCACCATGACGAGCTGAGCTCGTCATCAGCACACGACACCCGTGGGTGATGACGAGCTGAGCTCGTCATCAGCATCGAAAGGGTTAAACAAAATATACGCTCTGATGATTGGAATGTTCAGTAGAGGCTTTGTTTTCAGATTTGAAATATTATGCAGCTTTTGATGCTGATACTTAGAATCAGCTAATTATGGTGATTTGTTTTGTTATCAACACTATGGCAATCACTACCTGCATAAGGCAAACACAAGGAGGAATATGGTTAATTATACTCAATGGGAACATTGCCCCGCTCCTGTGGAAGGCAACTCAAATTCTCTTCTAAAGAGATTCAATTATTTTACAGATTTCAAACAGTCAAATCCTAATGCATTTTATTTTAAGATGACCGAGAAGTCTTCTTCCAAAGTTAGACTTACCTACACAAAATTATTATATTCCAAGTCCTTTCTTGACCAATTGGCTATTGGGGGCTGTGAACTGTGGAAAGACACTATTGAGCCTAAATGTTGTGTGGCGCCGCGGCCAGAGCGACTGACGCTGACTTCTGGGGATCGCGGTTCAATTCTCGTCCACGGGGGCAGATTAGCCCAGCACTATGTGACTCTGGGCAATAGCTTGCTTAATCTTCCCTACGGCCCCCAGCGCCTAGAGTCCCTTACGGGTGATTGTTCGCGCTTTTTAAATGTGGATTGTTATTATTATTATCTGTTTGGGGTTCTAAAAATTGGCAAGTGCAAGGCACAGAGGATTTACATTGTGCATGTCTTATCCCAAACCACATGTTGGTTTTGAATTCGACTATTTCACAAACCACCTGCTTTGGATTGGCTACAACAAAAAAAATAAATGCTCCTTATTTTCCAGAATTAGAAGAATACCCAGGTTGGGATAATCACACCAGTATTTCTATTAGAGAATTACAGACCCTGTTGCTGAATTCTACTTTTAACATATCCAGTTTGGATCCTAAGGGTTGGCTGTTGTAGCACAGAAGTGCAGATTCTTGCCAACATCCTTTTCTGGGTTTAACCCCTGGCTACACACAGGTTAGGGTGGATCACCGTTTTGAGGGTGACCATTCTGTGACTACCTATTCCGTAGGCAAGCTGTGTCAGAATTGGTTCAAAAAGTCCACTTTAGCGTCAGTTAAGCTTCATTTCTCTAAATTGACTGACAAGGCTGATCTGAATGACTTTGTGAAGGGCCCTGCTTCTGGCAGATCCAAAAGGTGTATATATGCTATTTACAACGAAATTTGGAAACTGTCCCAAATTGAGGCTGCTTCCTGCTTAAGAGCTGTAGATCAAACTAATTTAGAAAAAGTGCTGGCAGTTGTAGATAACAGCATTAACACGCTTTCTTCCCGTATTACACATTAGATAATATTGTTTCGTCTGTTGATATTGTGCAAGAAGATGTCTCTGTGTTGTACCATGGCCAAAATCAATTGCGTTCCATTATGCAATTTGCATGGACTTTGCAAACGTTAAAGGCTGGGGAAGTGCCATGGGATTACATGAACACGTCCTCATTATTTGCCCCTTTTAATTTGACTGACAAACAGCAGTTTATGCTACTTTTTCTTTGTTACATATTGAAAAGTTAGAACCTTTGCCATTTTCTTTGGCCAAGACGAATTCTTCTGTGTGGCTCGTGCATGGGCTAATAACATTACCTATCCCTCTGTTCAAGTTTGAAGCTTGCATTAATTTCTATGCTATAGGCAGGTATGAACCTCTCGGTACTACTTATCTCCATGAAGCTTGGTGGCTTCCATTCACCTATAGGTGCCTGAGGGAGGGAAAAGAGGTTTATTTGAGTGGTGAAGATTGCACAACAACACCTGATCACTCGTTAATGTGTAGGAATATCCAATTGCATGGCTCGTGTAAACAGAATGCGCCTACTTTGGCCTGTGTCTTAAAATGTACACCGACACCTGCTATCACACCCATATTCACATTACTAGCAAATGGTAGTTATTTACTTTTAAATAATGAAGATTGTTGTGGGATGCTGGCAGGAATTCCTTACATCGTTATGGTATCCCAACGTGTAGTTTGTTGTAAAAACGTGATGTTTCCTCCTCCACATGGGAAGCTGGATATTTCCATCTGGCCGTCGATTCAGACCTTGAAGGCAGAGTTCAACAAGATGAGTCGAATAAGAGCTCTTTTGTGCCAGAAAGAAGTCACCCTTTCTTCTGCCCGTGAAACATTTGTCCTTTACGTGGCAAACACCCGCACAGAAGTGCATGCCTTATTAAATACGGATCTGCCCCTGCATTTCGTGGAGTTAATTCACACTATCTTTAATGCTTCCTCGACCACAGGGCTGGCTCACTTTTTGAAAGTTGCTGGTAGTGGCCTTGTGATTTCTTTCCAAACTATATTCGGTGTGTTCCCAGCATTTGTTCAATCGATTTTCTCCAGCCCCGTTGGTAGATATCCCTTGATGCTCGCACTGGTTGGCGGAGTGCTTCTACTACTTTGTTTATTTCAGAATGGATGCACATCCTGTGCCACGAGACGATTTGCCCCAGCTGTTGCTGCTCCGCAACCGAATGCTTAATTTCTATGGAGCGCTGCCTCTTGCTACATTGAGTGCATCTTATGGATTATCGTTTCGAATTTCCTTTTTCACATGCGTGACATTGCCTGAGCTGCGATTTCGAATGGGCTCTGGATTTGTGTCTCTGCAGTACTGTGTCTCCCAACGCAGATTATGATCAAATGATGAGCCCCATAGTTGCTCATGAATTGCTTTGTTCCGGCGGCGGGATTATGGCCTTTGCAGTGATGCTTGGAATCCTGCAACGTTGGAATATTTTTGCAGCGGCGCATGAATTCCTGGCATGCAGTTATATTGAAGTAAATCCGAGTTGTCCTCTGATGATGCTAGGGACTCCGGTACTTGAGGAACATGTATGTTCATTCCTGTTACTAAATTGTGTGGCTGAAATGTTTTCAGATGTGAACAATGACTTCCTGTTGGAGGCTGTTGCAACGTACTGTGCATATACACTATTGGAATGAGGTGCATTTCCTGCTCTCGCTAATTCACGGCTGGAGTCACATGTTGGACATCAGATTTTTTTTACTATTTTGTTAGGGTCTATTGGCTTTACTGTGCCCGAAAGTACTTACTAATTTGGAGTTTTTTCAAAATTTGAAGTTTTTTACAAATTCAGAGTTTGCTCCCGTTTTTCCATTATGGCAAATTTGAACTTGATTATATCTCTCGAACTTGAACTCTGCGTTCCTGCTTTGCCCACATTTTTTATCCGTGCTCTGATCAAGGAAGGGTGTAGTGGGGCTGAGCCTTACATTTATAAAGTGTTAAGTTAGCATGAGCTTTTTAGAAGTTTAAACGCCATTTTACCTTTTTGCTTTCTTTTGCACACGGCACACAGGTTAGTTATTGTTTCGCGTTAGGCTGAAAGTTTTGCTTCACATGATAATAACTTGTTTTTCCACATTGCTAGACTTGCTTTGTAAGGGTAGTCTGAACAGTGAGTGCCGAGGCCGTCAAGGTTATATCAACACCGTTGGTTTTGTTCGAAATGATCATCGCATGTTCTAGACATAACATATATATGCAGCTGTGGACAGCTCAGATACTGGTGCCTTTAATAATACACTGTGTAGGCATGATTGAACACTCTTGGAGAGCTTATGCTGAACTCAATGTGATTCACTCCTGCTAAACTCTGAGGTATGGGGTCGCCTATGCAAGCCTAAGAGACCTTCTTTAGTTATAAAATAACCTCCTAGCAAGGGAGGGTGAAATATAGGTATATATTTAACCTGTTTCCATTTAGCATTATAATATGCTTCCTCCCTTTGTATTTTATGGAATAGTAACTATGTTGACAATCTTATTTCTTATCATATGTCTGCTTGTATTAGCTAAGATGCTGCACATGAGATCACGGCGTTGAAATAAACATTTTAAACTTGCTTGTGTCTCCCTTTACTCCCTGTTCTGGACTGGTGTGAGAGTATAACGAAAGAGTACTCATGTTTCCCACCTTGCCTGAGGTATCCTAAGTCCCATGTTCTGGGTTGTCTAATCATTGGTGACTTTGCTATAGGATGAAGAGCTAATGTGACACTGATGCTAGTCTGGTAGGGGATGTTGGGTACTAAGGTGAGTTTTGGTACACCCTAATTCACTGAGGTCCTGAGTCTCTGTGCACAGTTCTGTGACTGAGCAGAATCCCTGCAACAGAGTAAATTGTGAATTACTTTTGCCTATACAGTTTTTTCAGTTGTTTATGGATGATGTATTTTTGGCTAAAATTGTTGAGCAGACTAATTTGTATGCTGAACAGTATTTGAGGACAACAGTTCTAGATGTAAGCTCCACTCTAGAGCCACCCGGTGGACTCCCACAAATCTGGATGAGCTGAAGAAGTTCTTGAGTTTAACTTTTTTGATCGGCTTGATAAGGAAGCAGTTCCTGTCTTCGTACCAGTCTTTTGGTGGCAACTGACATATTTCCTACAATTATAAGTCATTATTAGTATTTACTTGTGCTTCAGATGCTGCATTTCGTTGATAATGCTTTGATGTTTCTACAAGATCACCCTGACTGTCACTGTCTTTTTAAAATTCGGCCTGTTCTTGATCACTTTGTAGATCAATTTTCAGAGATCTATACTCCAGGGAAGGAAATAGCTATTGATGCGTCTTTGGTCCTGTTCAAGGGTTGTTTGGTTTTTAGACAGTACATTCCTAGCAAGAGGGCACTCTTATGTATTTAAGATTTATATGTTGTCTGAGAGTAGGACAAGATATGTCTATAATTTCCAGGTGTACACTGGTAGGGATTCCACTATTGTCTTCCCTGGTTGACCTTCTACTTTATGAGTTTCAGAGAAATTTGCGTGGGAACTTGCTAGAGAACTTTTTAACAAAGGTCACCATTTGTACCTAGATAATTCTACACTGCTGTGCAATTGTTTAAGGATCTGTTCATAGTGGGCACTCTTGCTTGTGGCACAATCTGCTCTAACCGTAAAGGTTACCCAAAAAAGCTTGTTTGCAAAAAGCTTCAGAGGAGTGCAGTGCCTTGCGTAGTGATGAACTGCTAGCTGTGAAATTTGTGGACAGGAGGGATGTGTACATGCTGGCTACCATGCATGATGAAAGTACTTCACCTGTTGCTGTTTGGTGTCAGGTTGCTGGAGTGTGCAAAGCTGTGTGCATTGTAGACTACAATAAGCACATGGGTGGTGTTGATAGAGTAGATCAGAGGTTGTAATCTTTCACTACTATCCGTAAGGCTTACATTTGGTATAGGAATTTGGCCATTTCAATTTAGCAACTTTTAATGCTTTTGTTGTGTTCAAGGAGTGTTTTTCAACATCAAAGATGACTTTTGTTCAGTTTCAGGAGTCTTTGATAGACAGCCTTGTTGTAGTAGAACAGGCAAGTGTTCCTAGAGTTGGAGAGGTGGAGGATGTGGCTAGATTGAAAGATCGCCACTTTCCCACGTCCCCAAAAAACAATCCATGTAAGAGATGTAGAGTCTGTTTGCGAAAAGGTATGAGGAACGAGAGTTGTTTTCACTGTGCTGATTGTCCTTGTAATCCTGGGCAGTGCATGTGAACATGTTTCAGATTGTATCACACTCAAAAGAGATTTTGGAAGCAAGCATGTGTCTAATAGTGTACTGCCTGGTCTGTATGGTTTTTCAGTATCACGTTTGGCATTAGAATGATGTCTTTAGTTACTGCTGTTGTGTTTGCAGTTATAGTTTTGTATTTAGTTCCAATTGGTTTGTAATTTCTTTCTTGTTAAAATTATAACAGTGTGCATGAACTGGTGCTTGGCTGGCATTGTGTGTGGACTTGCACTTAGCTAGCGGTATGTGGTGTGCGTTGACTGGTGCTTGGCTGGCAGAGTGACTGGACTGGCGCTTGGCTGGTGGAGTGCATGGACTGGCCCTTGGCTGGCGGTGTGTATGGACTGGAACTTGGCTGGTCGGTGTGTGGACTGGTGATTGGCTGGCGGTGTGTGTGGGCTGGTGCTTGGCTGGCGGTGTGCGTGGTCAGGCACTTGGCTGGTGGTGTGCGTGGGCTAGCGCTTGGCTGGGGGTGTGCCTGGGCTGGCGCTTGGCTGGCTAGTGACTTGCTGCTGGTCATTACACAATCTGCTAGCCAAACGCCACTGCACACACTATGTCGCCCGCCAGCCGGTGTGATTGCAGTGTCAGTCATGTGGGTGTATGAAAGTGATGCGCCCGTGAATGGCGCTGTCTGTTGATGTGAATGTTGTAATGTGCTAGGCCCATGGCTGGCGGTGTGAATGGTCTTGTGTGTCACGTATGAAAGGTGTGTGAAAGGCCTTTAAAGAGGTTGGTGCCTTGCCGTGGCTGTACAGCTCACGAGATGTGGGTCATTGGTTCAGGACTTTAGCCTTTTCATCATTAAAAGTGTATTTCCTTTGTGTGAAATCTCTTGTTAATAGAATTTTACAATCTAAACCTTCACTCACCCTTCTGCCAAATCCAACCAGTATGTGTGTGTACTTAAGGATTTTTTTGTTTTAAACTAATATTTCTCTTGTCTGTCTCTCTCTGCCAGGTTGTACATTCTCTTCACATTGTCTGTTGATGTGAGTTTTGTAATGTGCTGGGGCCGAAGCTGGTGGTGTGAAAGTGTGTGTCAAGTGTGAAAGGTGTGTGAATGGCATATAAAGAGGATATTGCCTTGTCGTGGCTTTACAGCTCACAAGCTGTGAGTCATTGGTTCAGGTTTTTAACCTTTTAATTATTAACAGTGCATTTCCTTTTTTAGAAAATCTCTTGTTAATAATATATACATTTTGAACCTTTCGCTCCTCCTCGTGCCAAATCTAATCAGTATATGTGTACTTGTGGAACAGATGGATTATTTGTCTCATCTGTCTTTCTGTGCTAAGATGTAGTCTGTCTCTAGGGAAAATTTACCAACTTTATATATTTCTGTAAACAAAAATAAAATGGGGCGTGCTGAGTGGTGTGCCTCTCAAGGATCCCAACAAGTTTTTGTTTTTTTTGCTCACAGTGCCATGCAAACCAAAAAATGTGACTGTAGTCACACATTTTTCTTGCATTACTGTCTCATATTATTCTGGTATCAGAAAAAACTAAATGTTCTTACTATCCAGCATTCCCCCCAGGTCTCCTGATAAAAATGGTACCTCACTCGCAAGGGTGGGTCAAGTACTCGTAACAGGCAAGGGCCCAAAACCTATTGAGGAGACATCAAATTACCTATCACAAAACAACATGGTTTTGCAAGGGGGTTATCCTGGGTTTTGGCCACGGGCTCGGCAGCTATCTTGGAAAAACTATACATTTCTGAAAATTAGACACTCTCTGGAGTCCAGCGAGATATGGATTACATGGACTCCTCAACGTTTTCTACCCAGAATCCCCTGCAAACCTCAAATTAACTGAAAAAATCACATTGTATTCAAATTTCTGTATGGGAAAGTTCTGGAATCTGCGTGGATCCACAAATATCCTACCACGCAGCGTTCCCCCAGGTCTCCCGATAAAAATGGTACGTTACTTGCGTGGGTGGGTAAAGTACCCGCGGCAGGCAAGGTACCAAAACGTATTAAGGAGACATCAAAATGACCTATCACAAAACAACCTGGTTCTGCAAGGGAGGTCCCCTGGGTTTTTTGCCCCGGGCTTGGCGGCCATCTTGGGAAACCTACCAAACCCACATATTTCTGAAAACTAGACACCTGGGGGAGTCTAGCAATGTGTGGCCTGCATGCCCCCCAACGTTTTCCTACCCAGAATCCCCTGCAAACCTAAAATTTAGCAGATTTTATTTTACTTTTCTCAAATTTCTGAGTGGGAAAGTTCTGGAATCTGCATGGATCCACAAGTTTCCTACTACCCAGTGTTCCCCCAGGTCTCCCGATAAAAATGGTACCTCACTCGCGTGGGTGGGTCAAGTAGCCCGACAGGCAAGGGCCCAAAATGTATTGAGGAGACATCAAAATGACCTATCACAAACTAGCTGGTTTTGCAAGGGTGGTCACCTGGATTTTTGGCCCTGGGCTACGCAGCCATCTTGGGAAACTATCAAACCCACACATTCCTGAAAACTAGTCCAACGAGGTATGGCTTGCATGGATCCCCCAATGTTTTCCTACCCAGATACCCCTGCAAACCACAAAATTAGCTGGAAAAAACACATGTTCCACATATGTTTGTGTTGAATCACAGTGTTGGCACAAATGTCCTACCCCACAGCGTTCCCCTCACTCTCTTTAGTAAAATGATACATCACTTGTGTGGGTGTCCCATGCAAAATTGGCAAAAAATGTATTCTTTTTTAAAATGTAGCGCTTAGAATTCTCAGTGCTATACTCCTAATCCCTATGTTTTTGGCTCTTCCCAGTCACAGGCCAAGAGGGGAATGCTAATTAGCAGGCAACTTGTGGCATTGGGGCGGCCAGGTGCAGAGTGCTGTTTCGACTTTGGGCGCCCTCTTGTTTACAAAAGGGAACCTCCGGTTTGCAAAGGCTCGAGGACGAAGCAACCATCACTTCGAGAGGTAAGCTGGGATGCTGGGGTTTGGTTAGGCACCGTCAGTTGGGCCACCCAAGGCCGTGGTGCGTCAGGTGTAGGGGTGCCTTTTATGGTCGGATCTTCTTACCAACTCCTGGTCGCGGTTGGGGGGACCCTCTGGATTGAGGCTGCAGGCGTCAGCTGGAGGCTTGAGGCTGGTCTGGGATCACCAGTTCTTGGGTCAGGATCGCCAGAGAAGCCTCCTCATGGTGTTAGCCTGCTCGGGACATGGCCTGGGCAGTCCCAGGTCTATGTTCCACTACAAAATCCATTCCCTGTAGGGAGATAGACCACCTCAATAGTTTAGGATTTTCACCTTTTGGGCGGGGTCTCGGCGCCCTGTAAGATGACCGCCTGAGTTTGGGACTCCACGCACCGGAACACACAACGAGCCGCAAGTGCGCTATTTCACACCTTCCTCATGCGGACTCCACCGTTTCTCTAATCGGATGATGCCGTGAGTTGGGTGGAGGTTTTTGTAAAAAAAAGCGCCATCATTTTCACCACCCGCACTTTCTCCTCAACATTGCGGCCGCTATTTTATACGCCGCAATATTGTCTCTAGAGCATCCCACATGGATTGAAGGCGGACTCTCCTACTCCCAAACACAGAGAATATTAAACTACAACATGCCTCTCTGCCGTAGAATTTTGGTACTACAGTCAGCTGTTTTTGTCTTCTAAATGTGCCCTATCTTCCACAGCTTGTTTGGTCCTTGCATTTACCTCAGTGCACCAGTCTACTCTGTTAATTAATATCGCTATAGCGGATCACTGAAATAATATCGAGGGACAAAATATCGACTTGCAAAAATATCGTGGACAAAATATCGACAGTCAAAATATCGAGTTTGTATCTACAAACAGGTAAGTACAAAAATATCGAGTACAAAATATCGTTTACAATAATATAGTTGTAAAAAATATCGACTTTATTAAAAACAGTGTTAAATTAAATTAATATTAAAATTTAATTACTAAAATATACTTAAAAATACTTACATTAACTTATAATAATTAAATAATAAATGAAAATAATAAAAAACAATTTTTACAATCTTATTTATATATATATAGTAACATACTATAATTAAATAAGGTACTGAAAACTGACCCTGAACCCTAAAAATACCCCTTTACCCAAAAACCCAAAACTGATCCTGAACCCTAAAAATACCCCTTTACCCAAAAACTGAAAACTGACCCTGAACCCTAAAAATACCCCTTTACCCAAAAACTGAAAACTGACCCTGAACCCTAAAAATACCCCTTTACCCAAAAACTGAAAACTGACCCTGAACCCTAAAAATACCCCTTTACCCAAAAACTGAAAACTGACCCTGAACCCTAAAAATACCCCTTTACCCAAAAACTGAAAACGGACCCTGAACCCTAAAAATACCCCTTTACCCAAAAACTGAAAACTGACCCTGAACCCTAAAAATACCCCTTTACCCAAAAACTGAAAACTGACCCTGAACCCTAAAAATACTCCTTTACCCAAAATTAATTAATATTATTTAATTAGCAATTAATTATTAATTAACAATAACAATAAAGTAAATATATTAGCACATTAGCTGTAATTAATTTAATTTAATAATTAATATTATTTTTTCCCAAATAATTAATTAACACTAACTAAAAATTATATATATAAATAAATACTAGCTTTTTCTGTGACATTTTTTATCAACTTAAGAGTTTTTTGTGGTACTAGTTTGTTTCTAGTTTATGGGCAGGCTACACAAACCACAGTTTGTTTTTGTCCCTAAAGCTCCCCCCAAAGCTCACCTGCACCTACTTTGCCTTCTGCATCTACGATTCTCTCTCCCACTGCAGGCATGGCTGCTGTACCTTTTGCTGGAGCCCAATCGTCACATTCAACACCACATAAATCTTCTCCGCCCATTTCTACTCCTAACGACTGAAGCAGGATCCTCCATCTCCTGATAAACCATCTACTGCTATCTCCCTGGAACTGTTACTGGAGGAAATGTGTGCTTTGCGTCCGTTTGTGGAAGAAACCAACAGTAACATGCAATTTCTGGAAGATAAGTGGTCCTCAATGGAGAATAGAGTCTCTGCAATGGAACAACAACTTTCGACTGTTCAAAGTGACTCTCATAGACTTTCTTCACTAGAGAAGGAGGTTTGTAAACTTCAGCAGCATACTGAAGATTTTGAAAACCGCAACAGGAGGAATAACCTACAAGTCAATGGACTACCGGAAACTTTGGAAGGAGATGATCCTGTCACTTTTTTTTCTTTTTTGCTGATACTATTGCATATGCCTACTTCAACAACACTGAATATCCAGAGGGCCCACAGACTTGATCCACATCCTTCACTCTCTTCATCTTCGGTCAGACCCTGGGGAGTTATCATTCTCTTCCTGAAATGTACTGATTTGCTCTCTGTTCTCTCTGCAGCTAGGGCCAAACATCACATTTCTTGGCTAGATCAGAGAGTCTTCCTCTCTCAAGATGTCTCTAATGTTACAACAGTCAGGCAAAAAGAGTTTCTTAATCTTCAACCACTTCTTCGTTCAATGGGTGCTCATTGTGGTCTTTCTCACCCCTGCATCTTTAAAGTGACCTTCCAAATTCGAACACTGTCCTTTGAATATCCTGCAGAACTCAATAGGTTTATCCACTCTCATACTTCGACCAGCATGGACACTGCTGCTCCTCCTATGGGTTGACTTGTTAAGCTCATATTTCTATCACTCTCATTGTTGCCATTTTAATATTGTATGATTCTTTTATGTTTTTATTTGCTCCTCTTCTTACCTCTTCTACATGATGATATCCATGTCAATACAATCAATTGTTTGAATTTTTCTCACTTCCATTATTGTTGTCCATCTCTATCTCTTATGTTTCTCTTTTCCCCACGTCGTATTGGTTGCGTTCTTCCTCTTATCTCCTTCTTTTTATATGACAATTTCTCTTAACTTTTCACAATTTTCCTAAATGTCACCTCTATAGTTTATATTTACCTCTTTGTTTTTGCCTGACATCTATCTTCTAAGCGTTCTTTATCAAGTTTTGACTTTTTTCTTAATCTCCTCTTATATTTATGTAGGTTCCGGTTGTCATTTTTTAAAGTTGTTGGTCCATTTATACTCCCTTATTTGGTCTGATGTAGCCGGACTTCCTGGTTCGAGTGTTTCATCTTCCATTCGTCGCCATTGCCCCGTTCTTATCTTGTCTCAATTCCCCTCCTCCTCAATCTTTCTTTTGAAATGAAATGAAATGAAATGAAAAAGATATTTAATAAAGCGCACTGCGGTCGAGCGGCTTCCTGGCGCTGGGGACCTGGCCAGGGCTCACAGAGGGGATCTGGGAAACCTAAGAAGGCAGGCGTAGCGTTGGAAATATTCACGCTAAGCGCGAATATCTCCAAATACTAACACCTATCCAGACCAGTTCTTAGCCATGTTATCCAATGGGAGGTGGATAACATGGCTAAGAGCATTTCGACGCTAATGCTTGAATATCGCTGTATTCTCAGTGATATTCACGCATTTCTCCGCTATCGCTGGATATTTTAGCACAATGGAGAAAAACCTTGCTAATATCATGTTTTCTCCGCTAACATATCCAGCGATAGGCAGCAATAAAAAAAATCGACGCTAAGCCTATTTAGCGAAAAATATCGCTACTTGTTGGTAATATGCCCCTTTGTTCCTTTGCTAATGAATTCTTTGAGTTTAACGGTGACTCCAGTTCCTCCCCCTTGTCACCTGGGACTCTTTTAAGGCCACTGCAAGTGGTGACATCATAGACTTTCTCTCAAAGAAAAAGAAACACTTCCTTCAACAGCGAAAAACTACTTTAGCGCATATTAAGCTACTGGAACATGAATTTTATATCTCATCAAAAAATTCCATCTACCAGAGTTGATTCGAGCTAAACTTGCTTTTAACAAAATCACTACTGACAAAGCACCCTCAGTGCTCCTTCGTAGTAGCACCCGTTATTATGGTGGCCGTAATAAGGCAGGAAAACTTTTAGCAAATTACCTCAAAACACGCAAAGAACGCACCCTTATAGATTCTATTTACTCTTCCAATAATTTCCTTCTACATAAAGACCAAGAAATACTTCATGAATTTAAACTTTTTTATCAAACTCTCTACACACAAGAATCTCCTCCCTCCTCTTCTCTCATTCAGACCTACCTTGATAAACTTCCTACCCCCTCTACTTCCCATCCTAATCTTTTTGATCTTGAAAATGATCAACGCCTGGCCCAGATGGATTTTCTGTCGAATTGTATTTGCATTTTTCTGACTTGTTACTCCCGAAACTTTTAACGCTTTTCCATTCATTTTACTTAGTGGATAAGACAGAAGGCACTTTTCAGGAGGTCACAATTGGCCTCATTCCTAAAGAGGTACGAGATCCTAAATTTTGTAAGAATTATCGCCCGATCTCCCTAGTTAATGTTGACTATAAATTATTTGCTATGTTGCTTGCTTTACGTTTATATCCCCTAATACTTCATCTCATTGTTAAGGAGCAATGTGATTTTTGTTAAGGGGAGACTGACTTCTGGTAACTCCCGTCTTTTCCTCAATGTTTTAAATAAAGTTCCCTCCCTTTCCACGTCTCTGGCAGCTATTTCTGTCGACGCAGACAAAGCTTTTGATCGAGTAGACTGGTCCTTTTTATTTGCATCATTACACTGGCACGGTATTGGCCCTAAATTCATATCACTTATCTCCTTACTATATTCCGCTACTAAAGCCTCAGTCTTAGTTAATGGTCATGTTTCATCTTATTTTCCTCTCCAACGTGGCGTTCGTCAAGGTTTCCCTTTACCCCCCTCTTCTTTTTGTTCTGGCTCTCAAATCCTTTCTATCTTCTATTCATAATAATGATTCCATTTCCGGTCTTTCTTATGATGAGCATAAACTGAAACTTTCTGCCTATACAGACAATATTCTTTTATTTATTTCCGATCCTGATACCTGTATTCCCCCTTTACTACTTGAATTTGAATCTTTTTGCCGGTCTCAGGCTACAAAATCAATTCAAACAAGACTGAAATTCTCCCTCTCACAAAATTCTGTCTTCCCCATTCCTTTTCTTCCACTGGGTTTCCTTGGAATAGTTAAAAAAATTAAATACCAAGGCATATGGTTTTCCAATTCCATCACCTCCACAATTAAATTAAATATGTCTACAGTTTTGTCCCGAATTGAGAAATTACTCTCCTCTTGGAACCCTCTTTTTCTTACTTGGTGGGGTCGGTTGGACTCCGTTGAGATGATGATCGCCCCAAATTTAATCTATACACTCTCCATGCTCCCTGTTCATATTCTCGCCATTTATTTTAAACACATTGATACATGCCTCTCAAAATTCCTCTGGAATAATGAAAAATCCAGAATCGCTTTATCTTATCTTCGTAAACCAAAGTCTAACGGTGGGGTGAACTTCCCGGATTTTCGTCTCTATCACAAACCGTTTTCTCTTCGCCAGGCCTCGAAATGGCTCATATCAGATCCCTCCCCTTTTACTCCGCTTTGGCTCTCCATTGAACAAATTTTATTATCACCCTTTTCCTTCAAGGAAATTATAAATTTCTCTGCCAAAACTTCTAATACCTCCCTGCCCTTATTTAGACATACCTGTTCCCTCTTGAAACCTTTGGATCAACCAAATGCTATATCCCGTGAATTTTCCTAGATTCCTCTATTTGGCATAACTCACTTATCCTCCTTAATAACAAACCAATTTTTTGGAAAGCGTGGAGATTAAAGGGTATTATTTGGATCAAGCATCTTTTGTTATGGAGTCTCACCTTGTTCTTTTCCCCAATTTCAATCCTTATTCCATTGCCCGTTCCGTTTTGCAGAAGTTTACTTCTCTCATGATGATTATTCTTGATGTTTACTATTCCCTCCCCTCTTCATCCCCAACGGGCACCCAAAATTCTCTTCTCAAAATACTCCTTACTTTACCCAAGACCTCCCTTATATACAAATACTTCTTATTCCCTAATCCAGATCGCGCTAAATCTAAATTGGAACACTCTTGGGAATCGGATCTGGATGCAAATGGTCTATCATCTTCTGGGATAAACTTTGGTCTAGATCTTTAAAAAATTCTCGTTCTGCCTCTCTTACTCAAGCTATGTTCTTTATTTATCACAGTCGTTTTCTTTCTCCTGTCTATTTAGCCTGTTTTTCCTCCTCTACTGACTATAACTGTTGGACTTGTGGCTCTACTGATGCTGCTTCATCTTCTCTTTCTCTGTCCTACAGTTTCCGATTTTTAGGGGAAGGTTTGGTCATACAACTCCCAACTGTTTGCAATTTCCATTCCTTATTCTACACCTCAAGTTTTCGCTGGCAGCATCTCTGACTCTTTAGATCTACCCCCACATAACCCACATAACCCCACAGAACTGAACGGACTCCGCAGGCACACGCCGGGAGCTTTTAGAGCTGATATTTTTTTTAAAATTGTTTATTTCTGTGCAATCTTGTTAGAAACAAAGCTTACCTAAGCCCTTCCCTAAACAGCCGAGAACGCTCCTAAGCGCCGGCTGCAACGATCACATAGACGCCATTCCGGCGAGACCTTGGGCCACGCCCACACTGCAGGCCACGCCCCCTCCGCCTGAAACCAAATAAAAAAGCGCCAAACCGAGCGCCGCCTTAGAACTGAACGGACTCCGCAGGCACACGCCGGGAGCTTTTAGAGCTGATATTTTTTTAAAAATTGTTTATTTCTGTGCAATCTTGTTAGAAACAAAGCTTACCTAAGCCCTTCCCTAAACAGCCGAGAACGCTCCTAAGCGCCGGCTGCAACGATCACATAGACGCCATTCCGGCGAGACCTTGGGCCACGCCCACACTGCAGGCCACGCCCCCTCCGCCTGAAACCAAATAAAAAAGCGCCAAACCGAGCGCCGCCTTAGAACTGAACGGACTCCGCAGGCACACGCCGGGAGCTTTTAGAGCTGATATTTTTTTTTAAATTGTTTATTTCTGTGCAATCTTGTTAGAAACAAAGCTTACCTAAGCCCTTCCCTAAACAGCCGAGAACGCTCCTAAGCGCCGGCTGCAACGATCACATAGACGCCATTCCGGCGAGACCTTGGGCCACGCCCACATTGCAGGCCACGCCCCCTTCCTCAGCCACATCATGTGTTGTCACCGGAAGCGCAGCGGACGAGCGCAGCGGGAGCGCCGTTTGCGCGCCGAAGGCGCGCCTAAGGCAAGCCCGTCTGCGCCCGTCCGCGACAAGACCGCGAAAGGCGCAGGATACTCTGCCCAATTTACCCTCCGCATTTCCTACCAACCCAACGACCTCCGCCAGCTACATGTCGCCAAGCACTGTCCATGTACACTCGATCCAACCGTTATTTCAGGCCCAGTCAGTTGCAAACTTTGCCACTGGTCCACTGAACCCCACTCTGCTGCCCCTTCGGCCTACACACCTCTGGCCCCTCTGCCTTTCTTTAAAGGTGGCCTGATCAACGCACGCTCCATGTGCAAGCACAACCAAGATATACATGATCTTATCTTGGAGTCCGACTTCGACTGCCTCATGATAACTAAGACATGGCTAACAACAGATAGTAACCCTGATATTGCTGTTGCTCTTCCCCCGGGCTACTCCCTTTTCAGGGCAGACAGAGCCAAGGGCCGAGGCGGAGGTGTGGCAATCATCCTTAAAGATTCCTTCCCTTGTCACACTTTCAGCCTTGAGCCTCTAAAAAAGACTGAAGGACTAGGCTTCTCTATTAAATTGAGCGAGCACACCTCATTCTCAGGCGGACTTATTTACCGCCCACCTGGTAACGCATCTGAGTTCCTCGACTCACTGTACGATTCTTTAGGCCAACTCTCACTTAGATACCCATTCTTCACCCTCCTCGGCGACTTTAACCTTCATTTAGAATCGAAAACAGACACTAATACCATTAACTTCACACAAACCCTCGAGATGTTCAACTTTAGGCAACTCGTCTCTTCACCCACCCACTCCCTTGGTCATACCCTCGATGGAGTCTGCACAAATTCCCCCCTCCTGATCACTCAATCCCCCTTACCTCAGATCTGGTCTGACCACTCCCTGATCCCATTTCACATTCCTAGCGAAAACCTATCCAGGCGAATTAAAGCTGTTTCGAACCTCGACAATAACATTAATTGGAAAAAGATTCAGGATAACATCACTCTCAACCCGACAATGCAAACTCAAGCCCCCATCCTTTCCGGCAACGTCGAGACCGACGCCGATCTTTTTCACAATTGGATTACTCAAGAAATCAAATCCAGAATTCCGCCCTCACGTCCCCGCACTTCCCGAGGCAAAACCAAAACCAATGCCCCCTGGTTCACACCAGATCTTGCAAACGCGCATCTGCTATGTAAAAAGGCAGAAAGAAAATGGCGGAAGACATATGAGGTCACTAATCGCATCTCCTATATCGCGACAAGGAAAAACTACCTTTCAAAAATCAAACTGGCTAAAAAAAACTACTACGTCAATGCTATAAAAAATGCAGGCCAAAAACAGAAGGCCCTGTTCACGATTGTTAAATCATTCACGCAACCAAAAGCACTTCAGCCTGAAATCCCCCCTTCCCAGAAACTTTGCGATCAAATCTCTGATTACTTCGAGGAAAAAATTGCCTCGATCCAAAGTACTTTCCCTCCCCCCGCTACTTCCCCAGCGCCCCCCTCATTGGCCCCCCTAGACTGCACGCTCAGTTGCTTTTCCTCTGTCACTCTTGAGCAGTCGAAAAAAGCCATCCTGGCCTGCAAATCTGGCGCTCCTTCCGACCCTTGCCCCCTCAAGATCCTTCACCAATTAATCGATGAGGTTAACCCTACCATTAACCACTTAATCAATTCCTCGCTTAGGTCAGGTACAGTACCCAGCTGTTGGAAAAAAGGTATTGTCAAGCCCCTTATGAAGAAGGCAAATAAACCCCCGACGGATCTCACCAATCTCCGCCCTATTTCGTTGCTCCCGGCTCTGGGAAAAATCACAGAACATCTAGTCCATTGCGAGCTGAAACGCTATCTGGATGATTACAACCTTCTTCACCCTCAACAATCTGGTTTTCGCCCTAAGCATTCGACAGAAACTGCCCTCATTGAACTCTCTGATACCATAAAAACTCTACAAGACCAGAGAAAAAACTCCATCCTAATCCTGCTCGACCTAACCGCGGCGTTTGACACCGTCTCCCACACCATCCTCATCAGTAGACTCAGGGACATTGGTATCTCCGACTCCGCCCTTTCCTGGATTACGTCTTTCCTGTCCGACCGTTCCCAAACCATTACTCTGGGCCCATTCCACTCTAAAGACAAACTTGTCTCCTCAGGTGTCCCGCAGGGATCTATCCTAAGCCCTCTCCTTTTTAATATCTATCTCATTCCTCTCCTTAATCTGATAGAATCATTCGGCATACCTGTCACCTCGTATGCCGATGATACACAACTCATTGTACCCCTGGACAAACTATCTACCAAAGCTGAACTCAACCTGAAACTCTGTTTGACCGAAGTATTTTTATGGATGAACAATAACCACTTGAAATGTAATTCAAGTAAAACGGAGATCCTCCCGATTGGCACCAATAATACCTTCTGTCCAGCACTTTGGTGGCCAGACAACTCTGCTGCCCCCCCCCAGACAGTGTCGTCAGCTAGGAATCTTGGTGTAATCTTTGACTCCGAACTCTCCTTCGATCAGCATGCCAGAACCGTCGCTGGCAAATGCTTTGGAACCATTAGATCCTTGAGAAAGTTCTTTGACTTTCTCCCCATCGATGCCAGAAAGACGGTGACAGTCGCACTCATAATCTCGCGACTGGATTACTGCAACGGCTTGCTCGCAGGAGTCAAGAAGAGCACCATCCTTAAACTGCAGAGCGTACTTCACACAGCCGCCCGTCTAGTCCTGGGTCTCCCCCGCAGGTCCTCTATTTCTGCAGCGCTTCGTTCGCTTCATTGGCTCCCCCTCCACAAAAGGATTCTTTTTAAAATCCTGATTATGGCATTTCGTGCCTACAATAAGACAGGCCCTAAATACCTCACAAGACGTTTTCCCCACTACTTGCCCAGCCGTCACCTTCGTTCAACCGATGACAATCTTATCATTCTTCCGAAATACAACCTGAAAACGAAGGGCGCGAAGACCCTCAGCTTCCTCGCGACTAAAGCTTGGAACAAACTGCCCAAAACCCTCAGACAACAAACCCAGGAAAAACCCTTCAGAAAGCTCTTGAAAACATGGATTTTTAAACTCCCGGATGACTACTCGAAGGCTTCCATCTAATTCCTCCTGGACCGGCTCTTCTAAGTTCACCAGCGCCAAGATGCTCCCTCCGGAGCGAACGTCGCGCTCTACAAATACCCCACAAATATCAAATATCAAAAATAATCATGGTCTTTTTGACCTCATGCTTTGTCTTGCCTTCCAGCACATTTCCTTTCACTGGAAATCACTCACAAAGCTTTCCATACAGCACTGATGGAATACCCTCTGTCATTTTCATAGACTTGATGTTGCTTTCGTCATCTCTTGTAAACCAATGGTTAACAGAGATCTCTTCTGGTTACCCCTTACCACATATTTCGATCAAATTGTTTAAAAAAACACTTAGCATTTTTCCTCTGAAAATTCTAAAACCCCTTGAACGACCTTATCTCTGTTCTTCAATTTTTACTCTGGTTAAGTTGTTATATGTATTTACTTAATCAATAACTCACATGTATTTATATATAAAATGCAATCTTTTATACATTTTTTTTCTTTTTTATGTCATAGTGTTGGAATTCCCCTTCTCCTCCCCTATTCTGCCCCCTCTCCCCTTCCTCTTCTTCCCCACCTTATATAAAAAAAAACTCAAAAAATGTGTTTATTCTTCTCTTCCAGGTATCAGCCAATTCTTTTGTTGTTTTTCTGCTTTTTCATCTTCTATATGTATTGCTGATATGTTGTATTTGTTATTGATTGCTAAATAAAGGTTTTCAAACATAAAAAAGGGTTTTCACCTTTCATCTGCATTAGCCATTTGAGTGGACTGTGGTCAGTTTGAACCAGGAAGTGAGTACCAAACAAGTATGGTCTCAGCTTCTTCATGGACCAAACCAAAGCAAAGGCCTCCCTCTCTATGGCATTCCAATGCTGCTCCCTAGGGAGAAGCTGTCTGCTTATAAAAGCAACAGGTTGGTCTTAGCCTTCATCATTGGTCTGGGATAGGACCGATCCTATCCCTAGCTCAGAGGCATCAGTCTGCACAATGAACTGCTTGGTATAATCTGGAGACTTGAGAATTGAAGCTGAGCACACTGCCTCTTTCATGGTGTCAAAAGCCTTTTGGCAGCTAACTGTCCAGTTTACATTCTTGGGCATCTTCTTAGAGGTGAGTTCTGTGTGGGGAGTCACAATGTACCCATATCCCTTTACAAACCTTTGTAGTACCCAGTCAAGCAAAGGAATTCCCTGACTTGAATCGTTGGTTGTTGGAGAGGCCCAGTCCAGGATGGCCTGGATCCTGGGCTGTAAGGGCTGTACCTGGCCTCCACCAACAAGGTGGCCCAGGTACACCACAGTTCCCTGCCCTGTCTGGCATGCGGATGCCTTGATAGTTAGACTTGCAGCTTGCAGTGCTTTGAAAACTTTCCCAAGGTGGATCAGGTGATCCTGCCAGGTGGATCTATAGACAGCAATATCATCTAAATAAGCTCCAACCAAGCAAGGACTTGGTTTTCCAACCACAGGAGGGTGGCAGGGGCATTTTTTACACCGAAGGGCATAACAGTAAACTGATAATGCCCATCAGGTGTGGAGGATGCTGTCTTTTCTTTTGCTGCTGGGGCCATGCCAATTTGCCAGTATCCTACAGTTAAGTCAACGTACTTAGACAAGTGGCTGCCCCCAATGTGCCTATCAGTTCATCTGCTCTTGGGATAGGGTGAGCATCTGTCTTGGTGACAGAGTTGAGCCCTCTATAGTCCACACAGGACCTCATTTCCCCATTTTCCACCCTGTGGGTGAGGCTAGGGGACCAGAACCACTGGGCTACTCCAAGGGCTCTCAGATGGTTCAATTACCCCTTACTCCAGCATCTTGCTGACTTCAGCTCTGATGCTTAACTTGACTTGGCCAGACTGACGATAGATCTTGTTTTTGACAGGTACACTGTCACCAGTGTCAACATCATTGGGTACACCAGTTTGTCAGACCAGGGGTCAGGGGAAAGATCTTAGCATACGGCTGCAAGACCTGCTGGCAATCAGTCTGTTGTTGGGTAGATAGGGTGTCTGAAAACACAACTCCATCCACTCATCCATCTTTGGGGCTGTATGAGAGGAGGTCAGGGAGAGGTTCACTCTCTGTCTCCTGATCCTCATCAGTCACCATCAGCATGGTGATGTCAGCCCTGTCATTGAAAAGCTCAAGGCGGTTTACATGGATAACCCTTTTGGGTGTCCTGCTTGTGCCCAGGTCAGCTAAGTAGGTGACCCCACTTTTCTTTTTAAGGATAGGGTAAAGGCCACTCCATCTGTCCTGAAGAGCACTTGGTGCCACTGACTCCAAAACCCACACCTTTTACCCAGGTTGATATTCGACCATTGCAGATTTTTGGTCATTCCAGTGCTTCTGAAGCTCTTCGCTGGCCTCAAGATTCTTGGATGCTTTTTCTATATACTCAGCCATTCTGGACCTTAGGCCAAGCACATAGTCCACAATGTCTTGTTTTGGTTCTTGGAGAGGCGTCTTCCAACCCTCTTTTACAAGACCGAGTGGTAGCTTGACAGGATCACCAAACCGAAGTTCAGAGGGGGAAAACCCTATTCCCTTCTGAGGCACCTATCTGTTGACGAAAAACAAGCATGGTAAGAGGACATCCCATCTCCTCTTGAGCTTTTCAGTGAACCCCATAATCATGCCTTTCAATGTCTTGTTTAATCTCTCAACAAAAACATTGGTTTGTGGTCGATAGGGTGTAATAAACTGTACTCCACACTCTTTCCACATATGCTTGAGGTAAGCAGACATGAAGTTGGAACCTCTGTCTGAAACCACCTCCTTAGGAAACTCTACCCTGGTGAATACACCAATGAGGGCCTTGGCTACTGCAGAAGCTGTAGTAGTCCAAAGGGGAATTGCCTCTGGATACCCAGTGGCAAGATCCACTACCACTAGAATGAATTGTGCTCCTGATGCTGTGGGCTGTTCAAGTGAACCCACCATGCCCACAGCTGCCCTTTAATAGGGAACCCCAACCACTGGTAATGGAATTAAGGGGGCCTTTGGGTGGCCACCTGTCTTGCGACTGCTTGACAGGTAACACAAGAGCTGACAAACTCTTTCACCTTCTAAGACATCAGGGTCCAGTAAAAGTGGCTAACCAGCCTTTTCCCAGGATTTTGTTTGTCCCAGATGTTGAGCTACGGGGATGTCATGAGCTAAAGCTAGGAGAAACTCCCTGAACTCCTTAGGCACAACCCCTCTCCTAGTGGCTCCAGAGTTCGGGTATATACTCTCTGTGGGAACCACTGACATCCCCCTTTTACTGTGCAGAATCTTGCTGCCCCAGGCTTTCAAGAGTTGGGCAGTCCTGCTGCCCAAGGCACAGCTCTTCCATAGAGGGTCCCCCTGAGCCTAAGAGTTCAACCTGGTAAGGGTCAAGCTCCATGGGCTCAGTTCCCTCTGCGGTGTCCAAGTCCTCTCCCTGAGGAGAGGGGTCCTGATCCTGTTGCTGTACAGAAGACAGAAGCTGGTTTCCCAGTCTTCTTACCTTTTCTCTTGGAAGGTTGGGCCATACTTTCAGACTCCAACACTTCTTTTTCACCCTGCTTTCTGCTCTGTGATCTTGTTTTTACACACACTATCTCAGAGATATCCAGCATTGCTGCATAGGTTTTTAGCCCTACCTCAGCCCATGCTGAGGTTTCTAGGTCATTACCAAGCACAAATGCAGCTGGAAGCTTTGGAGAGACCACTACCTGTTTCAGGCCTGCAAACTCCCTCCCCCCGTCTAATGTCACCATAGCCATTGCATGGTTAGAGGTAACATTGCCAGCATTGGTGACTGGGTAAGTTTGCCCAATCAAGTATTGTCCTGGGGAAACCAGTGTATCTCTCACCATAGTGACACTGGCACCTGTATCCCTCAGGGCCTCTCTACTAGTTCCATTAATCCAAGGGTATTGTAAATACTTCTTTAAGTTGGGTGGCAACACAGCTAAAGTGGCAAACTTAACTTCTCCTTCTGAAACTAGAGCTGCATCAGTGTGCAACCCGATTCGCTTTTGGCACACTGTTGATCCCATCTTGATACTTGCTACACCAGAAGTAGCTGTAGTAGGACAAGGGGCTTTTTTGCTGGACCAGTAGCATCTCCAGTTAAGTGTCCGAACTTCTTACAGTTGGTACACCAGGCCTTTGCCGGATCAAAGTTCTTTCCCCTGTAGCTATTATTGATCTGGGAAGAGTTTTGGGACCCACCCCCATGTGAAGGGTTTTGGGGTCCTTTAGAAGACTCAGGCTTGTTATCTTGGGGATTCTCACCACCTTATCCCTGGGCAGGCTTTGTCACCCCCAGTGTCTGTTTTAGTCACCCTTGTCTTGACCCAGTGGTCTGCCTTCTTTCCCAATTTGATCTAGGTCTCCCAAATGCTGATGTAAATTTTCATTTGTGCAATTACTTCAAATATGTTCCTTCATAAACATGTTTTAAAGTCATGCACATTGTGTCAAGGTAACCAACTGTCTAGTGTCAATCCAGAATTTGTTTTGATTTTTGTGAGCCCCCCTGATTCTAATTCTGTATCCCTCAGTTGTGAGTCCAAATCCATCAATCAGAGTTCTCTTCATGAGGTCATAAGACCCAGCACCTGCCCCAGAAAGGGTCAGGATCCTGTCTCTGCAGTTACCAGTAAACATTTCCCAAAGGATAGCCCCCGAAGTGACTTCTTCACCTTTCCCATTTCACAAGCCCTCTCAAAGGATGTGAACCATTTTGTGATATCATCAAACTCCTCCTATTTAGGGACAATCCCTTTGGGGATTTTAGGATCATAAGATTGCTATTTTTCCTTGTTAAGTAAACTGCAGCCACCATTGATGGGTGCTAGCCCTATCTCTGCTCTCTCTCTCTCTAGAGCCAGGAGTCTGGTCTCCAGATCCAGTCTTTTGGTCAGCCTTGCTAAAAGGCTGTCCTCTTCTTTGAGGCTGTCCTTAATGTCCTCAGTAGTTCCGGAGCCACCTGTGTGGCCTTGAGGCGCTAAGAGGTTGATTCTTGGAGTTAAGGGCACTGGGGTCCTTCTCGCCCTTTAAAGTGGGGGATGTTGGTACCTGTCCTCATTCCCCCCTTCTTCTTATTCATCTGATTAGTCTTCACCATTTTCAGATGGGTGATCATTGGCATGCCCAGCCAACAGCTCCTGGAACTTTTGTTTGGTGGAACGGGACCCCATGATTATGTTTTTAATTTTACTTAGGGACCCTACCTCCTTGCAAGACAAGTGAAGGTAAGGGGTGATGTTGAGCTCCTCGACCTGGCTCTCTGTGACATTGTGAATATCTTCACTAATAGCTGGGTTCTTGTTTTGAGACATTCTAATAAAAAAGTTCTAAACCCTCAACCCTTAGCTAAAGTGCCCTTATTTTTTCTAAAATTCTAACTGTGACTTAACCAAGGCCCTAACAAAACTTGTTGCAATTTAGAAAAAAAATGTGATCTATGATTTCTAAAGGCAATTTAAGAGGTCTGTCGTGTGATCAGGTGGTAACCGAGTTTGTCCAACAAATGTAAAGTTGTATATCCCACCGCTGATCCACCAATGTAGGAAGCTGGCTCTGTTTATACTATGCCAAAGTGAGGTATAGTGTGCACAGAGTCCAGTGAATCCTCACTGGACTCAGACAGCCAGAAGGAGGCAGAAGTACAAGTAGATAGAACCTTACTCTCTATTTGTGGTACTGTGGTTGAGCAGTAAGGCTTTATCAGAGGGTAGTGTTAAGCATTTGTTGAACACACTCAATCACCAAATGATATCACACACTCAAAGACTGAACTCAAAGACTGAACTTCAGACCAATTGGTTTTGAATAAAAAATATTATTTTAGTTATTTTATTATCTAGAACTAAGCAAGCCTGGCACAGGTAAACAATAAGTTATTTGCAGTAAATATACAGTTTGGAAATGCTGTTGTAAATGTACTTTGGAATTATTACAGCTTGAATTACTGATAATGCAATTCAGGGAAATACTGTACATATACATTGTATATGCTTTTTAAGAAAATTACAGCTAAGATACTTTTGAGATTTCTTTTCTTACACATTGCAGTATACCTGAATACTGCACTGGGACTTCTCCTGTAAACAGGTAAGTAAAATCTCTTTTGTTAGATAGTACAGTTTTCAAGAATTTCTTTAGGTTTTCAAACTTCACACTTAGAAACTTTTCTAAGACAAACAGTCAATGTTATCCTATGGAGGGAAATAGTGATATCGGTTTTCAGGTAAGTATTTGGCAGTGGGAGTTGAGGTTCTGGGGGTAGACTCAGGGGTCCCCCAGGGTCAGTGATTCACTCTTGTTACATCCTCAGCGGCACTAGGGCAGCCGGGTGCAGAGTGTTGAGGCCTAGTGTTACCCAATGGGGCATGGACGGCCTGAGGTTTGTGGCTGCTGACGAGCAGTCCACTTGGTTGTGGGAGCAAAGCTCCTGGAATTTAGCTCAGGGCAAATGGGGAAACAAAGTAGCACTAAAGGTGCACCCCCAGCAGCACTGGGGCGGCCGGGTGCAGAGTGCTGTTTTGACGTCGGGTGCCCCGTTGTTTGCAATGGAGTACCTACAGTTTGCAAAGGCACTACAGGCTCCGGGATGAAGGTCCTCCCTAAAGATCCAACCCTAAAAGGAGTGCCTTTTAGGGTTGGATCTTCTTACCAACTCCTGGTTGCGGTTGGGGGGACCCTCTGGATTGAGGTTGCAGGCGTCAGCTGGAGACTGATCTGGGATCACCTGATCTCGGGTCAGGATCGCCGAGGAGACCTCCTCCTGGTGTTTGCCCACTGGAGCTCGGGCGGTGGACGGTGGGTGCAGAGTGGTGCGGATTCGCGGTTTCCGGCCGGAGCCAGAGATTGCTGATGAACAAATCCGGTGTTCACAGGAGACAGAGTCTTTGTAGTTGAAGGCAGGAAGGTCCTCTGGGGTTTTCTAGGTTGCTGGCTGCAGGACACACCGGGGTTTTGTTGGAGCAGGTTTGAGGTGGAGACAGGCCGGTAGGGCAGGGGAAAAAGTCAGTAGGCGTCTTCCTCTGGTAAGATTCAGCACAGCTGTTCAGTCCTTCTTCTTCTTTACTTCTTGCCTTGTTTGGATCTGAGGAAGCAAGGTTTGGGGTGCCCCTAAATATAGATTATGGGGCATTAGTGTTTATGTTAAGTGTAGGAACAATGGATACCTTACTTGAGGTGAGTACACCCCCTATTATGACACTCTCCAGTGGGAGGGGGGCATATGCCTCATGCTGGTGGCTGGGTTTCCCCATCTGCATGATGGCGGGCACTGAGAGTTTTGCTTCACCTCGCCTCCCCCACCTGAGGGGTGGAGTTGGCAGAGGTGGGCACACCTCTTTCCCTCACTTGGTTTTCCCGCCGATTCTCCCACCTAAAGGGGGGGTCAGAACCAGTGGGGACCAGTTTGCTGGGAGCAGCAAGTGGCCTGGGGAATTTCACAAAAGCATCAGGCCTTTGAAGCTTCCCCTTCGTGGGCCCTGCCCATCCTGGGGGAGGAGGCTTAGCACCTCGACCCAGGATGTGCATTGCGTCAGACCACCGAGAGCAGCAGGCTCTCGACCCAGGGGTCCAGAAACATGTCTGGTGGTGGCAGCTGAAAGCAGCCACTCAGTCTGAACACTAGTAGTAGGTCATCTTTTAGGGGGCATCTCTAAGATGCCCTTTGTGTGCATTTTTCATTAAATCCCACACTGGCATCAGTGTAGGTTTAATGTGCTTAGAAGTTTGATACCAAACTTCCCAGTTTTCAGTGTAGCCATTATGGTGCTGTGGGGTTCGTAATGACAAACTCCCAACACCATATACTCCAAATGGCAGCACTGCACTTACAATGTCTAAGAATGAACTTAGACACTGTAGGGGTACAGGGCTCATGCACCTGTACCCTCACCACTGGTTTAGTGCACCCAGCTAGAGGGGTGACTGATCTATGCCAGGGCAGTGGGTTGTAGGCATGGCACAGAGGGATGGGCGCCATGTCGACTCTTCACATTGTTCTGCACCAAGACATGCAGCCTGCACAGACAGCGTGTGAGTGAAAAGGTACAGGGCCTCTAAGGGTGGCTCAATAAGTGATGCAGCCCTTAGAGGCCCTCTTTGGTCACAGTGCCCTGGGTACCTTGAGTACCATTTACCAGGGTCTGACCTGTGGCCAGAGATGCCAATTGGGTTTAGGCTTCAATGCATTTTTATGGAAAGAACATAGGCCCTGGGTACCTGATTAGCAGGAGCCCAGGGCACACTCAGTCAAAGCATATCAGCAGTTCAGCAAATAGTGGGGGCAACCATGCAGAAAGAGGGCACTTTCTAACAGAGTGCATGTTTTTCTATCTCTCTCTATCTATCTCGTGTTTTTTCTCACCCTCAAAAATCCACCACCTGAACTATACCTTGCTATCTCCATTGTGTGCTGCAAGCTCCTTATTGTGTACATCCCTGCTCCGCAAACACCCCGGCTGTTGTTTTCCCTCTTGTGTGCCTCTCCTGCAATCCCTGTTGCTGCTATCACCACTTTGACATTACCCCCAACACCCATGTGGTCCGTTTTAACTGTTTTACTTTTGGAATGATGAGGCAGCAAATTGCTGCTGGCCTCAGCCTAAAAATAACACTTTCTCACTATTTTTTAATTAATGTTTCTGTATTTAACACTCAATCTAAGGCCTGTGAATTAAAAAGAAAAAAGCACCAACGTCAATTTGTAGGTGTATGTATGACTTTTTGTATTCTTTTGACCATTCTCCACAGCATCTTGACGATGCTGTACAGCATTGCCCAAGAGCAAAAGTAAATTTAAAAGGTTCCAGAGGCGAGATTGTTTTGTAATTTTTCTTGTCCAGTCCAATGGTATTATTGCTGTGGATGCGCCAGGGACAACAGAGATGGGGGGGTTTTCAGCCTAATTGTCTGCGGTGCTGGTTGTGATGGTGGTTCAGGTGATGCAGTTGGATTTTGAGAACACTGCAGGCCGAGAATGGGAGCTAGTACGTTTATTTAGGGTAGTAATATTCCTTCAGGCTCTCGATGAGGCTTCTGCAGCTTGTAGGATGCACTCTTGAGTCACGGGGGCCGTGGACCTGGACGTTGCCGCAATTCAGATGTGAGACCATGAAGGTTTGAAAAGAAGCTCTGAAATCCCTCTGTGGAAGAACAGTTTCCCTTTCATCAGTAGAGAGAGCTGGTTTCCTGCTTCTTTTTTCTTGGCAACGAGCAGGGATCCTGTCTTGTTGGGCTGAGATGAAGGTAAGTGCTGGACATCCAGGTCTGGGTGAGGCGCAGGCGGAGGCACCGGAGGTCAGTAGCGAGGGAGACTTTCAAGCAGAGTTTCGTGCCATCAGTGCATTGGTGAATGTTAATGGTGTTATCTGTGATTAGAGTCCTGTGGGACTCCATGCTGTGTTGTAACTCTTGAATAGGTGGGAGGAGAACAGAAAATTATTCCTCAGTGAATCCCACTCAAGATTTCATGGTCTGAATGAGCATGAGGTAGTCACTGGTGTCAAAGACTGCCGAGAGCTCCTGCCATGTCAGGGGACGGGGATCATCTTTATCTGTGGCGAGAAGTGCATTGCAGACAATTTGTTGGTAGCTGTCTCTGTTACAGTACAATTTAAAGCCAAATTGGTAAAAGTATAGGAGATAATTAGCAGGGTCTTTTTTGAAGTCTATAAGGTTCGACGTGTGCATTTTAATTGGAGTGTGAATGTTTACAGAGTTTTCCAGAAATGTGTTGAAGTCAATTGGAAGGGGGTGGATGTTGATGGAGGTGGCAGGGTGAGAGAGGAGTTCCAGGTTTAAGGTTGTCGATTAAGTATTTGTAACATTTAAAACTGATTTCTGGTTGGTCTGCCCTCTGAGGTTATGAGAAGGAGCGCTGATTGTACAGTTCACCCAGCGCATGACATCAGCTGCTGACACACAGTGCAAACTTAATTTGTCCTAATGCATTTTGTGGTCCTCATATTGCTGCCCTCAAAGGGGCTAAGGAAGATGACAAGGTAACAGGGAGACCAAGAGGAATAATAGGATTAAGAGGGTGAGATATTAGCGGAAGAAATGGGAAATTTTGTTATCAATCCAAAGAATACCTATCACTGGTAAAACATCAGATGGGTTCAGTTTTTTACATTAAAAAGATCTGTATTGTGATGTTGTTTACATTGTGCCCAGGTCCGTAAACCTTATCTAGAGGATTGCATCCATTTCTAAAGCCAATATCTGGTGAGTTGTGTCCAGTTCTGGGGGTCATAGGTTAGATCTTGTTAGGGAGGCAAGCAGGGGATACTGGGCCACAGCTGTGCAGCTTGGGCTTGTTTGCCTCTGATGTCCAGGGGTCCATCCTACTGTGGCTCAGCAAACAAATCTCTTCCACGGGGCCACAGTTGTATGGGAGGAAGTCCCCCCTGCTCCTCTCCACCTCATCTCACTCTCTGTCATGTAAAGCTATACCTGGGAGTGGGTCTCAGACACAGGTTCAATGCTCCCCGTGCCCCTGTAGCAGTGTTGTGCGCCCCGTCTCTCAGTCTTGGGTTTCTCACAAAATACAAGTCCCCTATAACCCTCAATTAGGCCTCCGTGTACTTCATTCAATGTCCTCCTCTCAGTGAATGACAGATCCACTGGCACCTAGGTGCGACGTCCCTCTTCTTCAACATCTGGAAGAGACATCTGGAACAGTGAAGTCCAGAGGCAGCGACAGGCAGGAGTGCATCCATCTTAAGGTATGCCCCATTTTCCTGGCACCTGGAAAATAGGCTGGAGCTTGCGGACCGTCGGGTTTGACTGGTCCTTCCTTCACTAGGGCTGCTTGGTGAGTCGGCAGCTCAGTGGAGTACACTTCCCATGGTTTGAAGCAGAGAAGCTGTCCGTTTTTGGTCTTAGATCCGTGTGACTAGATTTGAGCAGCTTCGAGGTGCTTCAGAGGTCAGCAGCCACACTTCTGGTCAGCACCTGGGATCGACGCACAGTCAATCAGGCACAAAATGGACAAGGCAGCAGCTTTTCTTACAGTGGCGTAGTCGGCTTGGGCACAAATTGAGCCAGTACTGTGGGGTAAAACCATTGATGCATACTTGGCAAGTGCCTTTGGCTCAGCAACAGTCAGTTCTTTGGCAGCACAGTCTGTTCGGTTACACTTAGGCTCACCCCATATGCACACATGGCCTAAGAAAGCCCTCTGGTGCGGGCACCAGAGGGATTTCTTTAAGCCGTAAACAGCTTTGGGAGCTGGTGTTAGATTATGCTTGCTGATGCTCTATTAATGTGCATATAAGTTAGCATTCGCTGCGCCATTTTGTATTAACTGCGCGATCTTCTTTATGAGACGACATCTTGCCTGTTGTTTGAAAATAATCCTTCCCAATTCCGAGAAATGCTCTTTGCTAAGTTTTGTTTCTGCAATACAGAAATGTTAGTGTTAGCGCATAACAGTCGCACTAGATAAGATCCCTCTCTCACCTGTCCGGGAGTTCGACTGCAGCTTAGGGAGGAATGGCCTTGACCATGTGCTGGACTGTGCATGATACGAGAATAGAGGTTTTTAATGTCTTCACGCTGTTCATCCACATCTGCCTGGAATATTCCACTGTGGGTGAGTTGTTAGTTAGTCATGCAATGCATATAATGTATTGTTATGCTGACTATTTTCAGTTCCCTCTGTAGCACTCCCTAGGGACTGTGGAGACGGGGCCCCTATCTGAGCGTACATAATAAATGATTACTGGTGTATTTTCTCCCCTGTTATCCTGACTCTTGATTAGGTAAGAAAGGCTGAGAGGTGGCAAACGGTGACCCAGGTGACCCTAATCGGGTCACTTCCTTCAGTTTGGCACCCAAACAGGGACTCCTGCAGGCGTGGCCCATTCCCTCTCCACATGCGGAGGGGAAGGACGGAGGCCCCACCAGGATGGACTGAGGGCTCAGGGATCCCAGCACAAGGAGGTTTTCATGTCTCACAGCTGCGGCCTCTGTTCCACAGGTGGGTGCCCCACCCAGTGGTCATCCTGACTGGAGTCCTGAATGGCGAATCTGTGTTCTGACTGTTTGGTCGGGGGAGTCAGCAGTGGAGAATACGTTTTGTGATGTGCTTGTTACCAGGTGAGTTTGTTTCAGTTTGTGTGGTACCACTGTATTTTGGATTTGTTTTAGCGCTGATTTATTTTGGTGAAAAGTGTTTACAAATACTTTGCCAGGTAAAATAAGAAGTTTGTTTCTCTTTTTGTTGCAATGCCTGGTTTCAGTAAGCTTCAGAGCTTGTGTTGTGTTGTTGTTCTACAGAAGCACGGTTGGAAGAGTCCCAGGCTGCACCTCCTGAAGGTACTCTTAATTTCGATATGTGCGTGAATCAAGGCCTTGGCCCTGTTATGGTTAGCACATTGTGGCACAAATACACGAGGGACAATGCTGAGTGGCAGTGGCCTTTGACAGGTTGGTTTGATGAACAAAAGATAGGATTTCTTCAGTGGCAATTGTTTAAGAGATGAGGTAGGCAGTCTATATTTAATTCTCTTCGTACTTGACAGAAAGAGGCAAAACAGAGACAATTACAAATGGAGAAAGATAATAGGAAGAGAAATATGCAAACTCTGACACAAAAGGCTGTCGCTTACGACAAGGATAAGCAGGAGATAGGAATAGAACGTGAATATAGGCGATTTCGATTGCACATTGACAAGTCCTATGTGGCCCATGAAGAAACTGATACTTTTATGGAAACTTTGTTAGACGCCCGACCCCCAAACCCCGCCACTATATGACCCAGAACGGATGTATCCTTTAATTCCTCATCAGCCGCAACCACACATACCGGGTGCATTGGCCTCTGGAACAGTTATGCCTACCGCTCCAATTAACGGAGCTCCTACTCCTACTCCTACCTCCTACCTCCTACCTCCTACTCCTGCCACTCCAACACCAACTGTGTCTACGGTAAGTCCTGTTACACCTGTTGCCACCGTTACAGTTGCCCTTCCCACATCAACATTAGTTACTGACACACCATTGTGCGGTCCATAAGATAGAGGTTTTAATGGACTTAGGGAATCGGTTCGTCCTTTAATACGATCTGGGGTGGGGATGAAGAAAAATGGATGGTAGCAGAACAGGTAACCGAGTTTATAGTCTTGATGATATATGGAAATTGATGCAGGATTTTGACCCTTTTATACAGCAACATGCCCTTAAGTATAAGTTAGCTGCATTGATTGATCTTTGGTGCTTGCACAACGACATGGAAGCACCTCAAATACTATTCGATATTAACGAGGGCACCTACGTAACTAATATGGAGCAGGCCCAAATGTTTAAGAATGTTTCCACTTTAATTACTTACAGAATCAGGTTACATGATAAGAGTCCCACTGACATTACCCAGTACCCAATGCAGGAAGTACACCCCATCTATCATCCGGCGATATCCGCAATGACAAGTCAACTGCGGGTGATTTCCAGGAACAATGGGTTTATACTCCATGGAAAAGAAGCAAAGTTCAAGCCCTAAAAGCTACAATGTCTGAACCTACAAAAAGTCCTACTGCTTATTATAAAGAGTTGACTAAAGCTGCTTCCTCTAGTGTGATGACTCTTGCCGATATTGAGATTTTTTTTTAGTCTATTACTTGTGGTTCACATTTAAAGTCAGGTCCATTCCCAAGACCATTTGGCTGAGTTGGGCGGAACGAGGGACACAATCAGAGGTTGAGACAGAGATCGAAAGCCAGGAGACAAGGAGTTGCTTGCCTTACCCGGTTGCGTTATAACATATATGCAGACGCTTATTCCTAATAAGACAGTTCGTTGGGACAGATTGATTAAAGTGTTTCTGATTTCTTTACTAGGTTTGAAGAGACGTTTTTGGATTATAGTGGGCAGGATATGCCAACAGAGGATGGAGTCTGTTTATTTATTGATAGTTTGGTCACTAAGAAATTGGCCATTGTACAATGTAGCGCCCACAAAATAGCGACTGATGATGTGGGTAGAGGGAATGTGTTTACTGATTAGACAGCTAAGGCGACGGCTCAGAGTAAGATGAAGAGGATGTTTGTAGCTGGCCCAGTTAGGTGGGTCCCTGACAATACTATGTTCGAGAACACAGTTGAGAGTGTGAAAGAGATATAAAGCAAGGCCACGATTGAAGAATTAGCTGTGTGGCACTATAGTACAGCACATTTAGATGAGGAAGGATGTTGGATTGATTTGTCCGGAAAACAGAAATGGATGTTACCAGATACATATGTACTCCCTGTGGTTACTATGGCTCAAGGCCCAGCCCACATTAGTGCAAAATGCATTTGTAAATGATTAGCTCCAGTTTGGTGTAATGATAAAATTTAAAGAACAGCTGCACATTTGGTGAAGACTTGTATGATTTCTTTGATGCATAGTCCTGGAAAGGGTACTCTCATACCATCTGGTAATTTTGCACCTCCTACATTCTCCTTTGAAGTCCTTCAAATGGATTTCATTGAGCTAGAACACTGTAACAATCTTAAGTACAATCTAGTGGTCATATGTGTATTTAGCAAACGGGTTGAGGCTTACCCTACTAAAGACAATGTGGCCATCACCACAGCGAAGGTCCTCATTAAGGAGTTCATTCCACACTTTGGAATGCCCAGAGTGACAACGGAAGGCACCTTAATGGGAGAGTAATTCAATTAATATGAGGGTCTACATATCAAACAGAAATTTCATGCCACCAACCACCCGCAATCAGCGGGCCTGGTTGAAAAATACGACATACTGAAATTGAAATTGGCAAAAATAGGAGACAACAGGGCTGAAAGAGCCTGATGCTCTTCCTCTGGCCCTATTGTCTACTAGGAATACAGCACACTCTAAAATAGGCATATTCGAACGCCCAGCAAGTGTTTCGGGCATCCCCAGGCCCAAGAGGTTTTCAGATATTTAATATCCTGTATTGCTTGATTATCTTGGGCAACTGACAGAAAATTTGTGTTTTATTCACCAACAGGTGCAAGATTCCTTACCTCCTAATGCAGAGGGTCCTGGGCACAGTATCCAGCCCAATCATTTAATCCTCATCAGGAACTTCCAGAGGAAGACAAATTTGGAGCCTAAATGGAAAGGTCCTGAGCAAATTCTTCTGGCTACGAGGAAGGAAGTAAAGGTTGCTGGTCGAAAGAGCTGGGTGCATTCCTCTCATTGTAGGAGAAAACCTTTGCTGTTGCTCTATGATCAGTGGTCAAGGAGGGAATAGGAGACATTGAATGTGAACAGGTACCTAGATTTGTGCCCTTCAGCGAAGCGAAATTGATCTGGACCCAAACTGACCCAAACTGAAAAGGAAAATGATGATGTTTTGAATGAGACTGTCCCACACAAAATACGAGCTATCCCTGAGCCTCTGTTTGTTGATCACACAGTGCCTGGAACTGCCGGGTACAACTTACATCCTCGGCTGAAGACCACAGAATCCAAAGAAAAGAAAGACTAGGGTTGGACTGTACAAGGTAGGAAAGTGCTGAGTAGCAGTACTAACGAGGGAGTGGATAAATGAAAAGTTTCCGTCTTTGTTTTGCTCTTGTTATTTGAACACTATAGTTAGGAACATATACTTTGAGAAGTATACCACCTTTATCGACGTAGGATAGGTCAGGAAAGAGCTTAGGACTGAGCAAGCTCCACCGTTGGTGCTCAAGAGTGCCAACTGATGGACAATAGGAGCCTGTACGAGTAGGCTCTGAGGACACTGGGAACAGTTATACCATGTATTATTTTGCATTTCACCCTTATTTCATCATGCATCTTTTTGGGAGACAAATTCATGAAGAGGAATAGCCCTAGACAACGACATATGTTCTATGCAAAGTAAAATTGTGGGTGTCATTGTCTTAGTAACTGTGATTATAATAGTATGCGGGGGTCAGTGAACATGAACGCCTCCCCGTGAGATGTAGAAGAAGGGTGGCCCCGAATAATGTGTTTGTGAACACTCATAAGAGGTTCTTTGGGGAAGGAGCAGCTTGCTATCCTATTCGGTCTGTCACTAGTCTTTGGACTGCATACCCATTGTCACTTCTTAACTAAACGAATACTGAGCCGCCACAATTTGTGGAAGTTAAGGGAACATGTGGGTTTGGCTATCCCGGACCATGTCTGTACCACCAAAAACCACAGGGAAAGGGTTATCCTGGCTCTGACAATAAGACATATTGTGATCATTTTTACATGGTGGAACAAAATATCACTCTCGTGGGTTGGCATTATGAGGAAATAACAGTATCTCGAGAAGGAGGTTACTATGCCGCCTGTTGCCCTATGGTGAATTTCACAGATACCTTTTTATACAGCAATTGTTCAGGGACTGTATTGTTTAAAAACACTATCTCCATTGTGAACAAATATGATCCAAGCATGTTTGAAATTAATTCCCGATATGCTGCAGTAAATTATGCAGGTCCGATATATGCTCACTCAGGGTTTTTCTTTCTGTCTAATGGGACCTATTCCAATGTCTACAATGGCACTGAGGATGTGGCTTAAGGAATGGTACTGCCTTTAGGCGTACAATGTAAGAATGTTCGACCTACAAAGAGATGGGTAAACACTAATGAAAGAATTCTGTTAAGGAGTATGGGAGTTGGAGGTGAACAATTAAAGAAATGGTATAACATTTGGGTATATCCTCTCCTCCATCATTACCTTTGAGGGCTAGAGAGTATTTTGGATGCAAATTGCAGTTTTTCTCCAACTCTAGGGTAGACACCCTGATAGATATCACTACCCAATTGGAGAGCATGCGGGTCTATTCTGAACTGACCAGATATGCAGTAGATTTTATGTTAGCCAAGTCTGGTGGTGTGTGCGCAGTAACAGGCGATCAGTGTGTTATGAGTATAGAAAACTTAGAAAAAAACATAACACGAGATATTGGGGAGATCATTGATGATGTCAAGGGCATGGAAAGTGGAAATTGGAGTTGGTCCCTCTTGGGTAACTGGGGCTGGATACTCAGGTTACAAAAACAACAGCCTCCTGTTTTGTTTCTTCCACACCAGAGAATACACAAACCTACAAATATATAGGTGCACACAAACACACATTTTGTTTTTACTGAGTTTTATATAGCACAAACCTGAACCAAATTGGGTATCAGAGCGCTTTACATAGCACCAGTTGTGTTACATGAGGACACATTCATTTTTGTTAGGCATGGGGAGATTAAGTGATTTACCCAGAATCACAGGATGTTCAGCGTCATTGCCGAGACTCGAAAGCAGTACCCCAGATTCGAGGTCGACCTCCCTAGCCGTTAGGCCAACTCCTCTCCCCATGCATGTGCATGCTGACAGGAAGGTGACTGAAAACAGACAGACAAATGCAGTCCCGCAGATGACTGGAACCATGCACACATGAACACACCAACAGACACATGCACATAAATGTACGAATACAGACACAAACATGCACATGCACACACTCAACACCAGTTGGCCAGGATCTGTACATTCATTCTCCGAAATACACTGTGGAAGCTTGTGATCGCTACCTAAAGGCTTGAAGAGTAATTAATTATTTTGCAACTTTCATGAAGACCCACGGAAAGAGTTGGGTCCCTGGACCTTCAGGGCAGTGATACTACAACCAATATGTCTGCCTGGTGGAGGCAAATCCCAGTTAGGAGGGTGAACCATCGTCTTCTCTGAATCTCTAACTTAGGCCGGCACATCCAGAGACCTGAACATACAAAATGAAAGGTGTACAAATACCAAGAACTCAGGGCTGCCACTCACCCTCATGGTGTTATATTGCTCCTCTTCCTTGAGTTTAGACTCCAGAATGTATCTCGTCTCATTCCTCAGTGGTCGCAGCCAGTCCTGGAGCTTCACCTGCAGAGAGGAAAGCGCACAAGTGACAACTGTAGATCTGTAAAATAATCTCTACATCAACATCCAGACATACTCATATTGTACGAAACAACCACACATGTTCACATTTAAAATGCCAGTCACACATATCTTGATTACACATTTTAGCCACAGATATCCTGATTACAAGTATCAGCCACACATCTGAAATATTAGTATCTGGAACAGATGCACAGATTGTAAGCACCAAACCATATGTTTCCAGATCATGAGTACTAGGCCGCACATGTACATATTTTAAGTTCCTTCCACACATGTACTGATTGTAAGTACCAGGCCTCATGTTTCCATGTCAGTGTGCCAGCCACACATATCCTGATAGTGGTTCCCAGGACAATCAAAACTACATTAAAATACCAGAACAATCATATTGATTCCTGAATATGCCACACGCTGACTCCCCTCAGACTTTTTTGTGTCTGCAGCACCTCAACATCTTTTTCATCCCAATATCATTTAAATGATATCACAATTTTTCTCTATAGGGCAGTCCCATCTACTACTAAATATCATAAAGGGGCACAGGCAGCCTTGGTACAGGCATCAGTTGTTAATAGTATCTGTGATAGGCAGGCTGCAGTAATTACAGGGTCTGTGATAGGCAGGCATCAGTCTTTAAAAGGGTCTGTGCTTACAGAGTCTGTGGTAGGCAGGCTGCAGTAATTACAGGGTCACAGACAGGCAGGCTGCAGTCCTTACAGGGTCGCAGACAGGCAGGCTGCAGTCCTTACAGGGTCGCAGACAGGCAGGTTCCAGTCTTTACAGGGTCTGTGATAGGCAGGCTGCAGTAATTACAGGGTCTGTGATAGGCAGGCATCAGTCTTTAAAAGGGTCTGTGATAGAGCGGGTGCAGTCCTTACAGGGTCACAGACAGGCATGCTCCAGTACTTATAGTATCGTGATAGGCTGGCTGCTGTCCTTACAGGGTCGCAGACAGGCAGGCTCCAGTAATTACAGGGTCTGGGACAGGCAGGCTGCAATCCCTACAGGGTCTATGGTAACAGTATGCAGGCCTTACAGGGTCTGTAATAGGCAGGCAGAAGACCTTATAGCCTTGTAGGTTCTGTAAGAGTGAGCAGGCAACAGCTCCATACAGGGTCTGTGTCAGGGAACAGGCAGTCATAACCAGCGAGAACAGACCCCAGCCTCTTACTGACAGGCAGCAAGCACTAGTGAACCAGCACCACCCATCCCCCCTCAGTGTGGGAGCAACCACCAGCTTCTTACAAGGTCTGTGATCGGCAGGCATCAGTATTTAAAAAGGTCTGTGATAGGCAGGCTGCAGTATTTATAAAGGTCTGTGATAGGCAGACTGCAGTCCTTACAGGGTCTGTGATAGGCAGGCTGCAGTATTTATAAAGGTCTGTGATAGGCAGACTGCAGTCCTTACAGGGTCTGTGATAGGCAGGCTGCTGCCTTTACAGGGTCTATGATAGGCAGGCTACAGACCTTACAGGTACTATGATAGGCAGGCTACAGACCTTACAGGGTCTGTGAGAGGCAAGCATCTGTCGTTAAAAGGGTCTGTGGCAGGCAGGCTGCAGTCCCTAACAAGGTCTGTAGTAGGCAGGCTGCTGCCTTTACAGGGTCTGTGATAGGCAGGCTGCAGTCTTTACAGGTACTATGATAGGCAGGCTACAGACCTTACAGGGTCTGTGATAGGCAAGAATCCGTCGTTAAAAGGGTCTGTGGCAGGCAGGCTGCAGTCCCTAACAAGGTCTGTGGTTGGCAGGCTGCAGTCACTATAAGGTCTGTGGTAGGCAGGCAGCAAACCTTACAGGGTCTGTGTAAGGATAGAGGTAGTCATACCAGCATGAACAGACACCAGCCTCTTACAGTACAGAAAACAAGTGGTCGTGGACTCTTTTTTTGTCATGCATTTAAGTTAAAAAAAATTGTAATTCAAATACAGTGTTTTGCATGCATCAAGTCAGAACAAGACAATTAATTTATGATAAACTTCCAAAATTGCACCTTAAGTAGGGAGAAAGGAGAAGGCACCCATCAATTCCTTTTAGGAAAATGTATGTTTTATTCACAGAGCTATTGTTATTGCTGAACACATTAGGAAGGTTATAGAGTATTTTAAGAGGTTGCTCCAAAGGGAGGGGAATGTGAAAGAGTAGTGCTCAATTGCGAGCGGGAAGAAAATATATAATCACAGAGTGAAGAAAGTTCAAAAAGGAAATAATTACAACAATTATCACACTCCGGACTAAGAGCGGGTAACCTCAACACCAGTTCGTTCTGACCTGTCCATCATTTTTTTTTGTTATTTGAAACACTTTTCAAACATTGTATAGAGGTATCATCTGTTGGTTATCAGGGATAATGGTGAAATATGGTACAGGCCCCAGCGGGGATGAATATTGACGTTTTGACCCGGCTTAATGCGCTTGAGGGTATTTTAAACTCCATTTGCGGGTCTTCTTCAGGACAGGAGAAAGAAGGGGGCAACCTACGGGGGATAAACATGAAATCAATATTGTATTCCATAGAAATTAGGACTAATAGTAGATGTGATCTTCAAGTGCCTGGTTTACTGACCTATTTTAGGTGCCTGTGGCTGAAACTGGTCACAGCTCCCAGGAGTGGGTAGTCTGTAAAAATGATGAAGGTGAAATTAGATACCATCCTAAAGATGGGGTTAATCAATGTGGGTAAAAACCTTCACTTACCCGCATCACACTTGCAGTAAAACTTGAAACAAGCATTTGCAAAAACCAATAGGTCTCGCCTTTGGGACATTATAAGTGTTTAGCCATGCAACAGTAGGATATTGTGCTGCATAATTAAATACTTATAAGGTCCCAAAGGCGGAACCTATTGGCTATGCAAATGCTTGTTTCAAGTTTAGAAGGAAGTGTACCAGCTGGGTGTGAAAACAACTGGGTAGCATTGTGCAAATGCATAGGTACACCTTTGTGACCATTCACACCTTTCTAATGACCTCTGTCCACCCCCTGAAATATAACCATGTTTCCTCCCCAAAATTGGCAGATTTCCAGTGATTTTAAATTCTATCAGCTGACATGAAGATCGACAGACTTGGATTCTGTAATAAAACAGTTACAATATCTGGACTATGTTTTCAAAGCCATTTGCAAATCTTATTTTAATTCAAGTACCAAATGAACAGTTTTAGACATCTAAATCCCCTCTTGGGCTCACAAAATGTGGAGGTACATTTCTGATAATATTTACGCGCAAATGTGTGGCTGCGTGGTCACTCGAGCAACACCAAAACAATTCCCATATAGGTTATATGGAAAATATGCTGCATCTCTGGCGTTCAGGGACCACTCTTTTTGATCCTCCTTATCTGACAAAAAATCATTTCCAATCCTGCAAGCTGCAAAAATGTTCTGCATTCATTTTTTCCGCGGTTACTATTGCTGGACCACAAACATCACAACTTTAACCACTACAGTTATTACAGGGCACCGTGGAGGCATATCCAGATGGTGAGCATGGGAGCTTAACCAGGGACGTCACATAAAATAAACCAGAGGATTGAGACGTTATCTGCAAAGAGGATCTTGACGAGGTCCAAGGGGTGTATTACCAGTGTGGACAGCAAGCCCCCTCTGAGGCCGGCCAGAAGATTCTCGTAGCGGACATATCTGAAAAGAGAAGGGCGCTCAGAAGCCGGGATGGTGGAGCCAGGGCATTGGTGAAGAGCGCCTGGCCATCGTGTGCACCGGGAGAAGAGGTGAGACTCGGACGCGCAGAATGCGTGTTGTGTTGCAGCCAGGGCGATGGTGAAGAGCGCCTGGATATCGTGTGCACTGGGAGAAGAGGTGAGACTCGGACGCGCAGGGTGTTTGTCGAGGTGCAAGCAGAGGCACTGAAGAAGAGCGCCGGGTCATAGTGAGCACCAGAGAATAGGCGGGTCTCGGATGGGCAGAGTGGGTGTTGAGGTGCAACAAGAGGTGCTGGTGAGGAGTGACTGGGTAGAGTGTGCACCAAATTCGAAGTAAGTCTCCACAGTGCTAAGGGCGGGTCTCAGTGTTCACTGATACCGCCGGAAGGAGGGCCAGGTCATTGGACCCTCGGAGTGAAATACCAGCGGCCCGGACCGGCAGCCCCGGTGCAGCTGAGCCACCGGCCCAAGCTCACCGTACTCATTGACAGAGTTCTAGATCAAGGCCCAAGTTGCTGGATCACCACCTGGGGTGGGGTGCGGGCCCGGAGGGACCCTCTCTCGACCTCTCGCTTCAGTCAGCTGCGCAAGCCTGTTGCTTCGGCTCGGATCTAGGCCGGTGCTGACCCAATGAGGGGCAGTACTGGGGCCGGAGTGGGAAGCAGTACTTTTTGTATCATCATTTGATCCATAAAGGGGGCACTGTTAACAAAGCATGGAAAACTGTCATAGTGCACTTTGCATTATTGCTGCTAACGAACTATCGAACTGTCATATGATGCCTGACACCATTTGTGCCCGAAGAACTACATGCTTGGTGCACTACGCACTGTATTATTTTTCCCTTGCAGAGTACATGATTATAACGTGGCGCAGTGCATTATTTCTTCATTGCAGAGTACATGATTGTGGCGTGACACATTGCTTTGTTTCTTCCTGGTACAGGGCATGCTGGTAGGGATACGCATTGCATTATTCCTTCTATTGCACAGTACATGACTGTGGCGCTACGTATGGCATTGTTTCTCTGTTGCACAGTACAAGAGAATATCGTTACGCAGTGCAGTATTTCCTTACTTTTGCAACACGTGTGATTCTAGCAATTTGACTTGCCTAACATTTTGGAACCGGTTAAAAGTGAGTTTCACTGCTGGTTACGCTTGGTAGGAGCAAGACCACTGACTCATTGTCAGTGAAATTGCTCTCCCTCCCTGGCAGCTCCACCATTAAGTGAGGCTTTTCCCTGAGCCCCTGCACTCTCAAGTGTTGGTGTTCGAGGCCGTCTCCACCTGCAGGTTTCACCTGCGCCTCATCCCTGGTGGTCCAGTGGACTTCTGTCTCCATTTACTCTCTCCGCTTTTTCTCTCCTTTTTTACTCGTTTTTTTCCCTCACTTCTATCTTCCCCCTTCACTCTCCTTCTGGGTCTTTCCACAATTTTTTGTCATTTTCCCCTCATTTTAAGCTCCCCCTTCACGCTCCTTCTGTGTCTTTCCTCCGTCTTCCACTCGTTTTTTCAATTGTTTGCTTCTGTGTCCTCTGTGTCTTTCCTCCACTCTTTCTTGCACTTTTGCTGCCGTATTTGCACTTTTCTCTCTCTTTTTGCCTTTTTCCTTTTTCAGCCCGTTTTTCCCTGCCGCTGCTGCCCCCACGGCCCCACGGCCCCACCCCGCCAGCACGACCAGTGCGACCGTCCCAATCCAGCTCCCCTCCCCGCTCCCTCCTCCCAGCTGTCCAGCCCTCCCCGACCCCTACTTAATGGCGGCTGCCGAGCGGCGGTGCCGCCGGTGTGCCAAACTCAAGCCCGTCTTTGTCCGTCCGCAACCCAACTGCAACCAGCGCCAGGAACCCTGGATCTCTGCACAGCCAACGCTCTGACCCAGTGGCACTCCACGCTCTCAACCCAGGCCGTAACTACAACTGCAAGCTAGCATCACCAGCCGACACACCTGCAGCACCGACAAGACCATGGACCCAGCACAACCCGCCCGCAAGACACAGCTGAACCGAAGACCCTGCAATGCATCCTCCTCAACGTCCGATCCCTCCACAAACACACCACCAAAATCGGAGACTTCCTCGACAGCACCACCCTGGAAGTAGCATTCTTTATCAAAACCTGGACCTAAACCACCTCAGGACCGGACAGCGCCATCCCCATTCACCAAGGATACAAGATCTCCAAGAAGGACTGCCCCACCCGCCTGGGAGGAAAAATCGCCATCGTCCAAAAATCCACCCTCCACCTGAGCACACTCCCCGATGAGCCCACAGACCTGATGGAACACATTCACTTCAAGATACTGGCCAGCCCTACCTCCACCCTCCAAGGAACCCTCATCTATCGACCCCCTGGACCCCGCAGACTTTTTGCCAACTCCATCGCGAACATCATCTCCCCGCATACCTTCGAGTTCACCAACTACACCCTACTGGGAGACCTCAACTTCCACCTCGACAACCAACTGGACCCCAGCACCACATCCCTCCTGGACAACCTCTACAACATTGGACTCCACCAGATCGTGACAGAACCCACATACTCAGCATGACACACCCTCGACCCCCTCTTCACAACAGGAAACTCCATTACCTTCAGCAACACCACCGAACTCCCATGGACTGACCATCCATTCGTCCACTACATCTTCAGAACACCCACCATCCACAGACACCAGCACCTGCTCCCATGAAGAAACTAGACCAGAATCACCAACGACCAGCTAACCTCATCACTCAGCAACTCCGCCCCAACCATCGCAGAAAACAACGACCCCAACATCACAGCCTGAACCCTGCACAGATGGATCTCCGACAGCGCCAACACCATTGCCCCCTCAAGAAAAACAACAACACCCATGCCAAGAAAGCTAGATGGTTCACCACCGAACTTCAAGAGTCCAGACGGACTTGCCGCCGCCTCAAAAAGGCCTGGAGGAACACCAAATCCACAGAAGCCCACAATAACTTCAGAGCCACTACCAACGCCCACCACCAACTCATCTGAAAACAAGGAAAAAAGTGATTGAAGACAGAATCTCTACTCATGCACACAACAGCAAAGAACTCTTCAACATCATCAAGGAGTTTGCCCAACCCACCAGTGAGTTCACCGACATCCTTCCCTCACAAGTCTTCTGCAACAAACTCAGCACCTTTTTCCACCACAAAATCAAGAGCATCTACAATAACTTTGACAAAGACAACCAACACACTGAACCCTCCCCAGCCACCTCCGACACCCTGAAGCCAGCGATTGACAACTGGATAGCCCTCACCACCGAAGACACACTGAAGACGATGAAGTTAATCCACTCTGGGGCCCCCACGGACCCCTGCCCCCACCAAATGGATGAAAAACAGCTGCCTACAACTAAACACCAACAAAACGGAAATACTCATTACGGGCCTAAACCCCAATGCCTGGAACGATACCTGGTGGCCCCCCGCCCTCGGAAGCCCACCCAGCCCCAAGGACCACGCATACAACCTGGGAATCATCTGGACTCAGAGCTCAAAATAGCCCGCCATATCAACCCCATCTCGTCCTCCTGCTTCCACACCCTCTGCTTCCTAATTAGGATCTTCAAATGGATCCCCCTCAAACACAGAAAGACTGTCACTCACGCCCTGGTCACCAGCATGTTCGACTTAGGTAACGCACTCTTTTTATTTTTATGTTTTTATTGAGGAATAGGTCATAAGCACATATCAAACACAAAACTTCTCATCTTGCAGTTGTGGGGTTGCAAGAACAGTGTACAATATGATACATTGTAAAATTGAAGCAAAACAAGAATCAAATCAGAACTTAAATGCAGGGGAATTCCACTAATTCACACATTATAACATTATATAAACAAGAATACAACATAGAAGTAATAGAAAATAGAGAATATGAATCAAGGTGCCGTGAAAATCTGAGATGATCAAAAATAATCAGTCTTCTTCATCCATATAAATTCTAACCGGACCCCAGATTAGTTGCCCCAATGCTCTTTTCCGCCTTCCTTTCAGTGCATACAAACTATATACAATATTATAGATAAAATGAAACCGGGTCCGCCATACTGTGAATGAAGGGGGGTCGCTTTGTAACCAGCACGAAGCTATGCATAGCCTTAGAACCGCTGTAGCTACAAATATCAAATAGCCATTATTGTCAGTAGGCACGTCTTGTGCACAACCCATATCTATACCCAATAATATCTGCGAAAGTGTGAGCTGAAAGGGGGTGCCCAGAATCTCAGATAGGAACTTATTTACATGCATTAACAATTCCCTCAATTTAACACAAGTGCCAAAGATATGCATCAGGTCCGCCTGTTGAGCGCTGCACCTAAAACATTTCCCATCCGGGTCCCCGCCCCACTTTGAAATTTTGTCTGGAGTACGATACAATATAAATATAAATATACAATATAAAGTTTTATAATGTTGCGTGACGAGGTTGGCAGACATAAGTACTCGTCCTGCAAGGTCAATTGACCTTTCAAGCATGATCCCTTGGCTTCCCAGCCTATTCTCCCATTTGCTTGTTTGTGCTTCTAAGTCATTTGACATTGCCTCTAGCATTAAATTATAGAGTACCCCGATCCGAGCTCCTTTCCTATTGGCCTCTATAAGAGGATTGGGTGCCTTGCATACAGTAGCTTTTATTAAGAGATCACGTATTTGCAAATACTTGAAAAAGTGTGTGGATGGAAGTTGATATTGTTCCCTTAACTGGCTAAACGATTTTAAACTATCCCCAATATATAAGTCACCCAAAATAATTAAACCTCTCATTCGCCATTTCACCGTTATACGATCCCAACAGATACTAGGATAGAAGATCTGGTCATTCAGTGGAGTATATCTGGAAAAGTTTTCAATTTTATAGAACATTTTAATTGCTTTCCATGTTTTATAAGCTGCAGCGACAACCTTAAATCTGGTGCGTTTATAATAATTCCAATCCATGTTTAGAAAAAGGCGATTCCTAGCTTCCACACCAAGGAGTAGGGTGTATATTGAGGGTTGCAATGCTGGTTCCAATGGTGCTTCCCCTGTAAGTAAAATATTCATATGCTGAAGCATGCAAGCATAGTAATATAGAAGAAAGTCCGGTACCGCCCACCCTCCTACAGCCCTTGGCAGGACCATGTATTTTTTTGCACGCCGCTCCTTTCCCCGAGACCATAAGAATTTCATACAGATCGACTGCAATTGTGTAATTTAAGCCGAGGGGATCTCTAGTGGTACTGACCGATAAAAATAAAGGATCTTAGGTAATACCATCATTTTTAAAGTATTACATCTGCCCACTAACGTTAAATGCAAGCTTTCATATTGATCCAGTTTTTTACGAATCCCAGTCAGTAAACTCTGCCAGTTAGATTGTACCGTAGCGGAGGCCGAGGCTCTTATCCGCACCCCTAGGTATGTAACCTCTGTTAAAACCCTAACATCTAAATAAGACTTGATATTGACACATAAAATCTGAGTCTTAGCAGTGTTCAATTTGTACCCAGATACCGAGCCATATACCACTGCAAGATGTTCAATCTCAGGCATAGCCATGGCAGGGTTTGGAGACAGCACTGCAACGTCATCGGCGTACGCTAGAACCCGATATTGTTGCTGTTGTACCAATACTGGCAGGATCCGAGGACTGTTCTCCAACATTTTTAAAAACGGATGGATGTATAGGGCAAATAGCAATGGGGAGCACGGGCAGCCTTGCCTTGTCCCCCTTTGTATTGATACCTGTGCCGATTGTAGCCCCATAACATAGATCCGTGCACTTGGCTGTTGGTACAGCGTCTGTATAGATTAACGCACTCAATGCCGGAATAAGCAAAAACCTCACCCGCAAGCTACAGAACATCCAAAACGCCGCCGTAAGACTGGGCCTCAACCTGCCAAGACACTGCCACATCTCCCAGCACTTGTGCACACTCCACTGGCTCCCCATTGAGTCACCTTCAAAATGCTAACTTACGCTCACAAGGCCCTCCATGACACCGGACCAGCATACCTGAACAGCTGACTCAAATTCCACACACCCCAAAGGACCCTACGATCAGCCCAGTTCTCCTACGCCGTGGTCCCCCTCACCAGAAAGACCAGATCGGGGGACCGCTCCTTCTCCTTCCGAGCGGCCAGAGCCTGGAACAAACTTCTGCTCCACCACAGACAGATAACATCACTCCCCATCTTCGCAAGAAACCTCAAAACCTGGCTCTTCGACAGACCCCCCTCCTTGATGGACTGGAACCTGCGACCAGCCCACGCCCCCCCCCCCCCCCAGCGCCTTGAGACCCTTACAGGTGAGTAGTCGCACTTAACAAACACCTGATTGATTGGTTGGTTGGTTAGAAGCTGTGGTTGGGATCAGAACCTACCAACCCACTGGAAAGAATACAATCAATTATTATATGTTGATTTTGTATTGTGTGGTCATATCGTATAACTTCTTATATAAAGATTATACTCATTTTATAGAAACTCGTGTGGAGTCTATTTGTGGTGACATTGGGTTGCTGTGAGAGTGGTTGCACATATTGTACAATTGTGCCTTGGAGATAAGTCTGGCAGCTTGTGCCAAGCTACTAAGGGGGTGAGCAGGGCTATCTCAAAGGTGTGCTTACTTAGCCTAACACTGAAACGAGGGGTGAGGGACTCCCGCCTCCAGCATTTGGTGGTGGCGCTGAGGGTATAGAGACAAAATATCGACTCCAAAATATCGACTGGACATAATATCGAGTTTTTAATATAGACTGGACAAAATATCGACTGGACATAATATCGACTACAAAAATATCGTTTTTCAGGTAAGTGAAGTAATATCGACTGTATAAAATATAGATAGCAAAAATATCGATTTTTTAATAATATATAATATTTTATAGTGTATTTTTATGTAATAATATGTGTGAATAGTGTGTATTAATGTTATAAAATATTTTATTACATGAATTTTTTTTTTATAATAATTGCGTAATGTAATTCTGTAGCGGGTTGTGGGTTTATAGGGGAATAGGGTGGGAAGTAATTTAATAATAATTAATTAATTAATATATGTTTGTTAATATTTTTAATTAATAATTAATTGATAATTAATTAATATTAATTAGTTAATTAATTAATATAATTTTGAACATATTTTGTATTAGTAAATAATTGTCAATTAATTAATTGTAATTAGTTAATTACATTAATTAGAGTACATTTTTAATATATATAATTTTGTGTAATTTTTAAGTAATTAATTTTGTAAAAATAATATTAATTATTAAAATAATTACAGCTAATGTTCTAATATATTTACTTTATTGTTATTGTTAATTAATAATTAATTGCTAATTAAATAATATTGATAAATTTAGGGTAAAGGAGCATTTTTAGGGTTCAGGGTCAGTTTTCAGTTCATGGGTAAAGGGGTATTTTTAGGGTTCAGGGTCAGTTTTCAGTTCATGGGTAAAGGGGTATTTTTAGGGTTCAGGGTCAGTTTTCAGTTCATGGGTAAAGGGGTATTTTTAGGGTTCAGGGTCAGTTTTCAGTTCATGGGTAAAGGGGTATTTTTAGGGTTCAGGGTCAGTTTTCAGTTCATGGGTAAAGGGGTATTTTTAGGGTTCAGGGTCAGTTTTCAGTTCATGGGTAAAGGGGCATTTTTAGGGTTCAGGGTCAGTTTTCAGTTTTTGGGTAAAGGGGCATTTTTAGGGTTCAGGGTCAGTTTTCAGTTTTTGGGTAAAGGGGTATTTTTAGGGTTCAGGGTCAGTTTTGGGTTTTTGGGTAAAGGGGTATTTTTAGGGTTCAGGGTCAGTTTTGGGTTTTTGGGTAAAGGGGTATTTTTAGGGTTCAGGGTCAACAAATAAGATTTTAAAAAATTATTTTTATTATTTTCATTTATTATTTAATTATTATAATTTAATTTAAGTCGTTTTAACTATATTTTAGTAATAAAAATTTAATATTAATTTAATTTAACACTGTTTTTAATAAAGTCGATATTTTTTACATCTATATTTTTGTTAACGATATTTTGTACTCGATATTTTTGTACTTACCTGTTTGTAGATACAAACTCGATATTTTGACTGTCGATATTTTGTCCACGATATTTTGGCAACTCGATATTATGTCCGTCGATATTATTTCAGTGATCCGGCGCTGAGGGATAAGGACCCCACTTCCAAAAATAATCATCACTTATTGAATGGACATTGGAGAGCAAACACAAGGAGATGATGGACGGAGCGCTGAACCTTTTCAGACACTCACCCCCAGTCACAGATCTGGGTTGAATCTATCATCATTCATTAGCTCACTTCGCCACATCAGTTTAGACCCAGCTATAAGCAAATCAGTCTTGACCATGTGCCTCCTGGAAACAATTCAGCCCGAACGGCCAAGCCATGCCTTTCCTGACCTGAAAACAAGCATCCACATACCGGCTTCTGGGTAACACCCTTCATCAGCCAGGCTAGCTTGAATCCAGTGGCAAAGTGAGCAAGGGACCCAAGTCTGTGCATACCCTGCCAACTTAGGGCAAACAAAGCAAACACAAAGATATGATGGCCAGAGCACTGAAACTTTTCAGACCCTCACCCCTTAGTCACAGATCTGTGTTCAATCCATCATCATTCTTTAGCTCACTTGGCCACTTCAGTTCAGATCAATAAAGAAAGGAGCAAAGGGGGGAAAAAAGTCAAGCCTGCACCCATTCAACACATTATCAACAACCAGGGCCTGACTCAATGGACAGATAACCTTGATTTTCAAAGCGCTTTGGATATAACAATGGTCTGACTTGAACCATTTTTTAATTGAGGATGCTCACAGCACTAAACAATGCTAAATTTAGCCAGTGAGTAGGATCTCATTTTTAATGTTGGGAACTGTAATTTCATTTACTTTCTTATGGGGAACAGCACTGCACTTGTGTGATATTTGCACCTATAGTGCATACTCTATTTCCTTTCACTGTTTCTTTACTTCATTTATGAGAAAAATTTACGTTGGAACACATTTCCGTTTTGTGGTGAGAAATCAACCTTTTATGATAAGTGGGTGTTGCTACCTTGAGGTGCTTTCTCTCCATTCATACATTTTTCTAAAACTTCTTCACACATTTCCTCCAACCTTATCTAATTTTGGTAAGTATCCTTGTGCTGCAGTATAATGACATTGTGGTATAAATTGGACATACAGACACTTGAATTAGCGGTAGTCACATTGTTGGGGGAGTCGTTAGAAAACAGTACAGATCCCTCTTGTGTCTGAAAATCAAGGGTATTTATCCATTGAGTCAGGCCCTGGTTGTTGATAATCACCTCAGTTCAGACCCAGTTATATGCAAGTCAGTCTTGATCCTGTGCTTCATGGGAACAGTCCAGCCCGAACTGCCAAGCCAGGTCTTCCCTGAACCGGAAACAAGCATCCTGGTACCGGTTTCTGGGTAACACCCTTCATCAGCCAGGCTAGCTTGAATCCAGTGGCAAAGTGAGCAAGGGACCCACGTCTGGGCATACCTCACCAACTTAGGGAAAACAAAGCAAACTCACCCCCAGTCACAGATCTGGGTTGAATCCATCCTCATTCTTAAGGTCACTTCGCCACCTCATTTCAGACCCGGATATATGCAAATCAGTCTTGACCCTCTGCCTCATGAGAACAGTCCGGCCCGAACTGCCAAGCCAGGTCTTCACTGAACCAGAAACAAGCATCCTGGGACCGGTTTCTGGATAACACATTTCATCAGCCAGGCTAGCTTGAATCCAGTGGCAAAGTGAGCAGGGGACACATGCCTGGGCATACCCTGCCAACTTAGGGCAAACAGAGGAAACACAAGGAGATGATTGAAGGAGCGCTGACATTTTTAGACACTCACCCCCTGTCCAGTTGGAACAGCCAAGCCAAATCCCTTGCTCACTTTGCCACTAGATTCAAGCTATCATGTCTGATGAGGCTGTTAGCCCAAAAGGGGTCCCAGGATGCTTTTTACCGGTCCAGGGAAGACATGGCTTGGCAGTTAGGGATGGACTGTTTCCATTAGGCAGAGGGTCAAGACTGATTTGCATATAGCTGTGTCTGAACTGGGGTGGCGAAGTGAGCTAAAGAATGATGATGGATTCAACCCAGATCTGTGACTGAGGGTGAGTGTCTGAAAAGTTTCAGCGCTCCGTCCATCACCTCCTTGTGTTTGCTTTGTTTTCCCTAAGTTGGCAGGGAATGCCCAGACGTGGGTCCATTGCTCACTTTGCCACTACATTCAAGCTAGCCTGGCTGATAAAGGCTGTTAGCCCGAAACTGGGCCCAGGATGCTTATTTCCGGTCCAGGGAAGATATGGCTTAGCAGTTCGGGCTGAACTGTTCCCATGAAGCACAGGGTCAAGACTGATTTGCATATGGCCATGTCTGAACTGGGGTGGCGAAGTGAGCTAAAGAACGATGATGGATTCAACCCAGATCTGTGACTGGGGGTGAGTGTCTGAAAAGCCTCAGCGCTCCAACAATCATCTCCTTGTGTTTGCTCTGGACATTAGAGAGCAACAAATTATTACCTCCAGAAATGTAAAATGTAAGAAAGTTAAAGCTGTAGAGGAGAGGCAACTTCACCAAGAATACTAGAATATATTTCTGTAACTCAACACATGGCCAATTGATGTGCCCATTCTTTATATCCTATGAACAAAACAAAAGAATAGGCTTCAAAATCACATTACTTCTCATCAGCCCCTGTAACGGACATGGAGGGCCGATACACAAAAGAAATCTGAGACAAAATCCTAACTTTACGAAATTTCTTATTCACAAAGGGCATTCAGGAGTAGAAAAGTTAGGATTTTGTCTCAGTTAAACTTAAGTTTTGGTCTAAGGTTTAACTTAAGACCAGAACTTAAGTTTAACTGAGACAAAATCCTAACATTACTATTCCTAAACGCCCTTTGTGAATACCGAACGTCATAAAGTTAGGATTTTATCTCAGACTACTTTTGTGAATCTGGCCCATTGTTTTTTTTTTTTATAGTGCCGCAATCGGAACCTCAAGGCTGCCAAGTAAGATTGCTCAGTGGGATAAGGTGCCTTCTGTAGGGATCCTTGCACAACCAAATGGTCAAATCTACTAAACCCAAAAGATCATCCTTGAAAGGCCTATTGAAGGAGCACCACTGAGGAGGTGACAACTGGCATCTGTAGTGTCACTACATAAAAGCATACCAATAATAATGCAACTAAACTGGGCTTTACCTTTTAGTTCTGGTTTTAAAGTGCAAGTGTCTGGAAGACATAGTTCTATCAAATCTTTAAAATATACATAGATAGGGCTCCATCTAGAGGAGTACAAATTTCCCATCTCAACCCATTTGCTACTTGGTGTATCATTCTGCCTGCCATGGAGTGCTGCATTGCAGTGATTGGGGGGACTATTTCACAACAGAAAAATACACTCAGTCAATACACACACATTCAATGATTTATCTCCTACATGCATTGAATAGAAACACAAACATTTTGTGTATTTTGTTACTGCAGTAGGGTTGAAACTCTTTGCATGAAGACTCAAGTGTGAGTATTGTCATCACAACCATTACTACAATTACTACCATTGCTATTATCACTTCCAGTGTAACTACCATTACACACACACACACACACAATATGAACAGCACAAGCAGTAACAATGCAGGTCTAACTCATACACACAGAACAGATGTAGCACAGGTAGCAGCAGTGTAAAAACCATCTCACACACACACACAATATGAACAGCACAATCAGTAACTATGTAGGCCTCCCTGGCACAGAAATGGCATCTGCAGCAGCAGTGTGAGCACATCCCCCACATACACAATGCATACAGCACAATCAGTAACAATGCAGCCTTCTCTCACACACACCAAACAGATGCAGCATGGGCATTACCTGTGTAAGTAACATCATACATACTCAAAATGAACAGAACAATCAGAAACAATGCAACCCACTCACACACAGACAGGGCACCTGCAGCAGCAGTATAAGCACATCTCTCACATACAGAATGAACTGCACAGTAACAATGCAGCTCTCACTCACACACACAATATCAACAGCACATGTAGTAACAATGCAGCCCCCACTCCCACACAAGACGGAAGCAGCACTGGAGGACAATTGTGTATGCCTCAGTCACAAAGCCGAGGTACAGTATAGTGCCAGCAGCACAGAAAAATGAGCTTCAAACAAGTGCAGCACATGCAGCAACGGTGCAGCTTCACATAAAGAACAACATTGTGCAGGACAACAGCAACGGTGCAATCTTCCCCCATACACAGAGAGGGCATGCAAAGGGCAGCAGCAGCAGTGGTGCAAGCTTCCCTCATACACAGAGAGGGCATGCAAAGGGCAGCAGCAGCAGTGGTGCAAGCTTCCCTCATACACAGAGAGGGCATGCAAAGGGCAGCAGCAGCAGTGGTGCAAGCTTCCCTCATACACAGAGAGCGTGCAATGAGCAGCAGCTACTGCAGCAGTGCAAGCTTCCCTCATACACGGAGAGCGTGCAATGAGCAGCAGCTACTGCAGCAGTGCAAGCTTCCCCCATACAAAGAGAGGGCATGCAATGGGCAGCAGCTACTGCAGTAGTGCAAGCTTCCCTCATACACAGAGAGTGTGCAATGAGCAGCAGCTACTGCAGCAGTGCAAGCTTCCCTCAAACACGGAGAGCGTGCAATGAGCAGCAGCTACTGCAGCAGTGCAAGCTTCCCTCATACACAGAGAGCGTGCAATGAGCAGCAGCTACTGCAGCAGTGAAAGCTTCCCTCATACACAGAGAGCGTGCAATGTGCAGCAGCTACTGCTGTAGTGCAAGATTCCCTCATACACAGAGAAGGCATGCAATGGCTCATACTTCACTCACTATTGACAAAATAGGTACAACAGATGCGACAAAGTGAACTTCGTCCCAAAGGCTTAGCTGTCAGTGGTGCAGCCGGTACAGTGGCACCTAGGTCCAGAGGCAGGAGGTGCCAGCTGCACTGGTTTCTTCTAAGCTTTCTGATGATAGTCCCGGGGATACCGCATTTTCTCACTCATATTTCACTCTCTCTCACTATACAAGTGTGTGTACCTATTCATGATGCTCTGTTTTAGATTCTGCTTCTGGTTCTTGCTACCTAGTACTTCTGCTCAGCTCCTAAAATCAGTTTTGGAGTGAAAGGGCTCTGCATACTCACTCATGACTCTCTCTTCTTTATTCTGATTCCAGCTTCTCTTACCTTGTACTCTTGTTCAGCCTCATTGATGGGGGTCACAAGGTGCTCCATGTGTGCCCGGGACTCTCTACAGACCACACACAGGAGTTCACCGTCGGTTTCACAGAAGAGCTGCAGCCTCTCCCCGTGCTCCTCACACAGACTTCCTCTAGGCTCTACTTTCAGTTTCTTCACCATCTCCACCATGTTTGCTAATCTCTTATTGGGTTTCATTTCCTTCTCTGGGTCAATGTCGTGCTTGCATTCCGGGCAGGCTATCTCCAGGTCCTCTTCACTCATGTAAGTCTTGAGACAGGACAGACAGAAGTTGTGTCCGCAGTCCAGGGTCACGGGGTCAATGTACAGCTCCCTGCAGATGGAGCAGGTGGCTTCTACATGGAGTTCAGTCCTGGGGTCCGCAGCCGCCATGTTTGCTCTGAGCTGTGCCGGCGCCTCTCCTCTGACAGGAATATCCTTATCAGTGTTAACATAAGGTGTGTCCCGCTCAGAGCAACCTTTGGTCTCATCCTGTACAGGTACAGGCAGGTGAGGGTTCATTGCTATAATCAATGTGTCTGCCCCCGCCCTCAGGTCTCTGGTGCACCCATAGTATGACCAACCGTCCGTAAATTTATTGGGCTGTCCGTGATTTGGACCTCAAGTCTGTTGTCCGTGACGATCCCTTTTACAGATGCCTTTTTTCATAATTTTGGGCATTGGGGAGAAGCACTGCTCCCCTGCATGAAGCCTCAACTCCCTGATGGGGCCACCTCGCACTTCTCCTCTGAGCACAAGAGCAGCCCCACCCCGCCCATTGTCATTCTGTCTGCTTCTCATTTCCACATACAGAATGACAATAAGCCATTCTGGGCTGTTAAAGCATTAAGTGGGCCTCCTTCTGCCTGGGTCTAGGGCAGGGAATTCTGTCAGATGGAAGAAATGTACAGAAATGCCAATGCTGCTACGTGAGAATCCAGTTCATCAAAAGAAGCCAGTGAAAGAAGTTAAAAGAAATGAGTAATATTTATTTCACAGTCTCATCATTTTGGAACTGATGCATTTTCAATATTATATTCAACAAAGGCATGGTTGGTGCTTTTTTTCATTTTATGCAACTAACAACCATTGACAAAGCCAATAGACCTGGCCTGTTGCAGGTGTAAAGTTAATTGTTATGTTATATATCTGGATGCAATGACAAAAGTAGCAGAATACCAGTCGGGCGGCACACTATGCTAAGCACCGATTTTCAGCTTAGGTGTTTTAAGCCACGCCCTCAATTACATCAATCACCCCATTTGGAGAGACCTCAAGTTCAAGTTCAAGTTCAAGTTCAGATATTTGTATAGCGCACTACTCACTCAGAGGGTCTCAAGGCGCTTGGGGAAGTGGGGGTAAATTACTTATCGAATATCCAAGTTTTAAGTTGCTTTCTGAAGGCGAGGTGGTTCTGTACAAGGCGGAGGTGGGTTGGGAGAGAATTCCAGATTTTGGCCGCTAAGTAGGAGAAGGTTCTTCCCCCCATGGTGGATCTCTGGATGCGCGGGATTGCGGCTAGGGCTTGGTTGGATGATCTGAGTTGGCGGGTGGGGGTGTAGAAGGCCAGTCGCGTGTTGAGGCATTCGGGTCCTAGGTCGTAGAGGGCTTTGTGTGCGTGTGTGAGGAGACGGAACGTTATTTTCTTGTTGATGGGGAGCCAGTGGAGGTCTTTCAGGTGACCGGAAATGTGAGCTTGACGGGGGATGTCCAGTATGAGTCTAGCTGAGGCGTTTTGGATGCGTTGGAGTTTTTTCTGTAGTTTGGCTGTGGTTCCGGCGTAGAGGGTGTTTCCGTAATCCAGTCTGCTTGTGACCAGTGCTTGGGTGACCGTCTTTCTTGTTTCGATGGGGATCCAACGGAAGACTTTTTTGAGCATGCGCAGGATGTTGAAGCATGAGGATGAGACGGCGTTGACTTGTTTGGTCATCGAGAGGGAGGAGTCCAGGATGAAGCCCAGGTTACGTGCGTGGTTCGTGGGTATGGGTGCGGTTCCCAGGGCCGGTGGCCACCATGAGTCGTCCCAGGCAGAGGGAGATGATCCTAAGATGAGGACTTCCGTTTTATCCGAGTTTAGTTTTAAACGGCTGTTCTTCATCCACTCGGCTACTTCTTTCATTCCTTCGTGTAAGTTGGTTTTGGCGGTGTTTGGGTCTTTGGTGAGGGAGAGGATCAGCTGGGTGTCGTCTGCGTAGGAGATGATGTTGAGGTTGTGTTGGCGCGCGATGGATGTGAGGGGACTCATGTATATGTTGAAGAGGGTGGGACTGAGTGATGATCCTTGTGGAACGCCGCAGATGACTTCGGTGGCCTCTGATCTAAAAGGGGGGAGGCGGACTCTCTGGGTTCTTCCGGTGAGGAACGAGATGATCCAGTTTAATGCTTTTCCTTGTATCCCGACTGAGGAGTTGTATGAGGGTGCTATGACAGACTGTGTCGAAGGCTGCGGAGAGGTCAAGTAGGATGAGGGCAGCTGTTTCTCCGTTGTCCAGTAGTGTTCGGATGTCGTCTGTTGCTGCGATGAGGGCGGTTTTGGTGCTGTGTTTGGCTCAGAAGCCGGACTGTGAGGGGTCGAGGGATTTGTTGGCTTCGAGGAATGCGGCGAGCTGGCTGTTGATGGCTTTCTCAATAACTTTGGCAGGGAATGGGAGGAGCGAGATGGGGCGGTAGTTCTTAAGTTCAGTGGGGTCTGCAGTGGGTTTCTTCAGAAGGGCGGTGAGTTCGGCATGTTTCCAGCTTTCCGGGAAGGTAGCGGAGTTGAGGGAGCAGTTGATGACGTCTCGGAGATCGGGTGCGATGATGGAGTCTGCTTTGTTGAAAATGTGGTGGGGACATGGGTCGGTTGGCGAACCTGAGTGGATGGAGTTCATCAGGCGGATGGTGTCTTCCGTGGTGATTGGGTTCCAGGCGCGAAGGATGTTAGAGGGCAGTGTTGGTTCGGAGGTGGGTGGAGTGGGCTGGTCTCCGGATTGGTTTTCAAAGCTGTTATGTATGTCCGCGATTTTGTTGTAGAAGAAAGAGGCTAGGGAGTCGCAGAGGTCTTGGGAGGGAGTGATGTCGTTGGTGCCGGCGGTGGGGTTGGTGTATTCTTTGACGATGTTAAATAGTTCCTTGTTGTTGTGTGCGTTGTTGTCAAGTCGATCCTTGAAAAGCTGATTTCTTGGTGGATCGGATCAGTTGGTGATGTTTGCGGGTTGCGTTCTTGAAGGAGGTCAGGTTGTCAGTGGTTGGGTTTTTTCTCCAGGCTTTCTCGAGGGTGCGACATGACTTCTTGGATTTCTTAAGGTCATCGTTGAACCAGGGGGCTTTTTTGTTGCCTTGCTTGATTTGATGGTTTTTCAAGGGTGCTAGTTCGTCAGCACTGTGGGAGATCCATTGTGTGAGGTTGGTGGCTGCTTGGTTTGGGTCCGATGATTTGGCAGGAGGGTTTTGGTGAAGCGATGTGAAGAGCTGGTCGGTAGTAGTTTTGTTCCAGTTTTTTACAGCAAGAACGGAGTTCTTGATGGGCCTCTTCTGTCTGCAACTGTGCAGACAAAGACTCAGCTCATAATTAATATATATCAAGCATTGGAAATCCAATAGGTCTCACTTTTTTTTTAGACAGAGCTATTGGCATTGTAAATGGCAATGTATTTTAACATGCCCTGCTATCGAACCCTGGGAAGGCGGAATCTGGGCGAAAACGGAACGACCCGCCATTTTAGTTAAGGCGCGGTCTAGTTGCTCACCCTGGGGCCTTTAAAACGGGACGCTGCGTGAGCTCGCTCGAACCCGTGGTAGTGCAGACAGCTGCACCTCCTCGCTGCTGCTAAAACATTTGCTTTTTGCACATTGCTTTTAATCCTTGTGAAGCTGCTAGGCTGAATTTCTTCTCTGGTGCCTTGTAATATTTTAAAATTAGAGCTGTATTTTTAACTGACCTCTGACTTAGAATTTTGTTTGTGTGGTGGGCGGTGGGAATCAAACCCTGGGAAGGCGGAATCTGGGCAAAAACGGAATGACCGGCCATTTTAGTTAAGATGCGGTCTAGTTGCTCACCCTGGGGCCTTTAAAACGGGACGCTGCACGAGCGCGCAGTGGGTGCGCCAAAGGCAAGCCCGTCTGCGCCCGTCAGCGTCCCGGAGGCATCCGGCACTGGAAACTCTGGTTCATGTATACCAAGAACCTTGTATCCAAGGAACAGCCGCATATGCTACAGCAGGAAATGTTTGTTGGTAATTGGTAAGTGTGTGAGTTGCCATCCCCATTCATCCTCTCTGGCCGGTACGAAGGTCCTCAAATGTAATGTCTGTAATTGGGTAGCTTTGTCCCCCTCAGACGTGGGAAGGTTAGCGAGCTCTCGAACTCTGGGCACACCCCCCCCCACCCTTTGCTGCAGAATGCTTTGGCCAATAACGACCTTAAAGTTATGCTTTTGAACACACGCTCTATGAAACAGCACGAGTTTCAAATCTTTGACGCTCTCACTGAGCTTAAACCTGATGTTATGTTTCTAACTGATAATCTGAGAAATCTTACAATGTGTAAGAATAACCCGAAGCACTCTTGGGCACGAATGGTGCTATATCAGTAAACACAAGTACTCCAGAATAGAATTGATTATTTACTCAATTGAATTGTGAGAATTGTTCAACAATTTCCAAATGTTATCATCATATTCATTCCATATGACAAGATCATGAAGTTGAATCCATAATTAATTATCCATGGTCGATATGTGTATCAACATCCACAAGTGTTTAAATCCCCAATGCATTTCGCGCAACAGCGCGCTTCTTCAGGGGGTCTGAAAGTAAAGAGGGGCATATAAGTAACTATACTGATACTCAGGAGCTATAAAGGAAACTGTAGTACTTAAAGAAAATTGTGGATAGCATGCATACACTAGAGATGTAGCTAACCCCGAACTGTAATAAGTTCAAAATGCACTATGACCGGTTTAGGTCCCACAGGTGAAAAGGTCAAAAAGCGCTATGATCAAATGAAAAGTATAGGGGAGCGTGTGTGTGCTACCGTGATAAGGAATGGGAAGTTAAGGTTGACGGAAAAAAGGGATAGTAAAGTATAGAATCCCAGTGGGAATCAAGAGTACCTGACATAACGTGACTAAGATAAAGTGCGCGGAAATCTGTGCAGTGCTCGAAATATACACATAAAGGTGCTCGAAATGTGCGTGAAAAAGTTCGCGTAACCAGAATCTTACCCGAGAATTGTAAAAGAGTGGATGAAAGTAAACGCCAGTAACAGGGTAGAGGTGGCGCAACACAGATCCAGGACGGAGTCGCGAACCCCGAAGACGCCACGCATGCGCAGTGCGTGCAGATAATGGGAAAGATTAGTAAACATGGTGAAAAGACAACCGGGTCGCTTAGGATCCGTTTCCAAAAGATAGTGAAATATTGTTAACTATGAGAGGAAACCCTGCGTGTGAAACTGAAGATAAAGTAACTGAGTAAACTCCGCAAGACAGACGGATATATATAAGTGGAAATAGAAGTGGAAATGGAAAAAATAAAATAAAGTAAATAGAAGAAAGAAAAGAAAAGAAGAAAAATGTGGGGGACTACGGCATCAAAAAGGTGTACATGAAGGGAAAAAGAACATCCTGGTAAATCACAGGGAGGAGTGACAACAGTGCATAAATGAACAGGATATGAGCAAAGTCCTGAAGTTAAAAGCAAACAAACATACTATTGAGCCATGCGTAAAAAAGCAAACATAATGTTCACAGCTTGTAGAGGGATCATGTAAATACGGTTATCAATAAATCATAAATGGCAACTAAATTCAAGTCTTTCATTTAGTCCTTTCGGCTGTACAGCCTGTAAGCGATATATCCAGAATAGTTCCCGTTGTAGTAAATGTTTGTTGTTATCTTTGTGCAGCTTTTTTTCAACAGTTTCCAAAATCAAAAAACGGATTTGACTGGGATTGTGAGATTTTTGAATGAAGTGGGCAGCAATATTGGACTTCACATTTTTTGTGCGGATATTACTCCGATGTTCGTTAAGTCTTACTTTTATTTTTCTCTCAGTTTTCCCTACATAGGGAAGTCCGCAGGGACATTTGATCATATATACCACGTTACTAGAATCGCACGTGGCGTTTACTTCTAGATTAATTGGGGTCCCTTGGGTAGGATGCATCATTATGGAACCTGGGATTATGCTGCTACAGTGGCTGCAATTGTGGCACGGGATAGTTCCTTTGAAAACAGTGTTGCTTGAGACTGTAGATTGTTTAATTAATGCGTGTATGGTCTTTGTGCGTTTGTACGCAAAGATTGGGGGCCTCTCAAAAATGTGGTTAAAATCTGGTTCAGATTGAAGTAGAGTCCAGTGTTTGCAAATTACCTCTTTTATTTGCCGAGAGTGGGTTGAATATTTAGATACAAATACAGGTCGGGTGTCTTGATGTGGATTTTTCAATGTTGGTTGCAGTAGTTCGTCCCGATTCTTAAGTTTTGCTCTGTTTTCTGCCATGAGTGTGAATTTTTTGGGGTACCCACGTTGATGAAAGTTATTAATGATTTTGAGTCTGCTTTCTTCATAGGCGTGTTCTGAGGATGCAATGCGTTTGGCTCTCAGTAATTGGGAATAAGGTAAATGTCGTTTAAGACTTGGTTGGTGGAAGCTGTTATGATGCAGATAATTATTGCGGTCTGTAGTTTTTGTGTAGATGGATGTGGTGAATTGATTGTCACACAGTTTTATGAGTACATCCAAAAAAGGAATTTCAGTCTTACTTAATGTGTGGGAAAATTGAATACGATCATTGACATTGTTGAGTTCGTTGATGGCTGATAAAAGTTGTGCCTCGTTGCCATGCCATACGAGGAAAATGTCATCGATGTACCGGAAATATGCACACATGAAGGGTTGCCAAAGTGGATTTTGAAGTATGTGTTGTTTTTCAAAAGCGTACATGAAAAGGTTGGCGTATGCAGGAGCAGCACAGTTGCCCATAGCTACTCCGGACAATTGTAGATAGTATTGATTGTCATTGGCTTGAAAGTAACTGTGATGTAAAATGAATTGCATCAATTCCATTATAAACACTTGAAGCTCGAGTGGTTTGTCAGTTTGCACTAAGGCAGTCTCTAGTGCTTCCAACCCCAGGTTGTGGGGAATTGAAGTGTACAGGGCATTGACATCAATTGTGCATAAGATAATGGATTGGTCATTGGGAATAAAGATGTTCTGTAATTTGTTCAGAAAGTCTGTGGTATCCTGGATATATGTTGTCATACATCTGACACTGGCTTGAAGATGTTTGTCGATGTATGCTCCAGTGGGAGCATGTATAGAGTTGGTGGTGCTCACTATTGGTCTGAAGGGTGGTTGTCTCAAGTTTTTGTGTATTTTGGGTACAAGGTAAATGTATGGTACCTGTGGTATCTTTTGTCTCTGTCCGTGATGGTGTTGGACGATACTGCTTTGTTGACAATGATGATTAATGTCTCTTTGAAATTGGAAGTAGGGTCCGAATTCAATTGCATGTATAAGTCAGGATTTTGTAAGTGATCTTGGAGGCCTTGATGGTAATATGTGGAGTCTAGCACCACAATTGCACCTCCTTTGTCCACTTTGCATATCATAAGTGATCGGTTGTTGGCAAGTTGTCGAATCGCATGTCTCTCTTGAATCGTTAAGTTACTTCGATTGTTTTTGCGTGTGCTGAACAATGAGTTTAAATCCTGTTGCACTGCCTTTTCAAATACATCAAGAACCTTATGGCTCATGGGAGCCATAAAATTACTTGGAGGACGTAAGCCCATGAGTGTATCTTTGTCTTGAACATTTTGGGGTACACTTATGTTATCAAAAAAGTGTCTCAGCCGTAATACTCTCATAAATTTGTAGAATGATATCGAAATATCCAATTCATTTGTTTGGTATGTGAGAACCAAATTCATGCCTTTTTGTAGAACTTGTTCTTGTACTTGGGTTAAAGGACTTTGTGAAATGTTAACCACTAGATTCTGTGGCTTCTGGTTGATTTGGCCGGTGGGAGTAAGGTGTCTCTGCTGTTTAGACCTCCTCGATCGTCGGTTGGTTCGGGGCCAACATCTAAAAAAGGCTCTGCAGCGTTAGAAATATTTGTAGATTCAGTGATGTTTTTGGAAGTTGTTGGTTGTTCAGATCTTTTATTCTCTGCTGTTGGTGGTTGTTGCCGTGGTCTTCCTCGTGGGGGCATTTTGCGGGTGTAATCCTCAGAGGATGATGTTTCTCCATCTGTTGATCTGTTAGATTGATTTCGATTTTGTCTTCTAGCTGCGTATATTTCAGCCCAATTGTAGACTTCACCCAATTTATAATCAACGGTGTCACGTTTGAACTTTCTCAGTTTCCTTTCATTAATTTCCTTTATATATGTGTCTAATTGGGTGTTGATGTCCTCTAAGATGGTAGTTAGTTCTTCTGGTGTGGTTTTTTGGCTAAGTTCTTGTTTTAGTTGCTTGACTTCACTTTCCAGTTCTTCTAAAAGTTTGGATAACTCTTCAACTATTAAAAGAATGAGATCGAGCGAGCATTTATTTAGTATTCCATACCATTTCTCCGTAAAACGTGGATTATTTTTGCACAACGTTGATTTGAGAGGGATTCGCAAACCTCTGGGGATGCGTTGGAAGCAATGGTATCTGATAAGTGTGGAGGCGTGGAGCCTCTGATTGATCTCTCGTTTGGCTGTGAACAGTAGTTGGCGAATATTGGCTTGTATTGAACCAGTACTTGATGCTGTATATTCGGGCTCCTGGATCGGTGAGTAGATCCTGTCTGTATCATTGGAAGCTATTAACTTCAGGACTTTGCTCATATCCTGTTCATTTATGCACTGTTGTCACTCCTCCCTGTGATTTACCAGGATGTTCTTTTTCCCTTCATGTACACCTTTTTGATGCCGTAGTCCCCCACATTTTTCTTCTTTTCTTTTCTTTCTTCTATTTACTTTATTTTATTTTTTCCATTTCCACTTCTATTTCCACTTATATATATCCGTCTTTCTTGCTGAGTTTACTCAGTTACTTTATCTTCAGTTTCACACGCAGGGTTTCCTCTCATAGTTAACAATATTTCACTATCTTTTGGAAACGGATCCTAAGCGACCCGGTTGTCTTTTCACCATGTTTACTAATCTTTCCCATTATCTGCACACACTGCGCATGCGTGGCGTCTTCCGGGTTCGCGACTCCGTCCTGGACCTGTGTTGCGCCACCTCTACCCTGTTACTGGCGTTTACTTTCATCCACTCTTTTACAATTCTCGGGTAAGATTCTGGTTACGCGAACTTTTTCACGCACATTTCGAGCACCTTTATGTGTATATTTCGAGCACTGCACAGATTTCCGCGCACTTTATCTTAGTCACGTTATGTCAGGTACTCTTGATTCCCACTGGGATTCTATACTTTACTATCCCTTTTTTCCGTCAACCTTAACTTCCCATTCCTTAACACGGTAGCACACACACGCTCCCCTATACTTTTCATTTGATCATAGCGCTTTTTGACCTTTTCACCTGTGGGACCTAAACCGGTCATAGTGCATTTTGAACTTATTACAGTTCGGGGTTAGCTACATCTCTAGTGTATGCATGCTATCCACAATTTTCTTTAAGTACTACAGTTTCCTTTATAGCTCCTGAGTATCAGTATAGTTACTTATATGGATCTTGAAATTGCTTAAATGCTCACTTTTTAAAAATTGCTCATTGAACCTGTGAAAGGAAAATTTAATCACCCCTCGGCGCAACGCTCGTAATTTTAAACCATCGGTTGTGATTATTTTTTAACATGTGTTGAATTGTTACTTGCACAAACACCGCTTCTCGGTGCAACGTTTCACTGAATTTTAAAAGCATTTACCCTGTACTGGGCTTCGTTCCACCGCGGCTTGTGCCGTTAGAGCGGCGGGCCCACAGCTAAACCATTTCCGCCACCTAACGCGGAAAACTCACTTCCGCCCTGACCTGCTGCTGAACAGGCAGGTTAGCGGTATAGTGAATACGAATGCCAACAGTATTTAAGTCCTTGGCAGCCCTCACTCGGAGCTGACTGGCGGCAAGAGAGGGCCGCGTAGGCTTTATGTAGAGATCTTGAAATTGCTTAAATGCTCACTTTTTAAAAATTGCTCATTGAACCTGTGAAAGGAAAATTTAATCGCCCCTCGGCGCAACGCTCGTAATTTTAAACCATCGGTTGTGATTATTTTTTAACATGTGTTGAATTGTTACTTGCACAAACACCGCTTCTCGGTGCAACGTTTCACTGAATTTTAAAAGCATTTACCCTGTACTGGGCTTCGTTCCGCCGCGGCTTGTGCCATTAGAGCGGCGGGCCCACAGCTAAACCATTTCCGCCACCTAACGCGGAAAACTCACTTCCGCCCTGACCTGCTGCTGAACAGGCAGGTTAGCGGTATAGTGAATACGAATGCCAACAGTATTTAAGTCCTTGGCAGCCCTCACTCGGAGCTGACTGGCGGCAAGAGAGGGCCGCGTAGGCTTTATGTAGAGATCTTGAAATTGCTTAAATGCTCACTTTTTAAAAATTGCTCATTGAACCTGTGAAAGGAAAATTTAATCGCCCCTCGGCGCAACGCTCGTAATTTTAAACCATCGGTTGTGATTATTTTTTAACATGTGTTGAATTGTTACTTGCACAAACACCGCTTCTCGGTGCAACGTTTCACTGAATTTTAAAAGCATTTACCCTGTACTGGGCTTCGTTCCGCCGCGGCTTGTGCCGTTAGAGCGGCGGGCCCACAGCTAAACCATTTCCGCCACCTAACGCGGAAAACTCACTTCCGCCCTGACCTGCTGCTGAACAGGCAGGTTAGCGGTATAGTGTATCCCCTCCCCCTATATAAATGGAACTGTGGAGGAAGCGCAGCGGACAAGCGCAGCGGGAGCGCCGACTTCGCGCCGAAGTCGTGCCAAAGTCCTGCCCGTCTGCGCCCGTCCGCGGCCGGCCGGGGCTGGGGGCTACACCCTCTGTCCAACCAAACTTAAACCATGCCACCGCTATCACGTATGACTCCCAAACCCTGACCAAACTTATGCCGCCCGTCTCTGACGGCTGCCTACATTCCATTGCACTCGGCAACCCTACTAATGTATGTACCCACTGCAGCTACCGACCCACGTGTCTGGCAAAGCATTTACAACCCGCAAAAACATATCAAATGTTTCTGCTAAACTGCCGCTCGCTCACTAAACACGCGGTTCAAATGTCGCTTCTTTTAGAGGACACCAGCCCGGATGTCATTTTTCTCACAGAAACCTGGCTCAAAGAGGCGTCAGACCCTGATATCACCTCCCTTCTGCAACAGGGATATCTATTACAAAGAGTCGACAGGTCAGAAGGCAGAGGAGGAGGCTTAGGAATCCTATACAAAAATCACTACCAATGCAGGATCAATGCAGGCTCAATATCAAACTGCGAAAGCATGCAATTCGCCCTCGACCTCTCTCCTACGGCGACCTTTTCAGGCATACTTATCTACCGCCCTCCAAACCAAATGGGAGATTTTCTCGACTCTTTACAACTTAAAGTCGCTGACTTAGCTGTTATTAGCCCACACCTCACCATACTAGGTGATGTTAATATCCATCTGGATAATCCAGATGATCCCTCAACCAAAGCTTTGCTAGAGAATTTGGAAGCTATCCAACTCACTCAGAAGGGTTTTGAACCCACACATGAGAAAGGCCACCTTCTGGACGGAGTGTTTAGCAACGACCACAGACTAGTGGTAGGAACCCCTTTGGCCCTCACATGGTCTGACCACTACTTGGTCCCCCTACGGTGGCTACACAACGCCTCTGTCCCACCACCCCCGCGCACATCGCTTCAAGGGAGAGAATGGACTAAGCTCTCTGTTGACAGGTGGACAGATGCCTTACTTACCACCACCCCACAAGCTAAGGATGACCCAACACTACTGTATGATAACTACTCCCAATGGATCTCCAAGGCCCTTGACTCTGTGCTACCAATAACAACACTAAGGGAAAAAACTAAATCCAAGGCATCACCATGGTACACTCCCAAACTCAAAGAAATGAAAAGACACTGTAGGAAGCTAGAAAGATCTTGGAGGGCTTCTCGCAGCAGCTCAGCCAAAACAAACCATCATGATGCCATAAAAGAATACAAAGCAGAGATTAATTCAACCAAAGCCCGCTTCTTTGAAGACAAAATTAATAACGCCCATAACTGTCCCAGAGAAATATTCCAAATTGCAAAATCTTTAATTGACACCCCATCCACTCCCCAGGATCCCAGCAAAGCACAATCCCGATGTAATAATCAAGCGGAATATTTTTACAAAAAAATACAATTAATCTCTTCAGCATTTGTTGCTCCAGATATAGCTGACCTTGAAGCAACCATGCCACTCGGCATCACACCTTACAGACTAGTAGAGTTTCCCCCAGTAGGAGTGGACACTTTGGAGCATATTATGAGGAAAGTTAAATCTGGATCCCCAAGTGATCCCGCACCGCCATGCCACCTAAAAAAGATCACAGGTACAATACGGCCAGTTATTCTTAACATCCTTAACAACTCCATCAGTACCGGCATAGTCCCTACGGCCTGGAAGGAAGCTCAAGTACGAGCTCTCCTGAATAAACCCTCCCTAGATCCAGATAACATGGCCAACTACCGCCCTATATCCCTGCTCCCCTGGGTTAGCAAACTGCTCGAGAGACACATCAATATATCTCTCACTCAATACCTAGAATCAAACAATATACTCCATGATTCTCAGGCAGGTTTCCGCCCCAGGCTGGGAATGGAAGCAGCCCTTCTGACTGTGACTGAGCTAGCCAGGAAACAGATGGACGCAGGCGGCACTACAGCAATTATTTTGCTTGATCTGAGTGCCGCTTTCGACACTGTAAATACCATCATTCTCATCCACCGTCTCAAGCAAATCGGAGTATCAGGAACAGCCATTCGCTGGTTACAATCCTTCCTGGAAAACCGCTCTTTCCGAGTAGTCGAGGGCACCACACAATCCAGGATTTGGCCTCTTGATCAGGGTGTGCCTCAGGGCTCGTCCCTGAGCCCCACCCTTTTTAATATATATATGCTCCCTTTGGCAGACATCGTCCATTCATTTGGCCTGGAGTTAGTCACATATGCTGACGATACTCAATTGATCGTCTCCATGAACCAAACCATCGCCTCCCCGCCCAGTCTTGAGAAATGTTTAGTGGCAGTTAATAAATGGATGGCCAGCTCCCACCTGAAACTTAATGGTGATAAAACGGAGCTTATGATTCTCGGAAACCCAAACATTCCCTGCCCGCTCCCGAACTGGCCCCCATGCATGGGCACCCAGCCACAATCTAAACCCCAAATAAAGAGCCTAGGCATCTGGCTTGATGCTAATCTCAATTTCAACCATCAAGCAACGATCGTATCTGCCACCTGTTTCGGCATGATGCGTATGCTTAGAAAAGTACTACCACTTCTCCCTCCACAAGCCCGCAGGATCATGGTGCAAGCCATTATTCTGTCCCGTTTAGATTACGGGAATGCGCTGTACCTAGGGGCCCCGGCGACTACAACAAAGAAGCTCCAAGTCACGCAAAACGCAGCAGCCCGCCTCCTGCTGGGCCTTAACCGGCGGGACTCAGGGACTGCTGCTCTAAAAAAACTCCACTGGCTACCCATCAAGGCCAGAACACTGTTTAAATCAATGTGCTTTATGCACAGGGCTATGTGGAAGGAAGCGCCAGCAATGATCTGCTCGCTGGCTACTCCATACCTCCCCCGCAGGTCACTGCGCTCCAGCACAGCTTTTCTGGCCACTGAGAACAAAGTCAAACGTGCCAGATGGGGAGGCCGTTCCTTCTCCTGGAATGCGGCCAAGGCCTGGAATGCTCTGCCAGTCTCCTTGCGCGGCGAACCCAATCTCCTAAAATTCCGCAAGGAACTAAAAACCCTCCTTTTCACGTAAATCTCACTACCCTCACTTGTCCCCCCAGTCACACTCAGCGCTACGAGGCCTCCGGGTAGTCTGCGCTCAATAAAACCCAATTCATAATAATAATAATAATGCCCCTCTTTACTTTCAGACCCCCTGAAGAAGCGCGCTGTTGCGCGAAATGCACTGGGGATTTAAACACTTGTGGATGTTGATACACATATCGACCATGGATAATTAATTATGGATTCAACTTCATGATCTTGTCATATGGAATGAATATGATGATAACATTTGGAAATTGTTGAACAATTCTCACAATTCAATTGAGTAAATAATCAATTCTATTCTGGAGTACTTGTGTTTGCTGATATATCACCATTCGTGCCCAAGAGTGCTTCGGGTTATTCTTACACATTGTAAGATTTCTCAGATTATTGGTCACAGCACCTCAGGATCCAGGAGGTGAACACCCGGGGCACCTATGACATTATAAACTTGACCACCTTCAAGAACATTCAAATATACTTTGGAGTGCAGCGGTTCTTACACTTTTTGTTGATGTTTCTAACTGAGACATGGTTTCATGAAGGCTCCAACCCCACTGTGGCAAACGCCATGCCCTCCGGCTACCTGTTACTAAGAAAGGACAGGCTGGGTGGTCGGGGTGGAGGAGTAGCCATAATTTATAAAAATGTGTTCTCTTGCACAACTCTACCCACTCTAGAATTAGAAGGTGCCGAGAGTCTCGGTTTCTTGCTACGGGTATCTGCCCACCAGTCAATTGCAGGTACTGTAATTTATCGGCCACCTGGGCTGGCGACCCATTTCCTGGAGTCACTAGGTAACGCGAATGCACCTATGGTGGCAAACTATGAACAATGTCTGGTACTAGGAAACTTTAACATCCATATGAATCAATGTACTGACCCCGAGCCTTTGAAACTGTATGAATCTCTTAGCATGCTAAATCTGACTCCATATATTTTCTCCCCCACGCATGAAAGGGGCCACATCCTTGATCAGGTTTTTTCAAAGGATAAGATTGAAATGGACCCGCCCTGCCTTATTGTTTGGTCAGACCATTTCTTACTTACTTTTAGAGTAAGCAAGAAATCACCTCAGTCTCAGACATACTGTAGGCCTCGCACCGGAAGTTTTAGATCCTTTAATCAGATGACTGCAGCTGCACTTGATAGTGCACTCAAAACTCATCCTATCTGTTATAGTGGCAAGTTAATGTACGATGTATGCTCACTAGAAAGTTGGCTGGAATCTCGTGCGAATGAGCTTGCCCCTCGTAAGTCCCGTATAGTTAAGGATGGTAGAGCCTCAGCTCCATGGTTTACGGAGACTCTCAGGAAAAGCTGAAGTACATGCAAACATCTGGAGAGAGTCTGGAGGAAGAATTTCAGCTATGGGGATAAGGTAGTGTACAAAGCGGCATTAAAAGTCCATTACGTCAAAGTCCGCTTGGAAAATAAGAACTTCCTTTCTTTAAAAATAGAGAAAGCAGGCAACACCTGCAAGGAACCGTTCAAAATTGTTAAAGACTTCTCCTCTCCCTGTGCTACCAAGAGCCTTTTTACTCCCACTAACGAATGGATGACCCGCATTGCAGATTATTTTTATACTAAAATTACTACCATTCAAGCTACGCTTGGGGAAGCATTGACTGCCTTAGCAGCCACTATTGGTAAGCTCCCCCTTGCCTTACCCAACGCTGGCGGATCTTTACTGCATTTCCCTCCAATCATGCTGAATGACTCCCTGAAAATAATGAAATCATTAAAATCAGTTTCACCCTCAGACCCCTGCCCCGCTAAAATATTGGCAGCTGTATCAGATGTGATAAACCCAGCTGTCAACAGGGTCCTGAACCTCTCTCTGGCTGATGAAGTGATGCCGGATAGCTGGAAGCATGGGAAAATTCTCCCCCTCCTAAAAAAATCTTCCGCCAACCCTTCTGTATCCAGCAACTACAGGGAAATTTCGTTGCTGCCTTGTTTCTCCAAGGTCCTGGAGAAATACGTAAATAAAGTTGTTGCGGACTTTGTTGAGATCAATTGTGTATTACATCCCAGCCAATCAGGATTTCGAGCCAATTTCAGTACCGAAACAGCCCTTCTGGATATCACTGAATCTATTAAAACCACACTTGACAAAGGAGGGAAGGCTGTCTTGATACTGATGGACCTCTCAGCAGCTTTCGATACCGTGCTCCATGACCTCTTTTTGGGTAGACTCCAAGGTTGTGGCATAGGGGGCACGGTCCTGCAGTGATTTACATCTTACCTGGAGAATCGTCAGCAAACAGTCTGGTCTCCCTCTTTTGCAGCCCCCATTCTACCACTGAATGTGGGTGTTCCACAGGGATCTATTTTGAGCCCCACTCTATTTAAAATCTTTATGGCCCCTTTGGCGCCATTGGCAGAACAATACGGCGACAAAGTCATATCTTACGCCGATGACACACAATTGTTGTTCACATGCGGTAAGGATGAGGCCTTGAATGGGAATGAGATAAACACCTGCCTGTCAGCAGTTTTTGAATGGTTTCAACAGAATCAACTACTGTGCAATTCTGAAAAATCTGAAATTATCTTTTTTGGTTATAATCCGGGGGAGGAGTGGCGCGATTGGTGGCCACAGAATATGTCCCCTCCTACCACCCTAGCTACAACTGTTAAATATCTTGGGGTGAAAATGGACGCAGACATGTCCATGAAATGCCAAGTGCAGACCGTGGCAGGCACATGTTTTGGCCTACTGAAAATGTTGAGAAACTTCCTCCCATTACTCCCGGTTTCCCATAGGAAAACAGTAGTACAAGCACTGATTCTGTCCCGCCTAGATTATGTGAATGTTCTCTATTTAGGCCTTCCTGACTACCTTCTTGGCCGCCTACAGGTGGTGCAAAACGCCACAGCTAGAGCCACACTTATGTTGGATCTTAGGACACACATGACTCCTCACCTGAAGTCCTTGCACTGGCTTTCAGTTCGTAAGAGGAAACATTTCAAAGCCTTGGCTCTGGCTTTTAAGGCCTTTCATATTATTGGGGCCCTATATCTGAGAAACAGATGCCAAAACTATTGTTCCTCCCAGAAGTTTGAGGTCCTCAAATCAAAGGCTTTCGCAAATCCCAAGGTTCTCCCGCTCTCGGATGGGTGGGCGGTCATTTCAGGTGGTAGCTTCGCAGCTTTGGAATATTCTGCCGCCAGCCTTACGCCAGGTGCAGGACCTCCTTAGCTTTAGACGTGGATTAAAAACTTGGCTCTTTGCACAATAGGTCAGCGGCCCTCGGGGCGTTCTGTTTGGCTCTGTCACTGGTTCTCTTTCGTCTAGCGCCGGGACACTCCAGGGAGTAGCCGTGCGCTTTATAAGTACCCAGTAACATTAACATTAACATGTGTTTTGAGGATATTATGTATGTGGTGTGTAGTGGAATTAGTGGGTTGGATTGGATTAGTTAGTTATGAATTTGTGTGCCGTGGAATTGTGTGGTGTGGAGTGGATTTGTGTAGCGTAATTATGTGGCATGGTGTACTGTAGAATTGTGTAAGTAGAGGTGGGGCAGTCCTCATCAGCTGTGGAGTGCCCATTGTCCACACCCAGAGAGACAGGCTTTATTTCTTCCTGATGGGGCAACTTCTCATTCACTTTGGCTTTGCCTCAAGCCCTAGTAATTGTCCTTTTGTCCCTCAAGTTACTGGTGGGTTGGCTGCTGTCAGCAAGTGGTGTTGGAGGCTTGCGTAGATGTTCTGAGTTCACTGCCAATGGAGTTGACACTACAGTTCATAGATAGATATGAATTATTGAACATCTGAGTGATTGCAGTCCTGCCTGCCACTCTCTCCAGCCCTAGGTAACCTGCAATGAGGGGAATTGCTTGGGCAGGTGGCACACAGCCCTGTTAAGTTCTGCCACCAGAGTGGATGGTAGCCAAGCAGGTGATCCTGTCCCCCTGGTAGGGCAGGGGTGAGCAGGACCTGCTGGACACCACCTACATACAATGGAGGCCATAGGGACACAGTGCCACTGGGTGGGGGGGGGGGCTCTGCTGTGGGAGATGGTGCCCTGTTTCCACTTCTCACATCTAGTGGGCTTTGCCAGACCATGCAGAAGAGTGGCTTGAGGTCTGTGTTAACAATTTCACGTAAGAAATCTGCTATATAGGTATCTATTGAGAAACTATTTCTGGCCATCATTGGTGCCAGGATGAAATATAAGTGAAGTAGAAAGTGCCTCCATCAAGTCAATAAGCGAGGTGAGTGATTTTGAACTGCCATCCTGAGATAATAACATAGCCTGAGAGGCTGAAACAACGGGTTATTGTGCGTGTACCAACCAAAGAGACCTGGAAATGTATGGCCTTTACTACAAGTGGTCCATAATTTGATTTTCAAATTGCACACCAGGTAAATGCCAATACCATGGGTTGTGGTGTTAACCGGGTATGCACTGAATACGGGTGCTCAGGTTTCAGACCTGGGAATGGATATGATGTGATAATTGCCCATGCCCCCACCATATTCCTTTTGGACTTGCTCAAACTCAGGAATTGTGAAGTTTGCCTGTATTTATTTATGCCATATTATATATGTTGAAAACAGAGGTGGGAGATCTGACCTAAGGGTCTGGCTTGGCTCTTACAGCCCCTGTGTGAGTCGAGCCCTGAAAATGTTTGTTATGTAAATCATGCAACAATCATCAGATAATAGGTCTCCCCTTTGGGACCTTCTAACTGTTTAGCCAGGGCATTTGCTTTTGCCAATATGTTTAAGGTATGTTGTAGAATAAGGTCTCTGCTGTGCAGTATGTTTAACGGTTTTAATAAAAAAGTGTTATATTATTTTTTGTTAACTTATATATAACCAAGAATACATTATAAACAACTGAACAACTATTTAAAACAAAAGTTAACAAAGAATGTGTTACAGTGTTTTTTCTCTTTTCTGAATGTAAGCAGTCTAAAGATGCAAGTTAGCAAGTCAAACGTATGGTAATGAAGCTCTGCTCTTGTTGAGGGTCAAAGACAAAAAGAGGAAAGTCATTGAATAATAAGCAAGCAAATGAGATTGACCAGAATGAGAAGCAATGGACTGACCAAAAGCCCACTATATGTTTATATCTGAATTTATTGGAGACAACAGGTCTTGGACAGCAAACAACTAAAGCTGTCTGTAGGTGAGACCTTAAAAGGAATGTATGGGGTAAGGTTGGGATCTCTAAGAGCATGACGCCAAAGATGTAGGCAAGTCAAGAAAACGCATTCCCTGTAGAAACATGGTCCTAACTATAACTATCTACTGCCGACCGCCAGTAGATAATATTCTTTTATGCTTAACATGTATATAGGTCACTGCATAGTTTTCAGATAAGTTAATCATTAGATGCTTATAGGTATTTGCTTTATTTCTCTATTGTGGTATTATTTTATCTACAAGGGCTTCACTATTGAAATAATGGGTGCCAAGCCCAGGAGACCCCCCTTCTGAGCACTAGGCAAGGTGATCAGTACAAACCCTGGATCAGGGCTTTCACTGATGCAGGTTTGAGGCCGTCAGTAATAAAAAACATGACTTTGAAAGTAGTCTATATTATGCTGTCTTCTGATATGGTTTATAGGGCAAAACAGTGATGAGTATCTCAACAATGACTTTCAAAAATATGACAATAATCTCTGTCATAGTAAATACAACAAAATGAAGGACGAAGTGTTGAAACTATCCACCCCTAGTCAAGTGATCTGGGTTAAATCCATTGTTCTTTTGCTCACCATGCTACCCCTGTTCAATACCAGCCATATGCAAAGCAGTCTAGACCCTGCTCCTCATGGGAACAGTCCAACCTGAACTGCCAGGCCAGGTCTTAACTGGTCCGGAAACAAGCATCCTAGGACCGGTTTCGGGGTATCACCTCTGATCAGCCAAGCTATCTTGAATCCAGTCACAGTGAGCAAGGGACCCAGGTCATGGCATACCCTTGGTCACTTAGGACGAACATAGCCAAACACAACAAGATAATGGACAGGGTGCTGAAACTTTTCAAACACTCACCACCAGTCAAGAGAGTAATCAATGTCAATCATGCAAGTGAGGTTGGCCCAATTTTTATTGGATAGTCTTTCTGCTGCCTCTCCCGGAGCATATAGGTGCAATACCCACCGATCTGCCCACCCAGGGTAGCAGAAAGCCCACTAGGAAGCCAGGGACTATTTTTTTCAGTAGTTCAGGGGTGAAGGCTACCCAGAATGGGAATGCCAATGCACCACCCAACCCAAAAAATAGCCATAGTCTATCTGCCCCCAGGGGTGGCAGAAAGCCCACTAGCCCCCACAGATATGTTTTTGGTCATGTTAGGGCACAACCCCTTATGGCAGGCGGGGCTCCCCTTTTCTCCCTTTTCGTGCACACATTTTGGCAGTTTCTGCCCCCCTTTGGGGCAGATCAGCAATATTTTTAGGCTCATCTGCCCCCAAGGGTGACAGAAAACCACTAGACACTAGCAAAAGTTTGTATAGTTTTTTGCTCGATTTGTGCCGCTGCGGTAATTCCAGACTGAAATGTGAGGAAAATGTTATTTACAAAAAAAAAAAAAACTTTTGCAGGGGATTCTGGATAGGAAAACATAGGGGGATTCCATGTAAGCCACACCTCCCTGGCCTCCCCCGGTTGCCTAGATTTCAGAAATGTCTGGGTTTGGTAGCTTTCCCTAGATGGCTGACGAGCCCGGGACCAAAAACACAGGTGACACCCTTGCAAAACTAGATTGTTTTGTGGTAGATAAGTTTGATGTCTCCACAATAGGTTTTGGATCCCTCCCTCTCACAGGCACTTGCCCCATCCATACAAGGGAGGTACCATATTTATTGGGAGAAATGAGGAAACGCTGGTTGGTAGGATATCTGTGCTAGCATGGTGATCTAACTACTTTCTTACACAGAAATATGAGGAAAAAGGGGTTTTGGTTTTGCTTAATATGAGGTTTGCAAGAGATGTGTGAGAAAACAATGGAGGATCCATGCAAGCCACACCTCACTGGACTTCTCCGGGAGTCTAGTTTTTAGAAAAGTGTGAGTTTGGTAGGTTTCCCTAGATGGCTGTTGAGCCCGGGACCAAAAACGCAGGTGACTCTTTTTCAAAACCAGGTCGTTTTGTGATAGATCATTTTGATGTCTTCACAATACGTTTTGGGCCATTTCCTCCTGCATGTATTAGTCCTACCCATACAAGTGAGGTACCATTTTTATCAGGAGACTTGGGGGAATGCTAGGTTTGTGGACGTTTGTGGGGGATTTTGGATAACAGAACCTGGTGAGTGCCACACAAGTCACCATATCCTGGATTCCCCTTGGGGTCTAGTTTTCCAAAATGTGCAGGTTTTCTAGGTTTCCCTAGGTGGGAGCTGAGCTAGTGCCCAAAATCCACAGCTAGACACATTGAAAAAGGGTCCATTTTCACTGGAAAATTGTGATGTGCCCACGTTGCGTTTTGGGCTGTTTCCTGTCACAGGCACTATGCCTACCCACACAAGGAAGGTACCATTTTTATCTGGAGATTTGAAGGAATGCTGGGTTGGTGGAAGTTGGTGGCTCCCCACAGATTCTGGAGCTTTCCATCACAAAAATGTGAGAAAAAATTGTTTTTTTCACCAAGTTTGAGGTTTGAAAATGATTATGGGTAACATAACCTGGTAAAAGCCGCACACGCCACTCCATCCTGGATTCGCCTGGGTGTAGAGTTTTTAAAAATGTACCAGTTTTATAGTTTTCCCTAGGTGCTGACTGTAGGAGAGTAGGGTCTGCTTTCCTATGGTCACCCCACTTTTTGCTTTTTGCTTCACTGGTTTTCGACTTAATGTGGCTGTGGGCCTGCTAATCAGACCCCAGCCTGCTGTTTGTGAGAAGTTGGCCTGGTATATGATGACCACTTATTCTAGTGAGCACCTTGTACCAGTCCAAACGACCCTTATGGTGATTGGTTGTAAGTCAACCTTATAGACCAGCTATCCCTATGGTAGCGTGGGCAAAGCAGTCTTAGGCTAAACTCAAGAGGGCCTGTGAAGCCAGCTGTTTTACCATAAGAAATCCCTTTAATACCAAATGAAAGGACATCACACAAGTTATATATATTATAAAAATATATGTATTTATTACTAGAATAATCCCCTATACTCTTTATGAGCACAGAACCACAAGCGTTAAACAAAGAATCAATGTAACATTCAATAAGCTGCACAATTATGGATAGGCCAGGTGGCCACTCCAACCATATATTAAGAAAGTGGTATAAGAACCACGTCATGAACAATGAACAGGCCTTGGGAATCGCTGGGCCTACACTGGACTAATGAAGGTTAGGTCATAGGAGGCCCACAGGATACGGGTGCAGAGTCTATAGGCAACCGTGTTTACCATACAAGTCAATGGTGCGTAAAAATCAGAAAGCTATAGGTTTAGGAGTCTTCCGACTGGACTAGAACTTAGCCACTTAAAACTAGGACACTAGAGGTGTAATCCACTATAGGAGCACCGGAGTTAACTTGTTACCTCACCTACAGGAAGTGGGTGCATATGTGCCAAAGTGTGTCGGGTTTCGTCGTGAAGTTCTATGGAGCCTGGAGATGAAGATGCTGCAGGCGACCAGGAGAGAAGAGTCCGGTTGGATCCAAGGGTGGATCGAAGATGTAGAGTACCTGAAAGCAGAGGGGACAGAGTTCAGGTCACTAGCCAGTGACCAGCGAGGAACCAGGAAGCAACCAGGCGATGTTGGGTTGCGATCAGGTGATGTTGAGGTGTTTGTCTCCGCTGCCATGTGGACCAGGAAGGATCGATGACGTCCAGGAGGAAGTCACGGGCTGTCCCACAAAGGCTCTCGCTGTCGGCGGTGTTGGTACTCGATCCGGAGTCACCAGGCCTTGGCAAATGCAACCCACGCAGGAATCGAAGATGTCTTCAGGATCGGACCGGGAAGGTCAGATCGGTGGCTCCTTTTCAGGGGAGCTGGGGCCAGTCTGGAGCAACCAGACCAGCAGTGTAAATTCGAAGGTTCGTTGTCACAGAGGCCACTAGCCAACGGGCAAGTGACCGGACAACGCGTCGAGCAGGAAAAGTGCAAAAGGGCCCCACGCAGCACCCGGTGAGTGTGGAGAGGTGATCTTTGGAGCACAGGCTGCTCAGGCTGGGGCTTCTCAAACCCCAAAGCACTGCATAGAGGGTGCCTTGGGAGCTGCACAGGAAACACTTTGTCGACTTTTCAAGATGGCCGGTCCCACGTCTCACGTCGCCTTCACAGGTCTAAGCTTTGCTAGGACTGTGGATCGGGCTGTTGGAAGTCTGGGAATCCAGGTCTTGTCAGTCCCTGTCGTTCGAGCTCTGCCAGGAGCACCGGCAAAGAAAGTCTTGATGCACTGATGGTGCCTGCTTGCACAGGGTGGCCACTCCTTGACCATAAGGGAGATTCTTCAGTCTTCTACGTTGAGTGGGATGTCGAAGGGTCCAGAGTTTCATTTCAAAGTTTCAGTCAGGATGATCTAGTTTGCATTGGCACAGCTCCTACCTTTATTCCAAATCAAGGGGCTGGATCACCTGCTATGTCCCTCCTATGGGTGGGACCCAGGAAGGGGGTGGTTACACCCCTTTCCCTTTGTCCAGTTTCGCGCTGGGGCTGGAGTGCCCCAGCACCGGTTTGAACTGGACTATGCATGGGACACCTTGTGTGCCCCAGGCAGTGTCTAGTTTCATTCAACCCTCCCTGCTACAATCCACTATCTCCTGTCTGGGGTGGTGTGACACCTCCCTGTAACAGGAAACCTATTGTCCAGGCCTCCCCTGCCGGAGTTTCGGTCAGCAGCAGGAGGTCAGACTCGTGTCTGTGGCAGCAGCATCCATTTTATGATGCTGGGGCTCTGGTTAGATTTCACCGCGTTTAAGCAAAGTAGCATGTCTTCTCCCTCTAGAAGGGTGGAATGCTACCCCCGTCGCCATGTCTGGCGAGGGGGTAGTATTCCAAAGTGTATGACACCTTACACGACATGTTTTGGTAAAGCCAAACCAAAGTTAGCAAGTAACCGCGAGGATTATAATGCACTTAAGAGTATATGGTATGGCAATATCCCAGAACAGCTAAGGGACTTGGTTCCAAAAGCTGCAGACAGGCTCAGCTTATGCTAGAGCACCATCTCACATAAAACCAAGCACTCTGCCTCCAGGATTGTTAAGGCCTGCCATAGGAGTGCCTTATAGGTATATATGTGTCCAGATATAGGTTTAGACATAGGTATACTATATCTAAGCAAGGGGTGATTACACCTCCTTGCCCCAGCTGAGTGATCAGCCAGTTGTGTCATTTTGGATAGCCAACCAGGGGTGGCAAAATATATGCTGCAGCCCCTGGTAGGCCTTGGATGCACCTATGCCCTGGGTACCTATAGAACACTGTACAGGGGCTGATAAGGTGACCCAATACCCAATTGGAGATGTACCTAGGGTACATGGAGTTCATTTTACAGAGAGAGCAGATAGCCTGGGGTCCTGATTAGCAGGATCCCAGGCCAACTAAGTCGAAAACCAGCTAAACACTTGGCAAAAAATCTGGGGTAACCATAGTCAGGTATCCACCTTCCTACATAATCCCCCCCCCCCCCCCAAACGAAAGGAGATAAGGCTATCCTTGACCAGGTAAGCCTATATTGCCTAAGTGGCCATATAAGGAAGTACCTGCACTAGCATGGTTACCCCCTGTCTCATGGTCCACTAAGCAATCCCTCACCCTAGGGGTATCAGAGGGTCCCCACCATAGGGAATCACTACCTGTGGTGTGTTTTGGCAAAGTAAAAGGCTGGTGTGGGAATGGAGTGTTAAAGTGAGGCTCCACTAATGTAGGGCTCAGCTTCCTCCAATCACTATCCACCATGGATGCCTTTCTTTCCATGACTGAGTTGCACTGTGCTCTCAGGGTCAACCTCTGGCTGCCTACAGCTGGAGGCTGGGTCCCTTTTGTTGGCTTACTGGAGGGACAGGTCAGGTTTGGGGCCTTTGGGTCCCATGTTTGGCTGTGCCCCACAGTGTCCATCTGGGGGCGGCTCCTAACTAAGTGTAAGGGAGATCCCTCAAGAGTTTTTGACTTTTTCACCTTGCTCTGGCTGCTAGCTTTGGTGCCCCTAATCTGCTGATGGGGTGGTTCTTTTGGACAGGGGCCCTTTGGGGTGCACCACTGGCCTCCCTGACCTCTGCAGCCCTGGGCTGACTGAGGCAGGGTAGAGAGGGGCAGGTTACCTGCTCCAGACTGGGTCCCACCTTGGAAGGGTCCACTGACATCAGGGGCTCTGCCAGGCTACGCCTGACTACCTCTGGGGCAGTTTCTTCACAAGGGGTAAGATCAGTTCCCTGAGGAGGCTGATCCTTTCCTAAAGTCTGGTGGGAGGGAGATTTCTCTTGCTCCTCAATGCTCTCTGTTTGTGTGGAGTGATCCATAGGTTATGGCTTCACAACACATGAATCTGTTTGAGTTTGGGCTGTGGCCATCACATCCCCACCAACCTTCTCAGGAAGGGACTCAGTTTGGGTATGGGCTGTTACCATCACAGCCCTGCCAACCTGTTCAGGGAAGGAATCTGCTTGAGATTGGGCTGAGACTGGCACAGCCCTCCTGACCTGTTCAAGGGGAACATCTTGGATTGAGGCTGTGGCTATCACAGCCCCACTAACCTTTCCATGGAGATTTACCATTTTAGAATGGGTTTCTTGCTCTACCTCAGCCCAGACTGAGATCTCTAGATCATTCCCCAGTAGACAATCTACAGGCAAGTTTGATGACACTGCCACTCTCTTGGGGCCAGTGACACCTCCGCACAATCTACAAAATCAGTCCAGTCCTAAGTCTGTGTCTTCTGGGTATCTCTGAACATTAACCTGTACTGTTCAGTGGTTAAGCCAAACCCATCAATTAGAGCACTCTTCAGGACAGAGTAGTTCTTTGCATCCTCATGTCTAACAGTGAGGAGCTTGTCTCTTCCTTTTCCTGAAAAGGAGAGCCACAAGATTGCTGCCCACTGATCTTGGGGAACCTGCTGTACCATGCAGGCTCTCTCCAGAGCAGTCATCCATTTGTGGATGTCATCCCCATCTCTGTAGGGGGGCACAATCTTACTCAGGTTCTTATGATCATAGGACCTATCGTTATCCTTAGGGATACTGCTGCCACCAGTGGAATCTAATCCACTTAATTTTTGCTCCCTTGCTAAAGCAAGTTTAGCTTGGGCCAGGGCTATCTCTTCGTTCTCAATCTGAAGTTGGACAGCTCTCATCCTAGCCTCATGTTCTCTTCTCTGGGGGGAAGTCATTCCCCTTTGAGATCCTCTGGAGGCATTAGACTGGTTAGATTCCCTGGAAGGAGATCTAACCCTTCTATTGCCAGGGTTAAGTCTACTGCTAGGTCTGGAAAGGTGTGTCACCCCTCCATCCCCATGTAGGCTTACATTGGCCCTGCTCAAGCTTCTAACCTGAACTTGGTCATCCCCCTGATCATCTGACTCATCTCCATCCTCATCATCGTCTACCTCTTCGGGATCAACTTCTGGGGTGTGGGTCTCATCTTCTCTGGGGGTCCCTTCTCCTATCTTTCCTGAAGGACCTTTCTCAGTCTCTTTCTTAATATCAGCTTTCTCTAGGATTGCTATGAGGATAGGGATGGTGGGGTTGTGCCCCCTTTTCAGCCCTCTTGCAGTGCATAGGGCACTCAAGTCTTTGTGGCTGAGTTTTTCATAACTGGATGGTGTCTTGTGAGGGTCACCCACAGGTAGAGAACTGGATGGTTCACCTGACAAAGCTATTAATTTTGCTATTTTCAAAACCAACACATAAATAAAAAAATTGTCATTTACACGACCAATAGCTCAAACTTTCGTAATGCGAGACCTATTGCATTGCAAATGCTTGTTTCTGTAGTCCTAAGAATGCAATGAGTGATCCCTGAACCACTGCAGACACACCTTATGCTCTTCTGCAGCCTCCTGCGTGAACTCAGAAAGCGTCTCCTCCTACATGAATTCTGGACACCCACACACAAACCTTGTGATCTTCGTCACCCCTTTCGATGGAACCTTAGGAGTGCCTCGTATTTCCAGTCATCTCAGCACAAAACTTGTCATTCTTTGCAGCCTTCTTTGTGGGACTCTCTGAGTCACTTCACTAGTGAACACTGAACACCCCCCCACTGACGTACTTTGTACACTTATGCATCATCTGCTGTGGGGCTCAAGGTGTGGGACATGTGACCACAGGACTGAGACAGACATACCATTCTTTGTTATCTTGTTAAGCCCATTCAATGGGGTTAACACAGTGTGCCTTTGTGTAGAATTGTCTAGGGAGACCGTGCAGTACAATGAATGAGTGATCTCTGAATTCCTCCAGACCAGCTCTGTGCTCCTGTGCACAATTCTACATGGAGCCCTTAGTAAGCGAATAGCTGAGCCTGAACGGATACAGACACGCCATGTACATCAGCAGCCCCCTCTACGGGGCTCAATGTGTGAGACTCGTGATCCAGGACTGCGACCATTAGGGATAAGACAACATGGAATTTACTGATCCGAATGGCCTCGGTGGGCCAGGGCACTTCCTTGGGTGGGCCTGGTCCACCTGGCCCAACCTCTGGAGCCGAGCCTGCTTCTCTACTCAAATAGTGGCTTCCTCTGTGATCCCATAACAGCCTCACACCTACCTTGTACTCTTGGGCAGCTTCCTCTATGGGAGTCACTGAGTGAGCCCTGTGCTCCTTGGATCTGTCGCACACAACACAGATGAGTGTCTGATCCTCGTCACAGAACCGCCTCAGTTTCTCCTCGTGTTTCTGGCACAGATTCTCCCGTGGGGGCTCCACGGGGGCAGGTGAAGCTGTTTTACCATTTCCACCATGTTTCCGAGTTGCCTGTTGGGTCGGAGGCTTCTCCCTGGAGATATTTGTCTGCACTGCGGACAGAGGAAGTTTCCATCTCTTCCCTCCCAGCTCTGAGTGATGCAGGAGCGTCAGAAGATATGTTCGCAGTCAATAGTCACAGGATCAGTAAAATATTCCAAACAGATGGAGCAAGTGGCCTCGTCCTTGAGATTCCTGGCCTGAGCTGCTGCAGCCATGATCCCAGGAATGCAGGAAGGTAAAGGTAAGTTTTGTTTCTTCGTTTATGTAAAGTGGGAGTATCTGTGTGTCTCCTTCTCCTGTGTGTGCGGGGACTTTCTGGTTCTCTGTAAAGTGGGAGTGTCTGTGTATCTCCTCTTGTGTATGGTGGCTCTTCCGGGTTAATTGTCTGTGTGAAGTGTGAGTGTCTGTGTGTCTTCTCTTGCGTGTCCCGGGAAAAGGGGTTGGAGCCTAAGACTGGCGTGTGGCATATGTCATGACATATGCCACAGCGTGCCACATTTTTTGTATATGTTGCTCGAGGTATAATGGTGTTATAAACCCCCCAGAAGTGCTAGTTGATTATTTTATAAGATAAATATTTTTTTTTTAAAAATGGGTTTTCCCAGCTGGGGTTTGAACCCTGGTCAAATAGCACTCTCTGCCCTTGCGAACTGCCAGTGAACCATTTGTTATGTTGGAAATTTACATAGCCAAAGGCCTATTTGTCTTGGAAAAATGATGTTAGTCCCTCCTCTATTTCCATGGTGTTTGGACTTTAGATGACACAAATCCTCTCTCGATTTACATGCTTTAAATACAAATAGCCCTTCCTTTTTTACAGTCTGCCACTAGCCCCATGCATTTATTATTGTTACACAATCATCCCCAAATTCTCATTCCACTAAATAAGTAATTTCTTTTATAGCAAACCTGTCCCCCCTATCCACATGCCACACAGCATGCCATCAATGCCTGACATGCACTATGACTAAGGAGGCCATAGTTCTCCCAGACACTGCTAGGGGGTGATTTACAAAGGCACAGCTTTCATTTGTGGAATTTTGAAAACAAATTAAAAAAAAATTCTCCAGCTGGGGATTGAACCCTGATCAAAAACCACTCACAGGCCCTGTGAACTGCCAGTGAGCCATCTATTTTGCTGGAATTAACCTCAGCCAAAGGCCTTTTTGTCATTGAAAAATGATGTCAGTCCCTCCTCCATTTCCATGGTGTTTGGAATTTAGATGTCACAAATCCTCTCTCGATTTACATGCTTTAAATACAAACAGCCGGATTTGGAGTGTGCACCACGGACGTCTGTTATTTATTTATTTTTTTAAATATCTTTATTATATTTTATCTTTTCTGTTACATTAATAATTAAGCATTGATACATACTGTTTTGGCAAATCATCCCTTGTTCCTTAACTATGTGCATATAAATCAAAGTATTTCTTTCTCACAGTTTCAGTGTCGTCCATGTCTGCAATGTAAGGTTGCTCAAGCATTTATAAGTCGCCTTGGGCTTCCACAGGCCGCACATTCTGTCATCTCCGACTGATGGTCAAAGTGAAGGTGTTTAGTATTTCTCTGCATGACAGTGAACAATGCGTCTTGAAAACATCAATTCATACAGACAATGGCTAATGATATTGGGACTCTGCTCTTGGAGTACTTCACATAATGTTTCATAAGCAATTGGGTCAATCCATATGTAAACGTTAATTCCGTATATTAGATATTATTTTTATAAGTCAACCATATTCAGCAACAGTACATAATAAATCAATCAAAACAAAACAAAAGAGACGTCAAATAACTTAGGATGTATGTACCCAGCATCTAGTGTGCTATCTGGGTGCGGTCACGGCTAGGCTAGCGTGCTAGTGTGGCATGTTGGCTGCTGCTTCTGTTTCCCATGCGGTTGCATGGTCATTAAGGCATCGCCTTGCAGGAGCTACTACCATATAATGTCTTTTAAGGAATGTGAGGCCGTTGCCTAGCCTAACAGCTGCAGTGGTAGTGACACCCAGAGGCAACGCATCGCTAGTGTCCAGGTAACTTATCGGGTGTTAGTTCACGCCCTTTGCGCAGGATGTGTTTGCAGTGTGGCCGTAGATTGTATGAGAGTCCTGAGCATATTCTCCCAGGTCTGTGCAATGGTATACTTGCGCATCCCCGCTGCTTCTTCCCTGTTTAGGGATTGTACTCTCTGCCTGTGTCCAGACCCCAAAGGACTTTGCCCAGTGTGAAACCTCTGGAGGGTCCCTGTGCTTCCATCTTTTACTGATGAGTCGCTTCGCTGTTATGATGCCCAGGTCTAGAAACCTTGAGTTCACCTTGTTGGCCTTGGTCCTCCTATAAAACCCCAGGATGCAGACTTCCCATGTAGTAGGTACCTCAGTGTTAGTGCAGTTGGTAAGTGTTTCTGAGATCACGGGCAATAATGTAAAAGCAGGGGACAAGACCAAAACATGTGTAACAGGCCAGCGCCTAGGTGACGGCACCTTGGGCATTCTGAAGTTTTGATGCTAAAGTATTGATTGATCTTGTCTGGTGAGAGATACGCCCTGTGTAATATGTATGTTTGTATGAGTCTGAATTTCGTATTTCGCAGTATGTGCTTGGCACTAGCTAAAATGCGTTCCCACTCTTTATCATTCCAGGGACGGCCTCTGTCTTCAGTCCAATATGTGCGAAGTCTCTGCAGAGGCTTCAATACATGAACCAGCAGGGCCTTGGCCAGCCAGTGTATCACATGCAATCCCTCCCCCATCACATGCATATATTGCAATAACTGGTGTGGCGGCGGCTTGTGGGTCATGTCGCCCCATGCTAGCGTAAATGTTCGCGTAATGGCTCTGTGTAGAAGGAACTGGACCGCTGGTAATTCAGTATCTGCTGTTAGTGTCCCCAAAGGCAATAAAGTGCCGTCCGCGTACAGGTCTCTGAGAGTCTCCAGTTCCGCTTCAACCCAGGGCGCTAATGCCATGTCCGTTATGGGGTCTCTGGCTCTGTGCGTCCTGAGTAGTGGTAGTACAGGGGCATATGGAATTGTGTCTTTTGTGAAGCGAAGGTTTCTCCTAAAACACCTATGCACCAGCTCAACATGTATTTGCGTCTGGCGAGAAAGCTTCGCTAGCGGTTGGAACAATCTGCATATCTGGGTCTACGTCCAAGCTGTCTTCTCGGTCACCGTGTCTGCCAGATTCCTGCTGCTTAGCCACTTTGCAACCCACTGTAATTGTGCAGCTAAATAATACAGTTCCAGATGAGGAACCACCAAGCCTCCATTTTCCGGGGGTGCATATAGTTTCTGCAGCGCTATCCTGGGCCGGCCTGCATTCGAAATCATGCCACGTATCAACCCTCCAATTCTCTAAAGAACCTCATTGGGACATACACCGGAAGATTCGCAAAACAGTACAGTAACCTTGGCAGTACTATCAATTTTGTAATGGTGATACGGCCAATCACATTGAGCGGTAAGGCCCACCAGAACTGCATCTGTGCTCTTATTGAGAAGATGGCGCGAACCAGATTGCCTTTCAGTATATCTGTTGGGACCTGTAAATATATATTCCTAGGTACCTAAATGTGGTCGGATACCAGTCAAGTACTATTACATTGATGATTATATCGGTCCCCGGTAGCTTGTCTCCTTTCCAGTATAAGAATTGGCTTGTGTAGTTTGGTTTGCCCTGTTCCCATCATGCACTGGGACAGGAACAGACTAATTTGCATATAGCCAGGTTCTGAGCTGGGATGGTGCAGTGAGCTAAAAAACGGTGATGGGTCAAGCCCTGATCTCTTGACTGGGTAGGAGTATTCTGCATCATTCAGAAACTCTGTCCATCACCTTTTCCAAAATTGATTTTATCCACACTAAGTGTGGGAGGGTATGCTCAGACGTGAGTCCCTAGCCCATTGCACCATCAGGATTCAAGCAAGCCGGGCCGAATACGGCTGAAATGCCAGAAACCGGTCCCCGGTAGCTTGTCTCCTTTCCAGTATAAGAATTGGCTTGTGTAGTTTGGTTTGCCCTGTTCCCATCATGCACTGGGACAGGAACAGACTAATTTGCATATAGCCAGGTTCTGAGCTGGGATGGTGCAGTGAGCTAAAAAACGGTGATGGATCAAGCCCTGATCTCTTGACTGGGTAGGAGTATTCTGCATCATTCAGAAACTCTGTCCATCACTTTTTCCAAAATTTATATCGGTTGCAACTACATCTTTGCGAAAAGAGTAAGCACCTGACTTAGCCCAGTTTACCCTGAGTCCCGATATTGCCTCGAATCTACAGAACAGTGGCGATATCTCTGGCGGCACGGCATGAAGGTCACGTATGTACAATAACAGGGCGTCCGCATATAGGGACACTGTATGTAGACCATTGCTCAAGGGGATGCCACAGTCTGCTCCTCCTTCACGGAGGAGAGCCGCCAGTGGCTTTATAGCTAAAGAGAAGAGTAACGGGGACAAGGGGCAACCCTGTCTAGTTCCTCGTCTCACCCTGATTTCGTCAGATAAGAGCTTGCCCGTACGAGCCCGAACTGTGGGACGCTGATACAGCAACTGGACCATTTCTAGATAGTCATCACCCAGCTCATATTTACGTAAGACCGCCGCAAGATAGGGCCACTCCAGTGAATCAAAGGCCTTCTCCAGGTTTAACATTAGACAGCCATATCTGGGCCAGTTTTCCATTGCATATTGTTGGATTCTAAATAGCCTTTGAATATTGAGGGAGGTTCTTTTAGCAGACACAAATCTGTTCTGGTCGGCATGGACCAGAGTCGGCACAAATGGGTCAATGTGTTTGACCAGGAATGAGGCGAGTATTTTATATTCTGTGTTCTACAGGGCCAGTGGACGGAAAGAGCCTAGGAGTTCAGGGTTCCTACCCGGTTTAAAAGAGAGACCAGCGTTGCCTTGTGTTGTGTTGGGGTGAGTGTTGAATACTCCAGTGTCGCCTCATATACTCACAGCAGTTCCGACACTAGAACCTCTGAGTATGCCTAGTAAAATTCAGCCGGTAGTCCATCAGGACCCGGCGTCTTTCCATTTGACAGAGAGTAGATACCATCCCTTATGTCTTCCGGTAACAGAGGAGCACCCACTTCCCCTTGCTGGTAGTCTGTTAGCAGTGTTAGTGTGGAGAGGAAGTCCTGTATTTCTGTGACCTTGGCTATTAAATAAGATCTGTATATTGTACAGTAATGTTCCACAAAAGCATGATGTATATTGCTTTGGGTATGCATTGTGACAGCCTGCGTATTCTGTATTGCTGTTACAGGCACAATATCCATGTCTTGGCGTATCAGCGACGACAACAATCTACCTGGCTGGTATCCCATATGATGGGTGCGCGCTGAGTGTGCGACGTAGTTTAGATTACGGAGTCGGTCTAATAATCTAGTGTGTTCCTCCCCCGAGCGTTTCAAAACCTCAGTATCTCCCTCCAGCGCCTCTCCCTCCCCTTGGAGCAGCTCAGTTTCAAGGTGTGTAAGATCTGCCTCCAACTGTCACCGCATGCCCGCCTGGGAACCAAGGCAGGCACCTCTAATCACAACCTTGAACACGTCACACTCCACCTGAGGCATCGTGGCCGTCCCGACATTATCTTTAAAATACTGAGTGACATTTGCAGCCAGTAGGGTACAGAAGGGTGTGTCCAATAGGAGATCCAGCTGTAGCCACCATGTTGGGGATTGTCGGACAGGGGCGCGCCCACAACATTTCCAAGACATGCGGGTTGTGGTCAGAGTGCGTCCGACCTAAATAATGAACCGCCGCTATGTGGGGGAGCAGTGCGTCTTAGAGCATATAGCGATCTAACCACACATTCAGGTCATGAGCCCCTGAATAATTAGAGTGTACTCTATAATTGGGATGACGGTGTCTCCAGGCATCCTTCAAATGCCATTCTGTTGCCCAATTCGTCAACGCCTTCATATCATGGTGTGTGTTTGTACCCAGAAGTGTTGGAAAGGACCCGTCCAATGACACGTTAAGGACGCTGTTGTAATCCCCCACTAATAACATCGGTATGTCGATCCATGGCGCAAGAATGTGTGATATCTTGTCGACAAATGCAGTCTGCTCTCTGTTATGAGCGTATATCTATGCAAGTACTATTTGTCGGCCATCCAGCGAGCCCCTAGCTATCAGATACCTCCCCTCTGTGTCTACCAGCGACTGTGTAATTGTCAACGGAACACCTGCCCTCACCCATATCAGCACACCCCGTGCAAAAGCCAAATACCCTGTGGCAAACAATTGGCTGCGCCAGCGACGTTGTAAACGTTGTATCTCTATTTTGGTTACGTGGGTGTCTTGCAGTAGGGCAATTTCTATATGATGTTGCTTGAGGTATGAGTAAATCTGATACCTATGTGACGGCGAATGTATACCCCTCACATTCCATGTACCAATCTTAACTGAAGACATTAACCCTCCAACGCAGCGGGTGAAAATGTGTACGTGGCAGCCCAACAGCCATGTCCATTAAACACAGTTCATCATTACATACTCCAACTAGCTCGCTGACTCGCAGAGTGGGACGCTGTATGAATCTACTCGTAACAGATGACGCCTCCCAAAAAAACTCAGAAAAAGATACATGCATGAATAATACCAAAAGGGCGATAATGCAACCAGCAATCGTCCAGACTCCCAATCTGAGATAACAGTGAAACAATCCTGGGGGGTGCGCTGAAAATTGCTATACTTTAGAGTACAGTCCTCATGTCTAGGGTCACAGGGGCTCCCCATGCGCAGGCAACATACAATATAGGTGGGTCAAACTGTAATTGTTTTTGAAAAAACTCTGAACCCCTCTGGATGTTCTCTAAATAATTGCTGTTTTAAATATGTCTCCCTTACAGAAATAATCATCATCCCCCTGTGGCCCTTCCTCCCTCCACCTCACCCTTGCCCTGATGAAGGTGTAGCCCTAACTGGGCTATATACCGAAACGCGCGTCGGCGTTTGTTCCACCATCGGAACTTACTAAACCAACTGGGACCCCATGCCATCTGTCCCTAATCCATCCATTGCATCAGTGGCTATTGTGTGAAGTGTTACATGATGTGTGAATGATTGTGTTTGTGCATTGGTGGTATGAGTTGTGGGAGTATGGGCTATGAATAGGATTTAATCCTCCTTTTTCAACATTTTTATCGTTATATATTTATAATTGTCATTTTTGAATATGTCTGTCCACATTACCAAAATATAAAATGAAAATGAGAAAAAAATTAATTACAATAATGAATAATAAACAGGTTTGATAATATTTATGTGCTGATTCATTTGTGTGATATCCACCCAGAGTTCAGAGTGTTATTAAGTCTGTTGGATCTCTTGTAGGCCATTTCTTTATAATTACAGGGCAGGTTTCCTCCCCTGCTTGAGCCTTATTTGTTCCCCGTCTACTTGCCCGATATTGATGTGGGGTCCCCCGTCCTTTTGATCTCCACTAGTACCAATCCACACTCGAGTACCCCCGACATCAGGTGCAGGACCTATTCACCTAAATTGCCTTTTCGCTCAGGGAGAACTCAGCACGGCGCCACCAGGTCTCCGGTATCGCTATCGTCCCCTCCTCAGCTACGACCGGTCGCAACCAGCAGACACTCCACGTCTCCCAGCTAAGACGATGGGGCCACATTCACTACTTCCTCGTATTCTTTTCGCAGCTCCGTCGTAAACCATTAGCTCCCAGCCACTCAGGTCTCAGCGGGTAGAGGTGCCACCGTGTGCTCCCTGGTGAGAGACCACGCCAGGCTAAGATTGGTGACGCATCTATCTGTGTACATCAACGAACTCACCCCTCAGAAGCCACTCAGGTAGAGCATGCTGGGCGTGCAGACGTGCCCCGGCTGGGCAGCAGTGTGTATGCTTTGACTGTGTAGTGGATGCCAGGACAACGGCAGAGAACTTGTAGTGTAGTTCCTATATTCCCAATAGGCTCTGCGCATTGGAATAATATATACTATAGTTTAGACATAGGACTGAGGTCGACTAGGTCTCTATCAAATATATTAAACTTAATTGTGAGTGCCAGTTAGCTCAGAGGTCACTAGAAACTTTCTTGAATTCACAAGAATGGATTAGTTTCTGACAACCGCATAAACATGACAACTTTGTTTCCCAATAATAAGAAATCAATCTCTAGAGTTGCGGAAACAATAGATAGCTATTTTACTCAGTCAATCGTGCATGCTTCGTTTCACCACAGGTTCTGAGAAAATAGAGAGACGGGCGTTTTCAATAAAAGGTATTTTATTGAACAGTCTTCTTTCTCATGCATAAGAAATGTACTGCTACAATCGTAATACTGGTTATAAAGTACAATCCATAAAGTACAAAGAGTATTATGAAATAATACTGTAAAAGCATGGTATTGTTTCTAAGCCATATAAAATAACATATAATACATACATTAATAAATAATGACTAAAAGTACTCAACTGGTGCTTGTATTATACGTCGACCGACCCCTGTCTACCTAACCTAGGTCTAGTACAAGGAAAGAAGTACGCAAGGTGTAGCTTAAGTTTAGTATTCGTTTGCCAATAATCTATTCCAAGAATTCTCTAAGGGTCTAATCAGCTCCGTACCTTGGTTTTAGAATGAAGGAGGTCTTGTATCTCTCTCTGAGGACTCGATTCCCCAGCAACCCGCAAGGGTAGCGTGGAAACACTGGAGCTGGATTTCTCTGCAGGAGAAAAGACAGCGTCTCTTAGTGCGTCAGCTGGAGGGTCGGCTTCCTTCGGCACTTGCTGCTGCAGGGCGCGTCGGGCAAGTAGATAGTCAAACTGCTCCAAACCACTGTGTGTTTGTCTGGGCAAGTGTGGGCATATTTATACCTTGAAGGTGCCGAGTTTGACTTAAGGTTGGACATAATAACATCATCAAAGACTCAGTTCTTTGAAAACTACAGGATTTCTTGTATAAATCAATAGTCAAGCATGGGGAAGTCCCTGACTGCTGAAGGCGGGTTTCTCCAAGAAATCGTTGTGGATTCTCGGAACTAGTGGAAGTAGCCTTTCCGTATTTGGACTGCATAGGCTAAGTCTAAATATGGTTATGATTTCTATGCCTACATAAGCATAGGGTGATTTATACCTATATATGGGCATGAATCTGGAAAATTATACTAGGGTCCTGAAATCCTACACAACAAACCTACTGCTGCTCCAGGGTGCAGCAGACTCAGCTTCAATATCTTGCCTTTGCTCCTGCACGATAACAGCTCCGTACGGTCATCAGCCTCGTAGTCTTCCTGTGGCAGGTGCAACAAGGTCGGATGGTTTCAGGATGGCCACTCGTTGGCTCCCGGGGGGGCGACAGCAGGGCGTCTCACCTGGGGCGATAGCAGCTGGGGTTCACTACATCAGCACACCCGCCAGTGCCGCCCACACACTCAATATGTTGCTGTCCCCTGGTGCGGGCGCTGGGCAATGGCGTGCAGCAGGCAGTTTCTTGGGAGTGGAGCCCTCGCCACCTAGCCATGCCACAGATGCAATGGCAGTCGTTATGAGCATGCAGCGCCGCCTCGTAATAGCTCTCTGCCTTTACCAGGATGCGTGTGTGGCAGGCCGCTGGTATCACAGAACTCCACAGGCCATCATTAATATCACAGGGACCTCAGCTGCAATGCACTCCTCACCTCTGGAAAAACAGCTGTTGAGAGTCGATGTATGGAATTTCTATTTTCTCAGCAGCTAAACCACCTCCAAATGGTCCAAAACGAGAATTGTTACCCCTTGTCAGCTCCGAACTCCCAGCATAGGAGTTCAGGGGCTACAAATGAAGTCTTTTATGACCCTGAGACTTCTTAACAGGAGGCAAGCATGCATAAGCGTTTGGAGAACCTTGGGAAGTAGGATGTAGAAAGAAAATGTCCTCTTAGTCAAGAAGTGTTTTGAAGTTATGGTGTAACAGCTCCAGTACTTATGCCAGTTTCTACCTTCGAAGTAGGCAAACTTCAACGGAAAGTCTTTGTTGAGCACAGGACCCTACCTTACTCTGACCTGGCTCCAGACACACTACAGGGCATTGGAGACATCTTTGTATGAGAACATTTACAGTCCTATTCAGGTGTCATTGACAACTCCTTCCACCACTATAGCTCAGGAAGACCTATCAGGCTGGTGATTGGCCATCAACATATGCATATGCAGGGCACACCTCAACTCCCTTTTTTGTGACTGTCTAGAGTGAATGGGCAAACAGTCCAACTGTCACCCTTCCTCAGACGTGGATTCCACCCACAGGAAGAGCCACACAATGTTAAAGCAAGAAAATATCCACGCTCTAAAAGAGGCATTTTCAAACACAAAATTTAAAACCAAGTTCACTAAAAGATGTGTTTCTGAATTGACCCCAAACTCCAAAACATGATCTATTTCCAATGGGAAGTTACACTTGTAGGTGGGAAGAAGGCATCTTCAATAGTAACTTCTTTGACATACAGTCCTTGCAATAGTGAAAAAAGAAATAAGCAGTATTCACTATCGCGACAAGTAAAAAACTCAAAACATTTCCTACCTCTCATCTACACTACACCCTGCTCATTGGGCTACCTCGGCCCTACCTTAGGGGTATCTTACATGTAGTAAAAGCAATGGTTTGGCCCTGGCAAGTGGGTACTTGCCAGGTTGACATGGCAGTTGACATGAAGGCCTACACATATTGGTGGCACTATCATTGTTGCAGGCCCACTGGTAGCATTTAATTTACAGGTCCTGGACACACAAAGTGTACTGTACTACGGAGGCCAGGTGTTTGACATCCGAGGCAACATATCCCTGCGTATTCGCTGGATCTTACCCCTCATAAATAGCACCTTCAAGCCTATATAATCAAAACCCCAGAAAAGCCAAATTTGACCTAAATGTGCCTAAACAAGAAAAGAAAAAAGATAAAAGCTAAGCAAATAAAAAAGTAATTAGCAACATCGTTAAGAACTACTTTCTGCGCAAATGCAACTGCATGGCTTTCCCTAAAGACAGGATAGATGTCCTTAGTGTTTTTAAGAGCATCCTATTGTAGTGTAGTTCCTAGTTTCCCACTAGGCCCTGCGCATTGGAATAACATAAACAGTAGTATCGACGTGGAACTGCGAATATTCCAGGCCTCCACTGACTATGCTAAACTTAATTGGGTGTGTTACCAACTAGCTCAGAGGTCACTGGAAACTTTCTTCTCTGCATGGGAAGTGATCAGCTTCCCTGGCACAGACAAGAAGGGATTCAGCTTTCCAACAACCGTGCAACATGACAACTTTGCTCCTCAGATCAAGAGTCAATCTCTAGGGTCGTGTGAAACAATAGACAGGTATTTCACTCAGTCAGGTTAGTGCAGTTTACTTTCACGAGATGTAGAGAATAGAGAGACGGGCATTTGTCAATAAAGGGTTAACATTTATTGAACAGTCTTTCTTCTCGTACAAGAGAAATGTATTGCCACAATTGCAAGACTTGTTATTATAAAAAGTACGTACAGTAAGATAAGAATTGCGAAATAGAACTGTAAAAGCATTGATATGGTTTCTTAGCCATACAATGGTTTAAAAGTAATAAAACATATATACATTCATATATACATTAGGCTAACATACTCAACTGGTGCTTCTAACTAAGCCTACCCCAGTGTGCCTGACCTAAGCCTAACACGTGGAAGGGGAGTAAGTAAGTAGCTTTAAGTTAAGTTGGTTTTGCCAAGGTTTGCTTCAAGAATTCTTGTCTAAGGGTTTAGTCAACACCATACCTCTGAATAGAATGATGGAAGTCTGGTATTTCCTTCAGGGGGCACTCAATATCCCAGTCACCCGCGAGGGCAGACCGGAAACGCTGGAGCTGGATTTCTCAGCAGAAGAAAGGCAGCGTCTCTCTTCAGCGCGTCGGGAGGAGGAGGCGGGGGACAGCGTCCGCGGCAGCTGGAATCTGCTGGGCTCTTCGCAGAGGGACGGCTGTTCAGCTCCTAAGCTTACCACACCATCGTTCGCGCTTTAGCAGCGATAATGGTATCAGTAGCTTCACCACCAAGGGGACAGCAGTAGCAGCGTACTGCATGCAGCATAATGGGATGCACAACAGGGTGCACAACAGCAATTGCTTAAGGCAACGTTGATAGTATTTATACCTGACAGGTGCCGGGTTTGACGCAAGTTTGCTGGACATAAGACGTCAATTAAAGATGTCACTAGGAAGTGATAGCTATCAGTTGCTCATTAGAGTTCCATTACTAATCAAAACACAGCAAGCGGGGATTTCCAGGTTTGCTGAGTTTTTATCTTGTTGAAGAACTCGGAGTGTTAATCTAGGAATATCAGATAGTGACTTCTGCTCTGTCATTGCACTAATTGGTTGCAAAGGAAGTGGCAGAGAACTATGCTGGAATGTGGCTCTGTTCGTGTGAGGCCAGAGATGACTTTCTGAAAATCGCTCTTGAACGGTTATGCCAATATAGGGAATAAATGGATTTATAGCCGAATAGGGGCATAAGGTCACAGTATCGATCAGGAACCTAGATAAACACGCAACACCCACTCCACGTTTTCATGTCCATCAAATTACTAAAACTAGAGCAATTAGATGCATGTGTAACATTGCCCACCCCAAAATACATAAATGCATTCGAAATAGGCGTATCTGTAATACGTGAAATTTAGGTACTGTACGTTTTTTGAAGCATAGAAATCATTCAAAAATTATTGCATATGAAATCAATGAACGATTATGCAAAAAGAATTACACATGAAGTATCTCTGACAGAAGAAGGGCGAGATAAATCATCACATATAAATGCATTGCAATAAATGTGCTAGAGGCTGATGTAAGTGTGTTATGTCTCTAGATGTGTTTAGAAATAGAAGTGTGAAGCTTCTGTTCTCTAAGAATAGTTTTTACGTTAAGCAAAGAATTGTTCGTGCCAAAAAAGGTCAATATTAAAAAATTTCCAATTCAAAAGAATTATTGCTTGAACGGGGAAATAGAGTTCCAAAGCTTTTTGCAGTTTTTGTTGATCAAAACTGAAGGCCGAATTCAGAGTTCATGGGAACGCTGTGTGTCGGAAAGCTTCTCCAAAGTTATTGTTTCTATACGGGTGAGAACATTGTATCAGACAGGCTCTCAAAGAATTGGTCTACAAAATCAGGTGACAGTTCAACCAAATTCGATAGCGCTGTAACTTGGCAGGTGTGAGAATGATAGCTGTCATAGTAGTCAGGAGCAGCAATGCTCACAGAAGGTCGTACCTGGGTGATGCTGCTTTTGTCACTTGCTCCACTGTTACCACCTAGTCGTAGCACAGGAGTCTCAACGAATGCTGTCATCAGGATTTGTAGCCGCTGGGGACAACACAATGCGAGAGCCTTTATCGGACTGAGCAAAGTATCGACGTCCATTGGTACTGCTGATGGAAGTGAAAGACAGATGTCCAACATGCACTCATCTCCGCATAGCATACATCGAAGTACCAGTAAGATACAGTTCTGCCATATAGGTCTGAATGAAAGGAACCAGGTCATGTTTAGATCTCTCAGCCTGGCCAATCCAAGGACGTTAGTTATCCTGTCCCGGTAGCGCATTGCTAGGATTGTCTCTTCCATTCCCATGGGAGCTATGTCTGAGTTTCGGCTTGCCATAACGAAGCAGGAGGGTCAAAAATAAAATCCCTGCTACAAGTCCCAAAAATAATGGTATGCCGCCAAAAACAGAGTGAACAAAATTAGGAACGATTCCCAAAATTGCCTGAAAAGGTGTTAGCAGTCCCGTAAAGACTGTCTTAAATATGCCTGGGATGCTTGTGGCACTAGACATGTTAAGGAGTTGGCTAAGCATTTGTACCAAATGCACGGGGCAATTTGTTGATAAAAGTTCATGAACTTCAGTAGCTGTCCTTGCAACTAGAAGATCATACGTCTCTTTTGATGACGTTATAGGCACTGTTGTCTGTAAAAGTAAAGATTTCATTTTGCTTAAAGTATCAATTCGTATAGAATAGAGATTCAGACGAGGCCAGATGGGAGTCACTGTGTCTGCAGGCCCACTCGGGAACAATGCTTGCATACAGCATTTGACCATGGATGTTACGCTTACTAGATAACTTTTCCCTGGCACAAGGCCACAACATCTGTGATCCGTTCTAAGAATGTAACTCCTGTTTGCGAGTTGCATAAAGAAGGGCTCTATCTGAGTTGCAGGTGTGACTAGCTGGTGGCATGAAAGGTTGTTAGAATTTCCATCACATGCTCCGTGTAAATTAATACCCTGACACAAAAGTATACCGCTTAGTGAATGTTTACAGTTGTCACCACTAAGAAATACATTTTTGTCGCTGTCACTATAGCAAGAATGTGTGTATGGTAATTTCCATTCAGATTTTACATATCCTTTACCCAATTGTTCATACTGGCCAGCAGGTATGTACTCAAGGCACTTTTTAAATCGGAAAGTTGTTATCGGAATTGTGATAATTCCGTGTATTATCCATTCAATGACAGGACTCTCTGACATTGTCAATGGTAATCTCTCGAGTTTTTCGATGCTCAGGATTGTATAGTCTGCTCCTTTCTGTGCCAAACTGATCTGTTTATCAGTAAGGTTAAAAATGGAAAATAATGACGTTGTGTTGATTAAACGCCAAGGCACATAGCCTGAACGAAGATTTTGCAGCGTCCAGCCTAATTCTATAATAGAACGTAATTGAGATTGGCCATGTTGTAACATTAGCAAGTCTCTATCTATCACATCAAAGGCAGAGGATACAATATTGTCCAACGAATATATTCTGGAAGACAGAGTCATTAACCTATTGTCTACTACAGAAAGTGATTTTTCCAAATTAATACGATCAATTTCTCGTATTTTTTCAGCTGTTTCAATTTGTTTGACTTTCCAAGCCTCGTTGTACGCAGCATAGATACTGGTCGCTATGAAACGCTTTTGACGCTGTTTGCGTGGTCCAAGAATGAAATCGCGCAAATCAGCACCATCTTTTAGTAAAGACAAGTGTTGCTTAATTTCAGCCAGTGTGGATGATGTTAGCCATTCAAGGCAGAGTTTCCCTACACTGTATGTTGTTATTATCCCTGGATGTTGTCTCTGGGAGTATCTCGGGTCTAGTCTGGTCATTTTTAACCCCTGTGTTTTGTTCAGGAATCTATCTTGACAGCTGTTTGTGTCAGTAGGCCAGATTAACCACTTTTTCCAATCAGGATGTGTTCTGTTAAAATGTAAGATTTGTGACACGTCTAACTCAATATCTGCAGTTATATTTTCTGGTATTGGCTTTGGAATAGACGGTTTTTTAAGGTCTTTGATCTTAGCTAGGCCAAGACAGGATGTTTGGTGTATTGTGTTATTTAAAAACAACATTTGTTCTGGTATCATGCAGGTTCTAAATAGTGCTTCAATGCCTTGCACCTGCCAATCTTTTGTACCCCAAATTGTTTTCGTTTCAATATTATTTTTCCAATAATCAAAACCAAATGTCATCATTTTGTCATAAAATGCTTCTGAATATATCAATTTAGAATTAGTCAGCATTGTTTTCATTCCTGTTTTATCTAACAGTTTGTAATAAAACGTTTCTGCATTACTGGTGTTAAACCCTGAGAAGTATTTGAATTTCTCAAAAAATGCTTTAGAACTGCTTTTAGGTGGTGTAGCACAATGTTCCCATTGATTATACACAAAAACATTTCTAGGCTGTGCAGATTTATGCAAGTAATGATCACCATAGTGTGTGTAACAGAATAACTGCTCATAACTAGATGAACCTTGTAAATAATCATGATCTGGGAATCTAGCTGACATTACTAAATCAGACATCATGTCATTAATACTGTTAAAAGTCCCAATCATCAGAGAATGTACTAGGTTTTACAAAGTCACTCAAGGAAACCTTCAGTTGATGAGGATACTTCAGGATTTCGACCGGACCATATATCTCATAGTCAGTTTTCTCCCATACTACCCCACCAGGTATTGGAATTGCTGTGACATTTACTGTTGACAGTTCTCTTTTCTTCACGTGGGATGATCTATGTGGTTTCAGGACTAGGTTGATGTTCTGACTTGCTGTGTCCATTCAATTGTAATAAACTTTCCTAAAATTAAAACTAAAATTAGGCATAGTAGGAGTATGAATACCCCTGAAATAATCCAATGCTCAATCAACGGTGAATCCAAATATAATTATTTGATTTGTTGAAGGAGTCCTGTTGTATTTTCTTTAGAATACTTTTTTGTTTCTGGCATCACTTCGGGGTCGTTTTGATCTTCAGAGAAGTTGTCAAAGTTGATGAAATAACCAGAGGCAGTTCTGTCAATTGATGGGATTGTTCTTTCAATCTGTCTCTCCGTAGCACTTTCTGATGCCACATTAGTGTAGACTGGTGTTGTTTCTTGACGAACTGTTTCAATCTGTGTCTCAAGAGGCATGAGTTCCATGGCATTATTGCATAGTCCTTCATTGTGCACTGCAGGCTGATCGAATGTGATTAGTCTTTCAATTTGAACCTCTTGGATTGTTGCAAGTTTGGGTATTCTGTTGTTTCTTGGGAGTCCACTGGGCCTACTGTTGATTATAGGCCACATGCTTGTGGTTTTACCAGGTCGATGGACACGACTCTGTTCTCCTTTTTACCAGCAAGGGGCGGTAGCACAACTGATCTTGTTCCGGTGACTGCCAAGACAGGTACTGCTTTTCTGTAAGAAGGCCCAAATTCCTTCTTCACCGCGATCTTTTCTCTGACTAGATCCCCAATCTTTGGAATCCAGACAGGCCTTGCTGGGGCTGTTGCTGGTGGTGCCTTGTCAGTGGTACCTGGCTGTTGCTTTAACTTTATGTTGCTTAAGGATTTTCTTGTTTCATTCAGTTCCTGTAAAACAGCCAAACGATCTTTGATGTCAAAGTCTGTTGTTTCTTCTTGTACCACTGACATCTGACTATCGAGGTCCTGAATACGCATTCTAATTCCGAACAATAGTTCGTATGGGCTGAAACCTTTTAGAGAATTTCTTGGCATGTTATTAAGACTAGTCTGGACACTTATTAAATGTTTGACCCCCCCAGCGCCTGAACCTAATACCTTCGCTGTTATAGATTGCTTTATGTCACGGTTTTTTCTTTCTACCACACTATTCCCTTCGGGGTGCGACGGACAAGAATACCGCAACCCAATTCCCATGCTAGCCATGGCCTCCTTATAGGCTCGAGAGCTGAAAGCAGGACCCTGGTCAGAATGGAACATGGTAATTGCATATGTGCCGATAAAGACTCCCAAATGTTTTATAACCGTTCTAGCGTCAGCCGAGCGCTGGAGGCCTCATTTTTTTAAGTGTGTTTAGCCTTAACTGTGTACAATGGGACGCGCTTCTCTTCTTTGATTGCGCAGATAGACCGCCTTATGCTGTCTAGAAGGGATCCTGAAACTACACTGGCCTGTTCATTACTGCGATCTCTGTTGCAGTCTTCACAATTTTGAGCAAAACATTGGATATCTATGCTCATTCCTGGCCACCAGTACTCTGATTGTAATTCTTTCAGAGAAACCTTAATTGTTTGGTGTCTCAGACCCAACCCCATGTGTGCTTCCAGTAAGAGGAAGCCCCTCCTGCTCCTGTTTGGAATTACTCTGTCCCCCACTCCAGGGATTCGAGCAAAAGGAACGGAGTTTGCATCGATTACGTATGCATAATTGAGTGGATAGTTCAAGGGCAGTGCTGCACAGACGCCTTTTACGGTCGTTTTTACTGCCAGCATGGTTTCCCCGTCTATGTATTTATCTGTACGCTTTTTTTGTGGCTACGGAAGCCGGTTTAGTTGCTTCCGCTGTGGCTGTATTAGCCAATGAATTCCCTGCAACGTGAACGCCATCACGTTGAAGACTCTGTGCGTGAATCACGTGAGTCTTTTGTAGTTCTTTGTGTAAAAGAGCTACCTGTTTCCATAGCAATTTATGCTTTATTGTGGCACCTGTGTCATCTTTGTAGTCGTTTTCAATCCAACTCTGCAGTTTATTGTTGTAAGAGTTGACGCAAAAATGAGAATCGCACACGATAAGTGTCGGGAATTCACGTTCTGCATTTTCGAGCGCCATCTTTAAACATCTGATTTCAGTTCTCTGAACCGAACAGTTTCTTACAGATTCAGTTTTTGTTACTTTCGGTCTGAATTTACCGCACAGCCAACGACCTTTAATGATCGCACATGCTGCATCGTAGGATTTTCTCTCTACGTTGAAATGCTGTACAAATCCATCTGTATAGATTATACAGGCGTATTGTGGGAGAGGCAGAATTTCGATTGGCAGAGGATATTCTTCTTCATATTCTAAATCATTCAGTTCTTCGAATTGCGGGGCGAAATAGTATTTCACGTCTTCCGCTCCTGGAGAATCTATGCACTGTATCCATTTCGGATCCTGTGACACTGTAGGCAGGTTTACTGGGCTGAATAGCGCCTCGAAGGCGGATTCCGCTGTAAGGATATTAATCCATTTGCCGTGTGCTAGTTCTCGTTCATTTGCTAATGCGATTTGCACTGCTTTCACAGTTCTTTCTGTGCTACTGAATGCTTTTTCTGCTTGTGTGTACAAGTGAGATTTAATTGAAATTGGTACCTTTTCTCCCTCATTAGAGGTCAGGTATGTGAATCCGCATCTTCCTGGGATGACTCGGATTACGAGATCACGTGTGTTGTCACGTGTATCTAATTTAGTTGTTGCTAACATGTCTGTTTGCAGTGATCTCAAAATTTCTGTGTGTTTTTGAGTCCAATTGATTTGTTTAAAATCAGGTTTAATTAGTTCGTAGAGAGGTTTAATCCTCTCTGCGTAATTTAGGATGTAAGTTCTTCCGAAATTCAGAAAACCTAGTATGGATTGTAAATTCTTCAGAGTTTTTGGAGCTTGGAGTACAGCGCACTTCTCTAAGAAGTTGTCCGCTAGGCTTTTCCCTTCACTTGATAATTCGTACCCTAAGAATAGTACTGTCAGATGGGCAATTCAAGACTTTTTAAAGTTGAATTTGTAACCCTCTGCTGCGAACCCAAGTATAATGGTGTTCACTCTTTTCAAGTGAGTATCCAAGTCGTCGTCTGTGAGATAGATATCATCTACGTAAGATAATGCCTCATCATCATATATTTGTAGTAACTCTGTTACCCTAGCTGAGAATAGTCTTGGGCTGTTCTTGAACCCCTGTGGGAGTCGACAGAATTTTTCTGCGACCCAAATGCAGAGAAAGCGGTCAAATATCTGCTTTCTGGAGCAATGTTTTGACAAAAGAAACCATTAGATATGTCTAATGTTGTTTTGTATTTTTTCCTAACTATGTTATTCATTAGGGCTGCACTATGCGAGTTTTGTACTGCAAAAGTTTTGCAACATGTATTAAGATGTCTGTAGTCCAAAACTAGACGATATGAATTGTCTGGCTTGGAGACAGGAAACAAAGGATTGTTCATTTGAGAGGTGCATGTTTCAATCACCCCCTGGTATTCAAGTTGATCTAAGATCTCCCTGACTTGTTTTTTAGCTTCTTGCTTTATGGGATACTTCCGTTGGGCAGTTGGTTCACTTTTTAATTGGATTTTGTGAGGAGTTGAATCCTCATCCCATCCTACATGATTTTTATGCAATGCAGGTGCCTGGGCTACTGCCCATTTCCTTGCATATGTATATTTTTTGTGAATCGGAATGTGATTCGAGAAGGCAGGCATAATCACTTCTTCGCCACGAGGGCACTCCCTGACAAACTCCGGGGGCCAATCTTTTTCAGCTAACAGAATATCATAGCCTTTTGAGAGCTTATCCCAAAATAGACCTCTTATTTTCCTAGTCTTATCACCCTCTATACGCAATGTTATTTCGTATATGTTATGGGGCTCGCTAAGTCTGGTGTCGGCAGTTTCAACCTGAATAAATTCATTCCTGTCCACTGTCTCCAGATGACTCATCAAGATCTTGCGCGCTATACTGATTTCTGCTGCACTGTCCAACATTGTCAATGCCCACTCCCCGTTTTTCAACTGTGTCCTCAGTATTCTCGGCATGGTTGATTACTCTAATACTGGCTACCTTTTTTTTCTGAAATTGAGATTTTTTACTCTGAGCAGGTTCCTTGTCTTTGGACTTGGTGTGCTCTCCTGGGTCTGACCGTCCTCTTCTTTCCGAATTCTGTGGAAAAGATCGAGAGGGACGTGTATCAATACTTTGATATCTATCAGGTTTTTTCAGATTATCCCTATTTCTAAGGTTATATCTTTTCTCAGAGGGCTCCCTCTGGGGAGACTGGTGTTCTCGAGTCGGAGTTCTTTCCCTCCATCGAGGAGACCTTCCTCTGGACTGGAAAACTTTTTCCTTGGGAGTGGATTTTTTATTTCCATCCCAGCTCTGTTTAGGAGTATTTGAAATATTTTTAATAAATAATTTTTCAGGATTTTCGAGCAGTTGGGGCTTTACTGGTTTCCCACCCAAGCTGTCTCTACCTAATTCTTCATAGCATTTTTCTATGATTTTTGCAAGCTCAACAGGATCTTTTATATCTGTTTCCTTCAACTTCTGGCGGATCGCCACAGATGCTGCTTCTCCTTTTATGTTGGCTAATAATATAGCCGAGACCTGCTTGAAGTCTTTCAGTAATTTCACACCAAGAGTTAAAGCGGGCTCTGGACCGTATTCATTTTGAATCTGTTTTAGCACTTCTGGTATTACCGCCATAGACGGAACACTGTGTGTTTTTGTGTAAATGGAAGCAAAGACTGTACCCCAAGTGTCGCAGTCCTCCACGTGTGGTGCGATTCCCATAGGAAGGCAGATGGTCAAGATTCTGTGTTTCTCTATAGGGGTAGTTTCAGGAAATACTGCCTCTATTTGAGTGATTTTCTGTGCTAACCAGAAAGGAATTTGTTCCCGTTTTACGGGTGTTTTACCAAGACATGACTGTATGTTCTGTGGTGTAATTTTATTAGTGTTCCCCTGATGAGGGGTCAGCTGTGGTACATTAACAGCTGGCTGGACTGTTGCAGTCCGCATTACATATTGGACTAATTGCCTATGTATTTTTATAAGTGTTTTTAGCTGTACTAACAGCTCTTCCTTTGACATTTTTACAATGTCAGGATGTGGTGTGTAGCTGGCTAGAACCGGCCACGTTGCTCCTGGTCTACCTAGTGGACCGAGCCTAGTTATGTGATCATTATGTTTTAGGGCGCCATTAAACCAGAGCAGGTGCTCTTGAAATTTAAGTGGAATTTCAATCTCCTCGAAAGGAGCGTACTCTTCCGGAGGTTCCTCTATTTTGTAATAGTGAAACTCTTTTGTTGTATCGTTTGCCGCTGGAAAGTTTATCCATGAATAGAATACCTCTGTCTGCCGATACTCGTGAGCCTCTATCACGAAAATTCCTGTACCACCTTGTGGTGTCAGTCCGTTCTCTATAAGTTTTAAAGTTATAGATTTTCTTAAGTGGACCGGGATGATAATTGCACCCGGGTCTGTGTGTTCGGGACCTTGCTGAGTCGCATCTTCTGCGGCCCCAGTGGTTCCGTTTTCTCCTGGCATTGTTAAAATGCAAGGTTTGCAGAGTAGGTCTCCAAGGAGACAAAGATTAGGTGCACAATATTTTGGAACACTGTATCCTTCAACGTTGAATAAACCAGAGCTTTACATAGGAATCTCTTCCTACTAAGGTCGGGCGGATTTTAACCTTTCACCCACTCCAGACATCTATTGGAGTATTTTACGGGAGAAAGGGGTGTGAAATATGCACGACTGAGTTACTCTAATGTCTTGCGTTAGTTTATCGCCTTACCAAACGTTTGGGCGCCATGTAGTGTAGTTCCTAGTTTCCCACTAGGCCCTGCGCATTGGAATAACATAAACAGCAGTATCGACGTGGAACTGCGGATATTCCAGGCCTCCACTGACTATGCTAAACTTAATTGGGTGTGTTACCAACTAGCTCAGAGGTCACTGGAAACTTTCTTCTCTGCATGGGAAGTGATCAGCTTCCCTGGCACAGACAAGAAGGGATTCAGCTTTCCAACAACCGTGCAACATGACAACTTTGCTCCTCAGATCAAGAGTCAATCTCTAGGGTCGTGTGAAACAATAGACAGGTATTTCACTCAGTCAGGTTAGTGCAGTTTACTTTCACGAGATGTAGAGAATAGAGAGACGGGCGTTTGTTAATAAAGGGTTAACATTTATTGAACAGTCGTTCTTCTCGTACAAGAGAAATGTATTGCCACAATTGCAAGACTTGTTATTATAAAAAGTACGTACAGTAAGATAAGAATTGCGAAATAGAACTGTAAAAGCATTGATATGGTTTCTTAGCCATACAATGGTTTAAAAGTAATAAAACATATATACATTCATATATACATTAGGCTAACATACTCAACTGGTGCTTCTAACTAAGCCTACCCCAGTGTGCCTGGCCTAAGCCTAACACGTGGAAGGGGAGTAAGTAAGTAGCTTTAAGTTAAGTTGGTTTTGCCAAGGTTTGCTTCAAGAATTCTCGTCTAAGGGTTTAGTCAACACCATACCTCTGAATAGAATGATGGAAGTCTGGTATTTCCTTCAGGGGGCACTCAATATCCCAGTCACCCGCGAGGGCAGACCGGAAACGCTGGAGCTGGATTTCTCAGCAGAAGAAAGGCAGCGTCTCTCTTCAGCGCGTCGGGAGGAGGAGGCGGGGGACAGCGTCCGCGGCAGCTGGAATCTGCTGGGCTCTTCGCAGAGGGACGGCTGTTCAGCTCCTAAGCTTACCACACCATCGTTCGCGCTTTAGCAGCGATAATGGTATCAGTAGCTTCACCACCAAGGGGACAGCAGTAGCAGCGTACTGCATGCAGCATAATGGGATGCACAACAGGGTGCACAACAGCAATTGCTTAAGGCAACGTTGGTAGTATTTATACCTGACAGGTGCCGGGTTTGACGCAAGTTTGCTGGACATAAGACGTCAATTAAAGATGTCACTAGGAAGTGATAGCTATCAGTTGCTCATTAGAGTTCCATTACTAATCAAAACACAGCAAGCGGAGATTTCCAGGTTTGCTGAGTTTTTATCTTGTTGAAGAACTCGGAGTGTTAATCTAGGAATATCAGATAGTGACTTCTGCTCTGTCATTGCACTAATTGGTTGCAAAGGAAGTGGCAGAGAACTATGCTGGAATGTGGCTCTGTTCGTGTGAGGCCAGAGATGACTTTCTGAAAATCGCACTTGAACGGTTATGCCAATATAGGGAATAAATGGATTTATAGCCGAATAGGGGCATAAGGTCACAGTATCGATCAGGAACCTAGATAAACACGCAACACTATTACTGTTACCATTATTTATTTCCAGAGACTTCCTCTAAGCATTTTTCAGCCATGATCTCCAAAACAAAGCTACGATTGGACCCTTTATATACAATTTTAATTCTGGCAGGATTCTGAAGGTATACATCGGCTCTCAGCTTTTGAAAAGGAGCAAAGAGCTGCCTGAGCCTCCATCTGCATTCCACTGTGGCATGCGCAAAGTCCGGTCTAGTGAAAACAGTTATTCCATCACAGGATTTTGGATTGGTGGGCCTTGCCAGATCATAAAGAGCTTGACGGAGGAGAAATTTGACAAAAAACAGTAGCATGGCACGAGGATGTTGCTGAGCTGATGGGGTACGCTTGGCAAGGGAAAGCGGAAATCTGTGCACTCTCTGAACTTCTTTGTCCCAATCCCAGGAATGTAGCTCTTGAAAAGCCCCTTTAAGGAATGTGATCATGAACCTTCTGGGGTACTCTTTTTCCACTCCTTCCCGGATCCCTAGGAAGCAGAGATTGTTGCGCCGCTGCCTATTTTGCTGCTCCACCATCTTCCACATGCGATCTTTGACCACACTCTCATGTTCTTATGTTTGGGTTTTAAGGGTGGCTATATCTGTCTCTAAATACTGTGTCTTTTCCTCCACAGAAGCCATCCGATCTGCAATTTCAGCGCAGGTTTTGCCAACCCTTCTGACAGCACCTTTTAGTTTCTTGGCGGCCAGGCGTGATCTACGGCTGTCATCCTTGGCTTCCTCCTGGAAGGTTTTGATAGATTGAAGAACAACCTCCAGCGCAGGGTCGCGCTTTGGTCCTCCACTATCTCCATTTAGGCTATCTGTTATAGTTCTATTACCACCTGAGGTGACCATAGAGTCAGATAATACTGTAAGCTGAGTATCAGAATGATCCTACCTCAGATCTGTACCTCTTTCTTTGTCTAGGATATCATGTTTCTTTTTTCGGTGATCCTTGTAAGAGCTGCTGTACCATTTGGGACCGTCCTCTCTGCTTGACACAGAGATGTTTGTGTCTGACAGCTCTGATTCATCTGTTAATGAATAGTATTTGTCTTTATTCTCCGGTGTTTTCAATGAGTGGATTAGAAGAGAGCTGCTTGCAGCTTGTGGAGTTACTGCGGGTTCTACAATTCCACCATTGATATTTGCACAATCATTTGAGCTACTTCTTTTACTGCCAGATCTTTCCACTTTGACCTCCAAGCAACCCTCATCTGGCTTTCTCACAGGTGTAGAATCGACCTCTGGGACTTTTTTCTCACCCTGATCTATAGGGAGGGGAGTACCTGGTGGCCCTATTGCATAATACGCAGTTGGCTAATTTGAGTCGGTCAGTGCTCCTTCAATCTTCCCCAGCTTTTCTGTTGTCAACCTTGGATCTTCGTCTACAGACTCTTGCAAAGTTCCAGCACCCCCCCCCCCCCGTTGTACCAAAAGTGCTAGTAATCAGCATTTGAGAATAGCTGGTCTCTCTGTGTGGTTTAGCAGTCTCTATATTTTCTGGCTTGGTTTCAAATGTGCTGTTTCTATCCACACACTCACCCTTCTCCCCTTTCCCTCCCCCTGCCTATCTTCTTGCACACCTTGTTTCCAACCTTTTTTACCTGGTAGCTGACAGCGCTGTAATGGTATGTGAGGCTGCTTGTGACTGAGCACTGGGCACGAAAACATTTTTCCCTTTGATGTTTTTACTCCCCCTGCCAGTCATCCTTACTTGTTTGTGGTGGTTTTAGAAGATGCAACAAAGTACCACTGTTGCGATTTCAGTTCTCAGAAGATTGCAGACCTGTCCCAAGCACTGTGTAATCTTTGTGGCTTCACGTTTAGCAGACAGCGGGCTGAATGTCCTCGCTGAGCTCCTGCATTCCGATCGCACCGATGGGAGATCACGCAGGTCAGGAGTAATCCGAGAATCCCAACCCGTGCAGGCGTCCTCGAGGTTTGGAGAAGGTGAGAGCGTGAGTCTCTGCGTGAAAACGAAGGAAACTTTTACCATCCTTTGTTTATTTTTCAGGTGCATTATATTTGCTTTCCATGATACTGCATAGTTATAGGAGGAGTGTAGAAGGTATTCAAGACTAGTTTAGCAGTGATAGGGGTTTGCAATCAGGTGAGCATTGCGGCGAGGATGTTTCTTGAGCACCATCTTGCCTCCAACTTGTGATATTTCAAGTCCACCCTCAAAACACTGTATGTTTAGTTCCAAATGAGTCTGTGCCCAGGTCGTCCCCATCCTGCCATTTTTTGGCCAATCCTGGTTCACCTAATACCTCTAATCTGTGTTTATCTGGGAGGAATAAACAAAGTCCAGCTGCCAACAACACCCATTCAAATGGCCCAAGAGCAGGCAGCAGGCATCAAATTCTGCAGAAAAATGTGTTTATTCTAAAAGTTAAAGACACAGAGATGACAGACGGAATGCAGAGCGATTCAAACATTCTACCCCATTCAATAGATCTATTGTGCCACCACAGTTTTGACACATCCAAATGCAAATCAGTCTCCATCCTGTGCTTCATGTGAACAGACCAACATGAACTGCCAAGCCAGGTCCTCCCTGGAACATGAACAAGCCTCCTGGGACCAGTTTCGTGGTTTCAACCCTCATCAGCCAGGCTAGCTTGAAGCCAGTGGCCCAGTGAGCCCAGGACCCATGTCTGGGCATAGCCGGTGCACTTAGGGCGAGGCAAAAGACACACAGATCATGGCGAACTGCCGGTAAATTGGCACGGGTAGGAGCCCACGACCTCGAAACCTGTCGGTGTTGGTGGCACGTCCGTGGCCCAAGTGCTCTGCTGTGGTGTAGTCCTGACAACTGCGCAAAGGGAGCCACTCCGTTCTCGGATGCGGGTTGATGCTGTCACATGGCAAGGGCACAGTCCTGAGGCGATCCACAGCGCACTACGCCCCTTGTGCCTGTACAGCACTGAAGTTGACATCGCAAGCAAGACTGGCAAGGCTATTTGTGTGCCGAAGCCCAGTAGGGTTAACAAGGGCAGTTGACAAGCCCCCGGAAGTCACTCTTGAGGCAATTCTTTGTGCCTTGCTTGCAGGGCAGATGTCCGTTGGCAGGAGGGCGGCTCCACAAAGCAGGACAACAGTTCCTGTGAATAGTCAGACACAGCACAGAGGCAATCCTTCCCACTCAGCAGCCTTTAGTATAGCAGAGTTTCATGCAGGTCCAGTTTTTTTCACACAGGTGTGGGTTTGGGGCCCTATTATTATACCCTGGTGCCCATGTACTAGAAGAGACCAGAAGCTATTGGAAAGGGCTTTGAGGTTTTGGGGGTCCCCTGTCTCACCTGACTTGTCTGCCCTGACAAAGCAAAGTCGTAAAGCCTATTGTGTGGTGGCCGGCTCGGGCTATTCAGATGTGAGTGTGAATCATTACTCCCTCCTCTCAGCCCAAGAAGGCCATCAGATTGTTGATGTGGCAGCCCTTCCTGTGTTTGGGAGAGTGTAGGTAGTATGCAAGTATAGGACTGCTACCCTGGGCCAGACGTGGATTGGGGCAGGCAGCAGGTACACAGAGTTTATGGAAGGACAGAGAAATGTCCACTTTTTGAAAGTGTCATTTTTGCCAGTAAGGGTAAAACCCAATACACCAACAGGGAGGATTTCTCATGATGATTCTAACCGTACCAAACATGATATATCTACACCTTACTACGCAGGATTTATCACTTTAGGGGATATAAGGGCATTTCTAAGGCTGGACTATGGAGGGGTCAGCCCCACTGCAATGGCAGAGGCCTGATGTTGGATGCAGGTTTGCCAATATCACCATATTTTAAGGGAGAGTAACCGAACCTTAGCAGTTGTAAGGTGCCCAGAGTCCTAAGTCCAACAAAACGGTATAGTCTGAAGTTGGAAGTGGGCAAAAGTTAGTGGGAGACCAGCCTAAGGCTGATAGGTGAAACACATTTCTCAGACACAAAACATGAAAAGTATTATACTTCCCAATTAAAAGTTAGCATTTATTACATGTAATAAGGCAACCCTATGTTATCCTTTACAAGAGGTATGCCTCACAGTAATGAAAATTGATTTTAGGAGATTTTTGACGACAAGGACATGTAAAATGTAAAAGCACATGTCCAAACTATGAATTATAATGAACCCTTACCTATGTGCTAGCTAGGGTCTAATTTATGGGTTACTTATACATAATGAAAGTGGAGTTTAAGGGTAGACACGGCTTATAAAACTGCAATCAGGCTGCAACGGAAGGCCTGGGACATGTTTAAGGAGGCTACTTAACTGACTGGCACACTAAGAGCTGAAGGTCCTTGTAGCTAGAATTTGGATTTAACATAAAAAATAAAACACAAGAGGCATTTTGCAAAACTAGAACAGTTGTTTTAATTAATCGCATCAACAAGAGAACAGTAGCAGAGTTGCGGTCTGAAGCAGTCTCAAAGTACATTGGTGTTGGCTCTTATTTTATACATTTTACAACTTGTTATGAAGCAATTTGTACATTATTTTTTAACAGGAATTGCGGGAATATTCACAGGACTGTATATTTGATCTCGTGATAAGGAATCCAGCTGGGTCTCAACCTTGCGTGGACACAATGCAGGACAGTGGGTAACATGACCAGATGTCCGTCACGGTGAGCGCCTGTTTTCTGTGTGCAGTGTAAATATGGTGTTCTGATTGGCTGAGTGTTCCTAACTATATGTAAGATATGTAGGTGAGCAACCCAATATACCCTTGCGGGCTCGGGCAATACTTGTTAAAAGAAAAAGGCCAGCAAGGGATTTTGTTCTATTACTATTTGTCAGCGTTGTTAGGGCCTGTTATGAAAATCAAGGTTCCTAAAACTGTTCTTAGTCAGTAGCTGTAGTGAATCATTAACTTCAGGCAAAGAGTCACAAAAGATCAATAAATACAGTGTTACCACACTAATACAGTGAATAAATGCAAAGACCAGGATTTTATATTGTCTGAAGATTATTATTTGTTCTCAAGACAAAGAAAATTTTTATAAAAAAGAAGAAAACATTCTTATAAAATAGGGTACATACATAGGTATTAGTTAGATATTCAAGGTGTAGGTTATTTCCTCCTTTGATATATCTAAGCAAAAAGTCCAGACTGCTAATACAAAATAACACAATGATTTCAACTAAAAATCAGAAGAAAATCAAAGATGATACAATGGATCACATGCAGAGTTGGACTAGATAGTCGACGTTTTGGTCTTTTAAGGAATTTTTCATAAGACCATCATCAGGACAAAGAAATTCTACATACAGTAGATGACCCTTTTTACTCAAGCCTTAACCCAATTTGTTTGTGGTCCGGCGCGTCTATGACTGAGATTCCTTCTTTCATCTTCGTGAAAACCTAACGGTCGTCCTCTCACCAATCAGCAAGTATTGGAAACTTTGTTGAACATTTGAAATCGCTTCAGCTTATGACACGAGTAATTCTGACACAAAAGGATTAATTTCTTTGCTTCTCATCACCAAAATCACTGGAATTGCTGTTGTCTTTTTGAATAGAGAGAGGATTTATCTCTACTTGAGTAAAAAGGGTCATCTACTGTATGTAGAATTTCTTTGTCCTGATGATGGTCTTATGAAAAATTCCTTAAAAGACCGAAACGTCGACTATCTAGTCCAACTCTGCATGTGATCCATTGTATCAACTTTGATTTTCTTCTGATTTTTAGTTGAAATCATTGTGTTATTTTGTATTAGCAGTCTGGACTTTTTGCTTAGATATATCAAAGGAGGAAATAACCTACACCTTGAATATCTAACTAATACCTATGTATGTACCCTATTTTATAAGAATGTTTTCTTCTTTTTTATAAAAATATTCTTTGTCTTGAGAACAAATAATAATCTTCAGACAATATAAAATCCTGGTCTTTGTATTTATTTACTGTGTTAGTGTGGTAACACTGTATTTATTGATCTTTGTGACTCTTTGCCTGAAGTTAATGATTCACTACAGCTACTGACTAAGAACAGTTTTAGGAACCTTGATTTTCATAACAGGCCCTAACAACCCTAACTATATGTGGCATTTATCTTTATTTTGTGTTATTGGGGCCAATCTTCTCGGACCTTTGCAGTGTTTCTACCTTCTGGCAGACTGATCTAGATTGTCCCTGTTCAATCATTTGTCTATGGGCTACGTGTCACACCACTTCTGATCTGTTATTCAGTTGCTCCAGACCTTGGTCACTGGGACTTCCTGACCATGTATTTCTGACTCAGGGTTGATGGGTAGGTCATATTGGGTAGATTTGACTACAGCAATGTGAGTTTGCTGTTATACGTAAATATATCCTGGCATACATTGGCATCGTATTTTTCTTTATTAACATCATCCTAGTAGATGGGGGCGTGGCTGACTGCAAAGCATGGCTGCCGCAATGTGAGCAAGCTCCGCGCCCAGATCTGAAGAATCCTGGATAATCCTGGCGGTATTGGCTTCTGACTGATTCCAACTCTAAATACAAGAGAGCCTCATTGGTCAGGGCTGGCACTTACCCAGTGAAATCGCCGCTGCGTGCTGCCGGTCCCGCCTGGACAATGAGGTGGGCTTGGCTTCTGGGTGCGGGCTGCTGAGCCAGAGGCCTGTCTCCGGGATCGAGAAGGAGTGCCGGAGGCCAGGATTAGAGCTACTGTGACAACCTGCGCTGCCACTGTTGCTGTGAACCCCCCCCCCGGAATGAGGAAGAGAGGGCGACCTTGGAGGAGTGGACGGCGCTGAGGACATGACGGGCCTACCTTCTGCTGATGCCTGTGCAATAGGCTCCCCTGCCGAGCCTCCTCTCGGAGGACCCCTGGCAGCCTGGAGAGCGTGTGCATCCCTGTGCCATGGTGTGTACTGCCACTGGCAGCCGTGCTGTGGATCCCGGTGCTGGTCTGGGAGGAGCGGTGTTGCGAATGTAGCCGCGGACATCTGCCTAAGAAACTATGCTACCCTGTGCTGCCGGGTGAGTGTGGCGATACCAGCATATCCTCGCCACGCTTGGGGCCCGCTTCCCTGTCTCCCCTCCGGTCCGGCAGTCCTGTGAACTTTGGCGGCCTGGGATGCGTGGCCGGTGCCTGTCCTTAACGTGTCTCACTGGCGTACTCTGCTGAAGCGCGGCAGCCGCACGGTAGCCTGTGGGAGCGATGCATGTGGCCCTTTAGTTCTCCTGATCCAACTGACTAGTGATTGCTGATGGTCTCTGGTGCCCCCCCATTCCCACAATATCTTAGAGAGCACAAGGATCGGCATTGGACGCTCTTGCTAATGGAAGGTCGCCGTGGGCCTGGTCTGGCTTGGGGGGCTGGGCGGATGCAGGTCTGGATAAACCGGGCCACCCTAGTGAAGTGGACAACACACTACCCGGGGCTGGAGGTCCCGCACTTGAATTGCTAAGACCCGCTGATCGTGTCCCGGATGCACGCATTGCCTGTCTGGCTCCGCACCTCCCACACGACGCAGCAGGTACCGCCGGGATCTACTGTAGGGCTGAGTGTGCGGAAGGCTCTGTGCACACTTGTCCTTCCTGTGAGGGGACCTGTTGGGGCCAACTGGGTCGGGGTCGCGTGCCACCCCCCGCCTGAACCTCTCTCTTTGGCTGCCGCTCGAGAGGCGACACTGTAAGAATTGGAACTGTTGGTGAGGGCAAGATAGTAGTGGGCCTTCATACGGCCCTTCACTGGCAGTCCTCCAAGGAAGTAGAGAGAACGCCTGTGGTAGCTAAGTGAATCCCTGTCAGACGTCTCCCTGAGCCAGCAGCTAACACTAAAGTACCGAGCCACAATGGACCGCCACAGGGTCAGGGGAACTGATTCTGGAGCTGCGGGTGGCCAACAGACTGATGACTCTACGCCCGCCACACTGGCGTTCCCGCTCACAGACTTGGGGACTTCTCCGTATTAGCTGGACCTAATCCTGATGGAGGTACGTGACTCCCATCAGGCCATTCAGAGACAGATTGGGACTTTGACAATGGGATTCACCGTTCTTAAAGCTGACCATGACAAGCTAGCTGCGGTTGTCAAAGAAACCAAAGTCGCACTACTTGAGTTGGCGCCACAACACAAGGAGCATGGTGCACAGATAGCGCAGCTCCAGAAGCAGGTTGCAGGTCTACAGGAAAGGGCGGATGATGCAGAGGGGCACGCTCGGCGCAATAACATTTGCGTCATAGGCCTGCCGGAGGGATGCGAGGGAAGGAGCGCTACTAAGTTCATGGAGCAGTGACTCGAGGATGACGTGGCCCCTGAGGGCCTCTTGGATTTATTCTGCGTGGAAAGGACACACAGGATACCAACAGGCAGTCTGGTTGCCTGACCCCGGTCCTTGATTGTTAAAGTCCTCAATTTCAGAGACCAAGACATTCTGTTGCAAAAGGCGAGTGAGCTGTCCAATATCCACTATGAGTATCAGCGGATATCCCTGTACCCGCACTACACAGCTCTGGTCCAGCGTCAACGTTCTCATTATCAAGATGTGAAAAAAAAAACTCAGGACAGTAAATATCAAATATGCGGTACTATTCCCGGCTAAGTTGATGGTGTTCCATGATCACAAAACACAGTTTTTTTAATCCCTGGATGAGGTGCCAGACTGGCTTGAAATTATGTTCCCCCGGCGGATCGGGACCCTCTTCGCAGGCGTTCCCTCCCACTCCGAAGCCCCAGAGAGTCCGCAAGTCAAAACGCCTCCGGGGGGAGGGGCTTGCAGCAAAATCTGGGATCCTGGCTCCGTAGCAGGCCCTGCGTGAACAGGCGGAGGCCCTTGAGACAGCCATCAGTTTCAGGGATGCCGCCCATCCAGTTCTGTCGGACTCCTCAGATGAAGAATAGAACAATTCAGACTCAGGCTCTAGCATTAACTTATTAAGCAATATTACACCTCAAACTGCTGATGGATATTTGGGATAATGGTGGGCTTTGGTTCATGCTGGGGCACGATGTATAGCAACTTTATCCTTTTTTTGCTCATGTATGTCTTGCACTTAATTGATCATGATCATGTCTCTAGTCCTGAAACTGCAAACTGCAATAGTAACAAAGGCGGTCCGGGCCGCGCGGAGCTCGTAACGTCCTAACTTAGTCGCTTTGTTTTCCGTTTGCACCGTAGTGCATATGGTATGGAATAGCAATGTTTGTATAGCTTGCCCGAGTATTGGCGAATGGAGTTTAGATCTTTTTAGGTTCTGGCCCACCACTTACACTCTCTGGAGAATTGCTGCTACCCTGCTATTGTGCTAGCGCTACATATTGGTATACCTTAGATATTGATGCAGGATAGCTACAACGTGATTACTTGGAATGTACGGGGATTTGGGTCAGTCCACAAACGACACAGAGTGAACGCACAGTTGAATCGGTGACTCGCACATATAGTATTTCTGCAAGAATCCCACCTGACTGCAGCCGAAGCGGCTAAACTCCGCACAAAATGGAGAGGTCAGGTTTTTTCCACGTCATATTCTGCATTTGCTAGGGGCGCGTCCATATGGGTCCAGAGTGGGGTCCCTTTTATAGCTCAGGAACAACAGGTTGATCCATTGGGCTGATATATCCTAGTGAGGGGCACACTAGATGGTACACAAATTTTCATTTGTAGTGTATACTCGCCCAGTTACGAGCAGGAACAATACCTATTCAGCCTCATCCCAGCGCTAGCGCTTTGGGCTGCATGTTCATGGATACTGGGTGGGGGGACTATAATGCTGCCCTGGACCCCTCCATTGATCGGCCACACCCCTTGGAGGCGCCAGTACTGTCCGCCAGGTGGAGGCGTGTTGCAGATGGGCGGAGGGATGGGGCCTGGGAATGTTTGGTGCTTAAAAAACCCCACCAGCAGAGAATATTCATTCTTCTCACATCCACACCAACTCCACACCTGCATAGACAGTTTGTTTTGTAGTAAACACATTATGACTCAGGTGACGCATGCAACATACTTGGGCAAGATGCTTTCTGACCATAACCCACTGGAGATCTCACTCAACTGGGGCAGAATCCCCAACCCAGTTTCTACCTGGAAACTGTGGCCCCTTATGCTTGAGGACTCTGTCTTTTGGGAGGCACTGGCAACTGGCATAGATTATTTTTTTGCTGAAAACACGGAGACTGCATCCACACCTCAACTGGAGTTGGATGCTTTCAAGACAGTGATCAGTGGCATAGCTATCAGCACTACAGCAGGGGCGCATCATGAAATACATAATAACCTTAAAGAGGTCAAAAACTCCCTGGATAGTCTTGAACAAGACGCAGCGAATGACCACACAAAAGGACCACTTTTACAAGACGCCTAAATAAAACATGCAGAGCTGCTAGAAACAATTCGACACATAGACTACACCACTTAAACGCATGCTAAACATGTTGATGCTGATAAGGCTGGTCCGCTATTAGCACTTATTCTCAGAGAGGACCCCCCACATCCCCCGATCCATGAGATAACCACTAGCGCTGGGGATACAGTGAATACACAATGGGATATAAATGCAGCCTTTTGTGAATATTGCCAAGACTTGTACCGGGCGCCCCCCCAAATGTTGGAAGAGGCCCTTGATGCCTATTTAACAGGCGCACAGTTCCCACAACTTGAAAAAACAGCGCAGGATGCTCTCTCTGGCACTATCACAAGGTCCAAAATCAAGCCAGCCATCAGGAGCCTCCCCCAAAACAAGGCCCCAGGTCTGGACGGCCTCCCGTCCGAATTCTTTGCCACGTTCTTGGATACTCTGGTGCCACAACTAGAGAAACTGTATAATGCCGAGTTGTTCTTGGGGTCATTGCCCTCCTCCACGTGACAGGCACTGGTAGTGTCTCTCTCCAAACCAGGACGCCAGGCAATGGATCTGTTAGGGTACACACCACTATCCCTACTCACTACAGACTACAAGATATTCGGTAAAGTACTGGCTGGCCGCCTACTTCCATACTTACACAACCTAATCCACCCAGATCAATGTGGGTTTGTACCAGCACAGTGCACCTCACTTAACATCAGGAGGTTGTACCATGTTATTACTGCGATCCCCAAGGAGAGAACGCACGTAGGTTGTATCACCTTGGATCTGAGGCAGGCATTCAATTTGCTCATATGGGACCACATATTCCGAGCACTTGAACGAATGGGCATCCCACCGGGTTATTTAAAGTGGGTCAGGCTCCTGTACATTGAGCCCACGGCAAAGGCCGGTACAGGGCAACATAGCTCGGAGGAGTACCCGGTTTGAAAAGGCACACAGCAGGGTTGCCCACTGTCTCCTCTGTTGTTTGTGCTGGAATTGGAGCCTTAGCCCTTACGGTACGCTTATCGGCGGCACAACAGGGTATACGTATCGGACAAACAGCACTCATTATCTCCACATACACGGACAACATCATTCTGTATGCTGAAGACCTCACCTCTCTATATCTCGCCACAGGCATTTGTGATGCTTTTGCGGGGCTTTCGGGCATTAGAATTAATGTCAGTAAGTATTGTGACTTTTTTTCTGCAATGGGATTGCCCAGAGACGGTTCAGTTTGGCCCTCATTCTTTACAAGTCGCGGCACATACTTTTAAATATCTGGGTATGCAAATTTATCGCCCAACACCAAACCTCATTGAGGGTAACCTAGCTAAGGCTATATGCTTGCTACACTCGCAGGTCACCTTCTGGTCCTCCCTACCGCTATCAGAGATGGGCCGAGTGGCGATTTCAAAAATTGTAGTCCTCCCCCTGCTACTGTATTTTTTAACCAATTTGCCGGTTTGAATCCGACCCCACTGCTTAGCTCTGAACAACACTCTTTCCGCTTTGATTTGGTGAAGTTACCGCCGCAGAGTAGGACTGACTAAGCTGCAACTGGACACTGATAAAGGGGACTAGGTGCCCCAGATTTCCGGGCCTATTGCTACGCGAGCTAGCTACAGTGGCTCTCATACTGGCTGGCAGTAATTTACATGAAGTAAATTATTCACCTGCCGATGTGGATCGCAGACGGGTTCATACTCTGATCCTACCAGAGGCTAAGATTTCAACCGATGCCCCGCTGCTCTTACGCACAGCTCCTATTTATTATAAAAAATCCACACACTACACACGTGGCTGCCTTCCTTACTCTGACACCATACCACTACTTGGGATCCTGACCCCAAATGGCCTCCTCACTAAACTTGTGGTAAATATTTAATTACCGTCCTAATTTCTATGCAGGTAAGTACTTAAAAATAAAATAACTCAATCGGAAAGAAAGACGCAGAGTCCGTGGTGTTAGAGTTCTTAGGGGTTTTATTCCTTAAAAAGGAATGGTTCTCGAACCGGATATCGGGTTCCTGACACCACTGGGGTTCAGGAAGGGATAGAGCATACTTTATTGACAATACATAACTTTTATACTTAAAGCACATAATGGAAACCAATACAGAAGGCGTAACAGCTGAGAGAAACAAGATAAGAGCACACACGTGTTAGCAATACGTAATCAGAAGGCGTGAACTAGGGCGTGCACAGAGGTGTGTGCTAGAAACGTCACATGAAAGTGTCACAAGTGGGTGGGTACATAGCAGAAATCTTGCAATGTCAGCGGAAATCTGAGGTCTGGATGCGCGCGCAGCTGCATGACGTGTGATTGACGTGAAGCTGGAGGGTGCAGGGGACTTGACATTTACACTAGAGGAAAGAGACAGAAGTCTGGCATGTCAGATCAACTCGTTCCTATATCATATCTGATATCTGATGTTTGGGAACCATACTATCTAGAAGGAAAGGTCTCTTGGGCAGAGGCTATCCTATACTGACTATGAATGCATGCATATGTGCCTACGTGTCTGAGTGTAAAGCGAGGGGGCCATGGGCCTACCATGGTAACGGGAGCTATGAATTATTGGTATGGAGACAGAAAGGCCGGGCCCTTTGCTCTGCAGCTGAGGGGTTGTTTATCTATTCTGCTGGACTGGAATGTGTTTTTGGGAAGCTGAGCCTGGCTATACTGATAACGTGAAGGTAAAATACTGTCTTTGGCAGGCAGGCAGGCCGAGCCAGGCTCCGCTCGCCTCGCAGGGAGTAGGACAGAGTTCACGGGGGGGCATCCCACGTTGCAGTTTCAGGAGGCAGAGATGACTTTGAAAAGAGGCTCGATGACAGAAAACAGGGCCTAGCTCGCACAGAGCCAGAAATACGTGAAAGTGCACCATACAAAGACGGTGGCAAGGCATTTTTAGGAACGGAATATCCGACCCATTCAGGGTGGATCTGAAAGAGGACATGTTAACGTTGAACGCAAATGTATTTGCGTCTTCATAGCTGGCATAGGAGGGAAGTTACATGCACTTTAAGCTCGTACATGGAGACGGTGGGGTACACGTTAGGGAACATTTCTTGACCATAAAATTTATATTTCCTCATTCCCTCCTTGTTCCCTACGAACCCTTCATGATACATCAATCTTCATTAATCCATTTATCTGTGTAGTGAGCATCATCTGCTCATCCTTTTTCACATGGGATTTAGAACGTTGACTTGAATGGGGAGTGCAGGATGTGGCGCACAAGCCGCAAATCGCTGGCCCACATGTTAGACATAGACAGCAACTGAATACTATAAGTAGTATTGTTCCAAGGAGTGACAGTATTTTCCATCCCCAATCTGAAATAGTAGTCCAGAGCCAACCGGACCAAGTCCAAGTGCCTGGATTCTGATGTATCTGACTAGCTATCTTATGGAGACGTGTAATAGCCTTATATACGGACGGAGCATTATCTGGAATGAAAACACAGCAAGCTGACCCGAGGACCTTACAGGCTCCTCCTCGATCGGCTAGTATGACGTCAATAACAAGACGATTTTGAAGAACGACAAGTCTCATAGCGGACTGTTCCTCAGTCAAGTTACCTAGGGTGGAAGTAGTCTCTTTTACTACTGCTTCGAGAGTTCTGGTCAAGTGACGGATAGACTTACTATTAAAAATAGCTCCTAAATAGGGAAAGAAACCTTTATTGAAATCTGTGTACTGTTCCCATGCTTTCTCAGTATAGTCGACAATTGGGAGATCTCTTTTGGGTCTATGAACTAGACGGGAATTTCTATGATAATCAGGTGGAGCTAGGAAAACAGGTGGCAGTAAGAATCCAATGTAACAGGTCCCATCCCAATCTAGCGGCAAACGTATATATGCTGTCTGACCACAAATGAAATAGGAATGACGTGTAGCTTTGAATGTGGACTTGCCCTTATCACTAAATTCGACCACAGTAGTACATTTACTATGACCCAGGTGTACGGAACCATTCTTTCTGACACATAATTCACCTTTGACTGGTAGTACTGACATAGTGGGCAAGTCTGGCTCGGTTTCGGATTCAACATTCAGAATCATGAGGTTAAGTGTAAAATTTCCTAATCCATATACTTCATTTTCTAGATCAGTCCCTGTCCTTTTGGGAAGTCCCTCTTTGTCAGGATAACATATTCTATGCAAAACTGTATTCAGGTTTCCCCATACCCAGTTACCCTGATAAACTACGGAATTTGAATCTAAGGAATTAATCAAACTAAACCAGGCTCCACATGAACCATTGTGTGTGAACGGGTACGGGAAAAGGGGCAGAACTCCCCTGTATTTCTGGTAGGGAGGGAGTCGGCCACATATCCAACAATTTGTAGCGTTGCTGGTCTGATGAGAGTGATGTCACATACTAATGAATGTATTGTTGCGCAGCGCAAGTCGGTAAGACAACTCATGAGGGGGTAATTCGCTGAAAGAATGCTCGGCAGTGTTATTAGAAGAAGAATGTGCACGTGTAGCAATAGGAAAATAGATATGCAAAATTACACTTGTGACAATAATAGTGAGACTTAAAGAAAACATAATCCATAAGGTAACAATACAGTAACTTTTGAGAGATTTGCAATATCGTTGCTTCTTGATCTGTTTCTCTCTATCTCTCTCTCTATTGGGGACTAGGGGATACATGTCAGAAACTATTTAACCGATTCACCTAGGGGAGGACTTAAACAATTAAACTGTCTGACTTGCTAGACCGCAACTTTAATTTATACTCCTCTTGCGGAGTTTTCTCTACCATGGGAAGTTTAGAGTCACTAGAATCTGGGCAGTCCTTTGAGGGGGTGGAAGAGTCAGTCTCTGGCAACAGTTCATTACATTTTTTAATATGACTCGTATGAATCCACCCCTTGCGGCCCTCAACCTTGATTGCAGTCCTCGTGGTCAGAAGGACGAGCTTCGGCTCCTGCCAACGGGGCTCCAGCGGACTCCTCCTATCGAAATTGCGTATCAGGACAGTATCTCCAGGACGGACATCGTGTGGCTTCACATCAGTGTTGTCGGGAAAAGCTGCGGCAACCTGTGAACGACATGATTGGAGTGCAGACATCAAGGAGGCAAGGTAATCTGTCAGCATATTACAGTCAACATCGGTTATTTTCTTAGGCATGGGCGTCCCCCACATATTTGGTGGCCGGCCAAAGACCACTTCATACGGGGATAGTCCTGATCTCGAATGTGGGACCATTCTCATATAGAATAGTGCAGCTGGCAGGGCGACTATCCAGTCGACCCCTTTCTCTTTACATATTTTAGCAAGACGGGTTTTCAGTGTCTGATTGTGCCTCTCTACAAGGCCAGCTGCCTCGGGATGTCGGACGCAATGGAATTTCCACTGATATCCTAGCAGGAGTGAAACCTGCTTCATGAGCTCGGATGAGAATGGCTGTCCGTTATCTGAATACACGATACGAGGCAAGCCGTACCGTGGGAAGAATTCTCGAACCAGCTGCTTGGCAGTGGTCGGGGCAGTGTAATCTGGGACTGGATATGCTTCGGTCCAACGGGAAAGTGCACAAACAACTACGAGGACGTACTTGAATCCTCGACAACGTTCCATCTGGATATAATCCATCTGGAGGACTTCAAAAGGGAGATCGGGAGGATGAAATCCACCTTGCTCTACAGGGACGCTTTTACCTGGATTGAACTGACAACAGATCATGCAAGTACGCACTTTCTGTTTTGCTGCTGCTCGTAAATGTTTGTTGAACCAGAGATTCTGTAAACTGTCTAACATAGCTTTTTCTCCCAGGTGTGCTGGACTATGTGCTGTATTAATTATGACTTGAACCATAGAGTCGGGGAGAAACCATGTAGATTTTCCCTTCGTCATCCATCCCTGATCTGTCTGGATCCCTCCTAGTTCAGTCCATTTCTTGATTTCATCTGGAGTAGCATGTGTCTGAATATCGATTACATCTAGTGTGGGATCCCTAACTGTCATACAATGTGTCGGTACTATTGTCTTTGTCACATCAGTTGTCTGGGTGTGAGTCAATGCTGTATGTTTTGCTGTTTGGTCTGCCAGGTCGTTACCCTGGGAAATAGAATCTGTAACTCTAGTATGTGCTTTACACTTCATGATGGATATGCCTGAAGGCAGATGTATTGCTTCTAACAGTGCTTGAATGAGGGGACCGTGTTGGATCTTGGCACCGTGAGAGGTCAAGAAACCTCGTTCTTGCCATAACACTCCGAAGTCGTGTACAACTCCGAAAGCATAACGTGAATCTGTGTATATGTTAACATTTCTGTTCTTGGCTAGTATACAGGCTCGGGTCAGAGCGATAAGCTCTGCTGCTTGAGCAGACAGTGTATCGATACGGTGTGTTTCTTTGACTTCAGTTTCAGTGGTCACTGCATATGCGGCCACTAATTCTCCTGTGCTTGTTCTCATACATGAACCGTCCACGTAAAGTGTCAGGTCTGGATTAGTCAGTGCAACATCTGTTAAGTCTCGTCGAGGCTTTGTTACTGCATTAATGATCGCTATACAATCATGCGGGGCTGAATCTGTCATAACCGAGGGTAACAATGTTGCAGGATTTAGAATGTTACAGCGTCTGATTTCTATGTGTGGCTGGAATAGCGTCAATTCATAACCTGTCAGTCGTGCTATAGTCAGGTGTTGAGTCTGTGTTCGGTTTAGAAGGACCTCTACAGAATGTGGAACTTGTACAGTCAATGGATGTCCTAATACTATTGAGTCGCTTTGTCTGATTGCTAGGGCTGTCGCTGCAACTGATTTTAAGCACGCAGGCAGAGCCTGGGCCACTGGATCTAATGTACTTGAAAAATAAGCGCAAGGCTTATGTGAACCTGCTTGATCTTGTGTGAGGACAGACAACGCTGTACCATCACGTTCTGTAACAAAAAGTGTAAAAGGTTTGCTGTAACATGGTGTCGCTAAAACTGGTGCTTGACATAAAGCTTTCTTTAATTCCTCAAAAGCCTGTGTATGTTCCTGAGTCCAAGGGAGGGCAGTCGAAGTCGCTGCCTCCTGTGTTGTCAACTGTATCAGCGGTTTAGCTAGAAATGCATACTGAGGAATCCATTGTCTGCAGTACGAGGTGAGGCCTATAAAGGCCCGCACTTCCTTTTGTGTCTTGGGTTGTGGTAACTGTGCAATTAACTGAACTCGATCAGGTGTGAGCTGTCTTCCCCACTTGGACAGCAAGTGCCCAAGGTACACCACTTGCTGAACACAGAATTGTAGCTTCGAAGGAGACACCTTGTGTCCCTTGTCGGCCAGAAAATGTAAAACTGTCAGTGATGCTTGTTCACATTCGCGTTCACTTCGTGCGGTGATCAGCAGATCATCGACGTACTGTAGTAAGGCAGTGTTAACTGGCATTTGGATACAGTCAAGTTGTCTTTTCAGTGCTTGGCTATAGATGCTGGGGCTTTCTGTGAATCCTTGAGGTGCGCGTGAAAATTTGAAACTTCGGCCATTTAAACTGAATCCGAAGAGATATTGGCTCTCTGGATCAATGGGTACACTGAAGAAGGCGTTCTTGAGGTCAATTACAGTAAAGAACGTCGCTTCTGAATCAATAGCAGTCAATAAGGATGAGATGTCGGGAACCACAGGATACTGTGGTACAATGCATTTATTCAGTTCTCGTAAATCAATCACCAGCCGATATACAGGCGGTGCATTGGGATCAGTACGTTTAAGAATCGGAATGATAGGGGAATTACAGATATTGGAGTCGGTTTCTACGACCACTCCTTGGGCAATGAGCTCTTCAATGATTTCCAGTAAAGCCACTACAGCATCGGGTGGTAACTTGTATTGTCTGATTCGGGGTAAAACAACTCCTGGTTTGAGTGTAACACGGTATGGTGTGATGTGCATACAACCTACATCGGTTGGGCCTTGTGCCCACAGGTGTTTCGGTACATTTTTCAATCTGACATCAAACTCTCGTAATACATAGTGACCCTTAAAGTCACGTAGAGAAAGTCTGACTCCCTCCGGAGAACAACATATCACTGCTCCTAGAGCCTTCAGTGTCTTGATACCTAGCAAGTTTTCTGGACATGATTTCGTGAGTAACAAGTCTGTAACACGTGATAATGGACCTACTGCTAGGGGGACGGGTTTCGATACTTCATTTACAATAGGTTGTCCTGAAAAACCAAGGGAAACATTCTGTGAGCCTGAGAGGGGTGCCCCTGGAACTTCGTCGTGACTGATCGTGGTGCGACTTGCCCCTGTGTCAATTAAAAACTTTCTGTCTTTTCCTAATACTTGACTATGTACATAAGGACCCTCTTGATCTACAGGAATCTCAATAAGAGGCAAGCCAACCTCCCTCTCTAGGCTGTTTCATGTGTATCGCTGATAATCGGGATAATCAGATTGGGCATACTGGTACATCTGTTGTGAAACTTGCTGCGTCGCGGCAATGGGCTGTGGCTGTGATACCGCTACGGTCTGTACTGTATGTGGTGGAGCATGCATAGGCTGTATATTCTGTGAAGTCTGTTGCTGGACCTGGTCTTGTCTAGGCTGACGCGGTCTTTCTTTAGTTTTACCTGTTGATATATTGTGTTTCAGGACTGGACATTCGTTTACGTAGTGACCTGGTTGTTTGCAATAGTTGCATGTCCCTTTAACAGGAGCTGCTGAATTACCTGTCTGGGTCACACCCTTTTTCTGACCGTCGGCTGGAACCGACTGGGCCACTAACATTTTCATTTTCGTGTCTTTCATACGTCTCTGTTCGTGATCTTGTTCTTCTCTAATTCTGTTCTGGTGATATTGTAACATTTGTAACATTTGGGATGGCGTATTGGCTTGCCATGTACTTTCGACTTTATATACACGGTTCTTAACTTGTGTCAGGGAATTCTCGACTAATTTTGTTACAAAAAGGTGCGGGTATGACTCGCTACCTGGTTTCAGGCCACTATTAATAATGAAACATTTCTCGAATCTTGAATAGAAGTCACTAGTATCTTCATCGTGTTTCTGTTTACAGGCTGAGATTGCGTCCCAGTCTTCCTTTTTAGTTGTCAATAATCTTGGCAAAACCTGTACTATTAAACCTGGTAATGCTTTAGCTTTGTCCCCAAGGCCTAGCCCTGGAGTGCGAGTTTTTTCCTCGTCCTCTATTTCAGTCCAAATAATCTTTTTATCTCCCACCTCCCATTCTTTTTCCTTGAGTTTCTCGTAAATGCCTGTGGGCAGTAGTACTTTTAATAATTTCATAATATCCGTATACGTGTAATCTCCCATGAGTAACATGTCCTTAAGTTCTCGGTGAAAACCTGCAGGGTCTTTATCGTGACAGGGTACTAGTTTCTTCATTTCTAACAATTCCAACTTTGTTAAAGGTGTGTACACAAACACACGTCTCAGGGTATTATCGTTATTCATAACTGGGTGTACTTCTCGTAAAGGATTCTGCCTGTCAAAATGAAACATTTTTCTTTCTGGGGGCGGAGCTGAAACATATTGTGGGCCTAAGAAAGCGTTATATCTGTGCCGTTGTTCTAGAATTATTTGAATTAACCTGGTACTTAGGCCTCTCCATCTATTCATAAGTAGTGCTTCTAATGTATCAGGTAGGGGACCTGGATCAGAATGCTGATGTCTGTATAACGTGATGAGATGCTGAATCATGTACATACCAGCTAACTTCTGCTCGTCTGGGGATAGATTCAAAAATGTCTGTGCTACTGTGTTATCATTATATGTGCTAGGATTGTCAGCCCATTGTACTGCTGACTGGGCTAGTTCTTGTTCATCCATAGAATTGAGTACATGATACCCCATTCGTTCTTGAAGAATTTTATCGTTAACTTGAAACAGATATTCAGGAGAACTCGTTTTTGAGATGCCAGAGAGAAAAACTCTCTTGCTTTCTGGACGAATGCCTTTCTTAAGGTAATTTCCCTTACCTACATACGCTATCATTTCTTTAGCCGCGTCATGTTCCTCTGGTTCGTCCTCCTCGGAGGAGTCATTCCTGTCGCTATCTTTTTCCTTTTCTTGTTCCTTTTCGTGTATTTCTATTACTGCTTTTCTGATTCTTTTGTACATGCTTGCTATACAACTCTGTTTATCATGGTTTCCATCGGCTATATTCTGACCCCACTTGTTTAGTGCGTCCATCTCGTCCTTGTCTACTCCAGGCCTGTCTCGTTCTCTTATTAAACAATTTATGAAGAAGCGTAATATACAACCTTGAGTGTCAGCTTTCTGGTGAGCCAGGGCCTCTTTAATACTTTCAGGATCTTCCCCAGTCTGGACAAAATGATATATTCTATCTAGGTGTTCAGTCATTTCTGGAAATAACACTAAGTAATCTGTAACTTTTCGTAAGCGTAGTGATGCTAACAACATTCTATCGTCTTTACCGGGTACTGGATCGTATCTGCAAATTGAAAGGGGTTCTTTAAGCATGTCGTAACTTGGTGTTCGGGGTGTACGTTGCTTTAATACGTCCCTAAGGTTTAATCTGTGTGTTTGTGGCGGGGTCTGGTAACCTCCTGTCGCACCTCCTGAGGCGGAGGCTTGAGCATGGTTTGTCTGTGGAGTCTGTATGTGTAACTGAACTTGTCTTTTACCAGGATCAGGCCCAAACGGATTCAGTGTATTAATCTTAGGTGTGGGAAGTGGTGGAGGAGCAGGTGGAGCAGGCTGTCGAACGGGTGAACTTTGTTGCGGTACTGGCTGGGCATTGTCTTGGAGTGGGTTGCCACCTCCGTCACCGTCAGTAGGCGGTACGTGGGCACGTGGATTGGTGTAAGCGGGAGCTACATCGTCTAGATAGGAAGCAAGGAATATGTCTTTGGTGGTCCTGTGACTTACTTTAGTTGGAACCAATGGTGGCGGCAGATCTTTCGGTATTTCTGGAGTGGCCTTAGGCAAACCCTCGGCCACTAAATACATGCCATTTGCAAGAGTGTTTCGCATGCGGTCTACTTGTTCTGCTTTTACTCGGATACCTTCAGTAACTAATTCGTTTTCTCGGACCTCATCTGACTCTTCTCTATGTTTTTCTGCTTTTCGGAATGCTTTTTCTGTACGTTTATGCGATTCTTTACGCCACAATTCTATGGCATCTTTCTGGGATTGTCTGGCTTTCTTTTTCCATAGCGCTTCCTCTACTCTCATGATGCACTCGGCATCCCATGTTCCTGTAGCAGGCCACCTGTGTCTCTCTTCTAGGTGCTTGGTATAATCGGCCCATAAATCTAGATACAGTATGGCATCTAAGCCATGCTTATGGTACATAAAATTTCCAGGGGTGTCCCTAGGGGGGACAGGAATTTCTTCCTCTAATATCCCTTTCCTAGTTCCTATCTGTCTTAATTTATTGAAAAACGGCATCTTGTTACTTGATGCTGGATACTCGATACTTGTTACTTACTCTGAACACAGCTAGATATACAAAAACACAGTAATGTACATCAAACAGTCACTCATACCACGACATTAATCACATGAAACATTTTGAACACATATGGACTACCCTTGATACTAGATGTACTGCTAAACAGTACAGATACACTGCCAAGAACAGTGCAAGAACTTGAATGCCTGATGTACTGCTAAACAGTACAGATACACTGTCTAAAACAGCGCAGACCGTGTTTGTGTACCCAAACCCGTCTTTACCGGATACATAATAATGCACCCGTCTAGATGCGTCCCCAGCAACGGTACTCACCGGGAAGCACGGAACAGAAGGCCTCGGAAAACTCGACTGGACTGGACCGGACTGGACTCGACTCGACTCGATACGTGAATACTTCGGAACTGGTGGGCCTCTTGACACCTCGGACCTTGCTTCTTTCGGCTAGGCTCTGGTCGGGATCCTCCGCACTCCTCACCGCCTCGTCTGGGTGCTGATCGCAGCCTCCGTCACCTCCGTAGGCCTGAGGAAGATACAGGAAATCCTGCGGGTACGCGTAGTTGTCCGTCTTGAATATGGCAGGGGGCAAAGGTTGCAACGCACCAACCGGCGCGTGGGGTGGGGGAGGGGTCCCTATTCGGGTGCCAAATTAATGTGGCAAATATTTAATTACCGTCCTAATTTCTATGCAGGTAAGTACTTAAAAATAAAATAACTCAATCGGAAAGAAAGACGCAGAGTCCGTGGTGTTAGAGTTTTTAGGAGTTTTATTCCTTAAAAAGGAATGGTTCTCGAACCGGATATCGGGTTCCTGACACCACTGGGGTTCAGGAAGGGATAGAGCATACTTTATTGACAATACATAACTTTTATACTTAAAGCACATAATGGAAACCAATACAGAAGGCGTAACAGCTGAGAGAAACAAGATAAGAGCACACACGTGTTAGCAATACGTAATCAGAAGGCGTGAACTAGGGCGTGCACAGAGGTGTGTGCTAGAAACGTCACATGAAAGTGTCACAAGTGGGTGGGTACATAGCAGAAATCTTGCAATGTCAGCGGAAATCTGAGGTCTGGATGCGCGCGCAGCTGCATGACGTGTGATTGACGTGAAGCTGGAGGGTGCAGGGGACTTGACATTTACACTAGAGGAAAGAGACAGAAGTCTGGCATGTCAGATCAACTCGTTCCTATATCATATCTGATATCTGATGTTTGGGAACCATACTATCTAGAAGGAAAGGTCTCTTGGGCAGAGGCTATCCTATACTGACTATGAATGCGTGCATATGTGCCTACGTGTCTGAGTGTAAAGCGAGGGGGCCATGGGCCTACCATGGTAACGGGAGCTATGAATTATTGGTATGGAGACAGAAAGGCCGGGCCCTTTGCTCTGCAGCTGAGGGGTTGTTTATCTATTCTGCTGGACTGGAATGTGTTTTCGGGAAGCTGAGCTTGGCTATACTGATAACGTGAAGGTAAAATACTGTCTTTGGCAGGCAGGCAGGCCGAGCCAGGCTCCGCTCGCCTCGCAGGGAGTAGGACAGAGTTCACGGGGGGGCATCCCACGTTGCAGTTTCAGGAGGCAGAGATGACTTTGAAAAGAGGCTCGATGACAGAAAACAGGGCCTAGCTCGCACAGAGCCAGAAATACGTGAAAGTGCACCATACAAAGACGGTGGCAAGGCATTTTTAGGAACGGAATATCCGACCCATTCAGGGTGGATCTGAAAGAGGACATGTTAACGTTGAACGCAAATGTATTTGCGTCTTCATAGCTGGCATAGGAGGGAAGTTACATGCACTTTAAGCTCGTACATGGAGACGGTGGGGTACACGTTAGGGAACATTTCTTGACCATAAAATTTATATTTCCTCAAACTGAGACTGCTCCCCTGGGCGGAAGGCAGTGTAGCTACAGTGGGAGATCTATTTGCCAACATCACACTTATGGATCACGACAATTTTGTCTGGAACAAGGGAGTCACGGATGCATTAGATTTTCTACATGCCACACTTCTGCAATATGTAAAGAAACATTGGTCCCCCCACAGGGATAAACTTCCCCGCCATGAAATGGTCTTCATGACCTACCTGATAGGGAATGGCCGACACCTCACCAACTGGCTTTACAGAGGCATTACTACCCACACAAGAATTCTGCTGAATGTTTTACGCAACAAATGGACCGAAGACTTGGGTACAGACCTGATGGATGGGGACTGGAGCAGGGCCTTGGCATACCCTTGGAGAAGCCCACAGAACACCAAATTCAACTTCATTCAATACATGTTTTTGCAGAGGGCATATCTCACCCCGCACCGACTGCAGCGTATCTTCCCAGCCACCTAGCACTGCTGGCCTAGATGTAAATTAGAAGACGCTAACCTGCTATATATGTTATGGCAATGCCCATTGCTTATGTCTTACTGGTTAGAATTGTTATCCCTGATAGCAGCTGCGGTTGGTGTCCCCATTCCGGGCACTCCTGCAGTATGCCTTTTGGGATTGATGCGCCTCCCTAAGGCGCAATAAGAACAACTTCGCTTTATAGACTTGGCTCTACTCCTGACTAAGCGATCCATTACGATGAGGTGGAAGTCGTCTGCTCCCCCAGGAAGCCCAGGATTTGTGAAAAAAATGTATCTCTTAAGACTGGGACAGTATCCTGTAGGCGTTCAAGGTTTGGCTCCGCCGACAGTGCCGGTAGCTCGGACTTAGCAACTGTCTTATTATATAATACCTGTCCTCACTCTCCACAATTGTCGACTTACACTGACTGTGGTCCCTGCATCGTAGGGTGCATGTATACACTTTGAAACTTGGAAGTAGCTAGTGCAACGCATTTTATTATGAGCTGTTAGTGGGTGGTGCCAGACGAATTTGGGAGAGGGAGGGAGGGGATAGTTGTGCGCCTATACTACACACATTATTCTGAAAACTGCCAATAATTCATTACATGTCACCTAAATAACATTTCAACTAAAACATCTATCATCACTTAAAAAAATATAACTTAAAATGTGATATTTAAAAGTGTATGCACATAAACCTGAAAGTATGTAGGGTTTGATTATTCAGCCAAAGACTGTAAAAAATTGAAAATTTAAGTAACCAGGCATTTTCCAAAAACAAACACAATAGGCAAATGGATATCCTTGTATGTTTAACTTTGGTGTAACCAGACAACTTTTAACATGTTCACAAATGTAGGTAGCAAGTGTAATACTAAATATAAAAATGATGAAAGACAACAAAAGATAAGCCATACTTAAAATCTGAAATAGTTGTCCATTTAAACGTGTCTTTTCGTAGAACATGAAATAAAAATGTTTGCATGGAAAGAGTAAAAAGTATGCAGCTTATCATATTGGAAAATGCTACTTTAAAACATCGATTTTGAATCAAAGTTTTAAAAATTTAAAATAAGTGTACACACTTCACACCTGACAATAAATCCATCTTATTAATGTACATTACTGAAAAATGAAATAACAGAGGACTGTAATTCTTGTACGGAATGTTTATATGGTATGAATACTTTCCATGTAAGCTTTAAAGCTAAAAGTATGTTGATTTAAAAGTTCTTAATTTTCTTACTGCAGATGACAATCAAAATTCTCCAAAAACATGAAGAGTTAAATAGATATGAAGCAGAACTTGTACTGATGAGAGGGTACTTCCTAGATTCCAATGAAGATGAAGTAGATGAAGTTCAAACATTGAAAAAAGTGAAAATGGGCGCACGGAAATAACTTTTTTGAAAGATTGTCTTGTTCATTACATTGAAAAATTTAATTGTATGTTTATGTCAAATGGTGTTTAGTATTACATGTAAGTTTACTAAAAGAATTGTTGTGAAAACTATTTAATAACTAAAATATAATATGTATAACTGTTTACTGTGGATGAATTAAACATAAAAGCTAAATAAATGGAGGTATTTTTACTAATGAGATAAAAATACAATGAAGATATTCTTTGTCATGCCTATTTTGATTATGCTTCACTTCAACATAGAATATTATTCAAAAATTCACACAAAAATATTGTATTCATAAACAATAACAATTGTATTGTACATAATTTTTGGTTTGATGAACATAGAAATCAAAATGACTACCATATAGTGCAATTTTAACATTCGGATTCTACATCAACTACAATTTCATGTTATTACTAATTGAAAATGCTATTAATATAGAATGCACTTAATTGCTGTGTAGATTTTTTTGAAAAGGCTGGAAAATAAACCTAATGTCTGTCAAAATTAAAAAGGACAAAAAATGTAGTGGACTTTGTGGAAAGAAACAGTTCAGTTTAAGAAAAAAAACATGAATTTATCTTCAGGAAATGAAAATCTTTTGCATAACATATACCCAAAGTCTTACCATATCAGTTACTGCTGGGTGTACTACTCTCTATACGTTAAACCTGCCTCCCAGTTATGATGTGCCTGTGCTCCTCCTTTCAATATGATGAAATTAGTTCATTGTAATTTGGCATACTTAATCTTACTTCTCAGCCCCTAGTCTTGTGCACAAAGTGTACCCAAGGCCTCCAAGTTAAATGTCACTGTTGGACTGTAGCACCGAGTGTCCCATCCAATAACCTGATGGTGTACAACAAAGCTTTGGGACTAGCTGTAGAAAAGTGCAATAGAAAATATTGTGGCTGGGGAGCCTTAACTTGTAATGTTATATTTATACCGCAAAGATAATCCTTGAATTCACAGTAATGCTTCTTTTTTTCAGTCCTAGTAAGTAGAGTGGCTAAAAGAAATCAGGCTTAAATAGAGGAACATGTAATTAACACAATTTGTAAGAAATCCAACATCAATCTATATAAAGTAAGAGTAATATTATCTTAATGTAGAGACAAAAAATAACAGAATAGCATACTTATAATAAGAGTTATAGATTTTTAAAGCAATAGTAAATCAGTGCTGGAAAATACATAGACAAAATAACATTGAAGTCAATTGCAAAATCCTCTAGTGACAATAGGTCACTTGCAGGTCGAGTCTGCAGCGGCTCCTCGAGCAAAGTGGAACATAGTCACCCCACTGCTGTTTTTGCAGCGCAAAAAACAAAAAAGAAAATAGTAATAACTCAATGTTATTATCAGTTACTTTTCAGTGTGAACTCAGAGCCAGGTTAGGGTGGGGCGGGCTGGGCTATCTGAGCCAGTGGGAGGAGAAAATATGTCTTACATTAGTGCACATGTCAGTTTGGCCTTGCCAGCCAGGTGAAGAACTGTCCTACGCTTTCAGGCACTGCCTGAGCAGACAAACAGGAAGCTCAGACTAATCTCGATACTGCTGTGTTGCTGGTGACAGTAGAGTTGGGATTGGCTTAGGGGAGTGTGGAAGCCTGTGTGTTTCTGTTCCATGAAGCCAAGAAGAAAAGAAGAGAAGAGGATGGAGGAGAGGCAATAGCCGTACACAGGTAAGTATTTTTTTCATCCCTCAAAACCCCAGTTCTGCAGCAGCCACCACTGGGTCTAATTCCTTGGAACAAAGTAAAATTTAAAGAGATGCGGCCCCCAGGACTGGGACCAGGCCATAACAGTCAGATACTTTTTTACATAGCCCGAGGTGCATAGTTGTCCTGGCGCTTTCTGGATGCAGAACAGGACACACTGTGTTACCCCGGATTTTACCGCTTACGCAGAGCGGCAAGAAGGAAAATGCGAAAGTACAACAGGCACACACAGCTGATGTTGGATGTTGGTTGCACACCGTTCTCTGTAGATACAGCGTAAGCTTTGTGCGTTGATTTCCAGATTGGTGACTAACATATTTCGGCATAGAAAAGGGGGGTGGTGATGAACAGAGTGTCTGAATTAAGCAGACCACTCTTACCCAGTCCAAAGATCAGGGCTAGATCCATCACCGTTATTTATCTCACTGCCCCATCCCAGCTCAGAACCTGGCTATATGCAAATTAGTCTGTCCCTGGCCCAGTGCTTCATGGGAACAGGGCAGACCAAACTACCAAGCCAATTCTTCACCAGAAAGGAGACAAGCTACCGGGGACCGGTTTCTGGCATTTCAGCCTCTTCGGCCCGGCTTGCTTGAATCCTGATGGAGCAGTGAGAAAGGGACTCATGTCTGAGTATACCCTGCCACACTTATAGTGGCCAAAATCGATATAGAAAAGGGGGTGGTGATGAACAGAGTGTCTGAATTAAGCAGACCACTCTTACCCAGTCCAAAGATCAGGGCTAGATCCATCACCGTTATTTATCTCACTGCCCCATCCCAGCTCAGAACCTGGCTATATGCAAATTAGTCTGTCCCTGGCCCAGTGCATCATGGGAACAGGGCAGACCAAACTACCAAGCCAATTCTTCACCAGAAAGGAGACAAGCTACCGGGGACCGGTTTCTGGCATTTCAGCCTCTTCGGCCCGGCTTGCTTGAATCCTGATGGAGCAGTGAGAAAGGGACTCATGTCTGAGTATACCCTGCCACACTTATAGTGGCCAAAATCGATATAGAAAAGGGGGTGGTGATGAACAGAGTGTCTGAATTAAGCAGACCACTCTTACCCAGTCCAAAGATCAGGGCTAGATCCATCACCGTTATTTATCTCACTGCCCCATCCCAGCTCAGAACCTGGCTATATGCAAATTAGTCTGTCCCTGGCCCAGTGCATCATGGGAACAGGGCAGACCAAACTACCAAGCCAATTCTTCACCAGAAAGGAGACAAGCTACCGGGGACCGGTTTCTGGCATTTCAGCCTCTTCGGCCCGGCTTGCTTGAATCCTGATGGAGCAGTGAGAAAGGGACTCATGTCTGAGTATACCCTGCCACACTTATAGTGGCCAAAATCGATATAGAAAAGGGGGTGGTGGTGATGAACAGAGTGTCTGAATTAAGCAGACCAGCTTTCTGCTTAATTCAGAGACTCTGTCCCTCACCACCCCTTTTTGTAAATATTTTTGTCCACCCTAAGCGTGGAAGGGTATTCTCAGATGTGAGACCCTTGCTCATTGCACCATCAGGATTCAAGCAAACCGGGCCGAAGACGGCTGTAATGCCAGAAACCGGTCCCCGGGAGCTTGTTTCCTTCCCAGTGTAAGAATTGGCTTCTGTAGTTTGGTTTGTCCTGTTCCCATCATGCACTGGGACAGGAACAGACTAATTTGCATACAGCCAGGTTCTGAAACTGGGATGGTGCAGTGAGCTAAAAAACGGTGTTGGATCTAGCCCTGATCTTTTGACTGGGTGAGAGCTTTCTGCTTAATTCAGAGACTCTGTCCCTCACCACCCCTTTTTGTAAATATTTTTGTCCACCCTAAGCGTGGAAGGGTATTCTCAGATGTGAGACCCTTGCTCATTGCACCATCAGGATTCAAGCAAACCGGGCCGAAGACGGCTGTAATGCCAGAAACCGGTCCCCGGGAGCTTGTTTCCTTCCCAGTGTAAGAATTGGCTTCTGTAGTTTGGTTTGTCCTGTTCCCATCATGCACTGGGACAGGAACAGACTAATTTGCATACAGCCAGGTTCTGAAACTGGGATGGTGCAGTGAGCTAAAAAACGGTGTTGGATCTAGCCCTGATCTTTTGACTGGGTGAGAGCTTTCTGCTTAATTCAGAGACTCTGTCCCTCACCACCCCTTTTTGTAAATATTTTTGTCCACCCTAAGCGTGGAAGGGTATTCTCAGATGTGAGACCCTTGCTCATTGCACCATCAGGATTCAAGCAAACCGGGCCGAAGACGGCTGTAATGCCAGAAACCGGTCCCCGGGAGCTTGTTTCCTTCCCAGTGTAAGAATTGGCTTCTGTAGTTTGGTTTGTCCTGTTCCCATCATGCACTGGGACAGGAACAGACTAATTTGCATACAGCCAGGTTCTGAAACTGGGATGGTGCAGTGAGCTAAAAAACGGTGTTGGATCTAGCCCTGATCTTTTGACTGGGTGAGAGCTTTCTGCTTAATTCAGAGACTCTGTCCCTCACCACCCCTTTTTGTAAATAACATATTTCGGCTGCAGTAAACACAATGAAAAGCCTCAGGAACCTCATTGGGTCAGTAACATAGTGGTGTGAAACTTTGGGGCAGATGAGACTACATATCCCACAATGCACTGGACCACCTTGATTTAGGCAATCCCTCAGAAGGCCCAATAGCAAAGAATTATTTGAAGTCAGTGATTGTTTTTAAATGCAGTTTGTAGGGGAGTAGTTTTTCTAATCCAGGGTAGGCTGAGGGTGTGTCTGGCTTCACCAGGGGCACCCATTTTGAGGGGTGTTGCATTCAAGCCAATGACGGGGGTCTTTCAATAAGTTCAAAGTTTGTTGCCATTTGCTTTTGACTGGTGGGCAAAGTTCTGTTATTGGCAACACGGGTCTCCTATCGGACCCTTTTAAAAGAAATGTGTACAGATCCAAGATTCTGGTGTCATGGGGGTCCCTGAAATCCTAAATTTAGGGAATGTAGGGATGTGGGAGCTAGGAGCCAATGCGTTGCTAGCCTCTGCAGCTAGTCTGCCCTTGAAGTGACATCATCTTGTGGTGGAGGCCGCCTTATCTACCCAGAAAACACTATTTCTGCCCACCTAAAGATGAAAGAATTTAATTTTAGGGGGACAGAACATATTTCCCAAATTACAGGTATGGCCAGCTTTCCTCTGTGTGAGTGACTCCTGCATAGCTAATTTCCAAGCTTTCCCCATTGCATGTGCGCCTGGGGCATAGGTAGTGTTCTTTCCTCCCAGCTCCATATCAGAGGAGGGGCAGCCTTTGAAGCTCACTGCTCTGATGTGCCAATTCACTAGGCTGCTGGGGATGGGGGAGGTGTCACCTCCTGTCTTGGCTACATCAGGCAGGGTCAGCCAAGCACAGTAGAGATATGGGTAAACTCTAAGGTGCCAAATGGGTGCTTGCCACATCACCCAGGGCACAAGAATTGTGTCCGCGGTGAGTGAAGTAGTGTGGCTCACTGGTTAGAGGCGGCAAACCCGAGAGCAGAGGACGGCCCGGGACCAGGGTTCGATTCCCGGCGCGGCAGGTTTCTGGACCAGGGTCAGCGGACTCGATAATTCTCTCGCCTCGGTGCCCACTCTGATCAGCGATCACACTCTGCAACTCTGGGCATTAGCTTGCCTCATCTTCACTAACGGCCCCACCAGACCGCCGGGGATGCCTGGTCTCACCCTGGAGATACCCATTAAGGGACCATCTCTCAGGGAAGCCAGGAAGGGTTTCGCAGCGGTCGAAGCGCCTTGGGACCCTACGGGTAAGTAGTGAGCTATATAAATGCCTATACATTTACAAGGAACTTTGTTTGCTACTAAACATTACTTATTCTAGTGGCACCAATAATGGAACAGCCAATCTCGATAGTGTCCGGTTGGCAGCCCATGTTATGCTATTGACCGCTAACATATATACTAATTTACAATGGGGAATGCGACTATAGGGACATATAGGCTTGCCCTTATTTATTCACACCTTTAATACAATGAACCCTGATGCCTGGGCTGAGGGGCCCTACATTAAGGAGTGTCTGTGATAAAGTAAAGGCTGTGTAGGTGTCTGTGCCACACAAGTCGTAAGTCGTCACTGCTGCATTAGCGCAGGTCGCGCTGCTAGCGTGCTGCGTTATTTATGCTTTTAAAACCTACCTTTGTGTATTTTTGTTCTATTAAGTTCGATTATTCCCTGATTTTAACTCATTCTCTGTGTCTGGGCTGCCCCCTCACTCTCACTTAATTTTGGAATTCGCACCGCCATTTGGCGGGTCCGGGTCCCTGGGGCTGGAATCGTGGGCGCCATCTTAGCTTGGGGTAAGTGTTTGGAGCGCGGGCGCAATTTTGGAGCGTCCTGACGCTCGAGTTGTTTAGGGAGGCGCCTATTTAAGGCGTTTTTTGTGTTCTCTCTGCCCTGATCACTGCTGCCAAGTGAGCAAGGGACTCACGTCTGAGCATACCCTGCCAACTTAGGGCGAACAAAGCGATACAAAAGGGGATGATGGACGGAGCGTTTAAGCAAATCAAACACTCACCCTCAGTCAACTGATCTGGGTTTAATCCATCACCATTCTTTAGCTCACTAAGCCACCCCAGTTCAGACATGGCCATATGCAAATCAGTCTGACCCTGTGCCTCATGGAAAGCTCCATATAAGAGGAGGGGCAGCCTTTGAAGCTCAATGCTCTGATGTGCCAATTCACTAGGCTGCTGGGGATGGGGGAGGTGTCACCTCCTGTCTTGGCTACATCAGGCAGGGTAAGCCAAGCACAGTAGAGATATGGGTAAACTCTAAGGTGCCAAATGGGTGCTTGCCATATCACCCAGGGCACAAGAATTGTGTCCACCGTGATAAGGCACTTTGTTTGCTATCAAACATTACTTATTCCAGTGGCACCAATAATGGAACAGCCAATCTCAATAGTGTCCGGTTGGCAGCCCATGTTATGCTATTGACCGCTAACATATATACTAATTTACAATGGGGAATGCGACTATATGGACATATAGGCTTGCCCTTATTTATTCACACCTTTAATACAATGAACCCTGATGCCTGGGCTGAGGGGCCCTACATTAAGGAGTGTCTGTGATAAAGTAAAGGCTGTGTAGGTGTCTGTGCCACACATTGTGAGGGCACAGAAGAATGTGTTTAATTTGTACTGCTTCTACAATAACAGGCCTGTTGTCTTTAGTTTACATAGGTCACCCAGGGTGGCATAAAATGTGCTGAAGCCCTGGTGACTCCTTTACTACCAATGCCCTGGGTACTCTGGGTACCATATGCTTAAAGGTCATAAGGTGGTAAAATGTTTGCCAATTTTGGATTACCAAGTAGAAGATAGCAGTTGTAGGAGAGAGGACATGCATTGGTGTATAGGCACCAGACTCATGTTCACTTGTCATATCCATCAGCCTTTAGAGCAATGAGGTTGGGGTGACTATACAGAAAGCGGCACTTCCTTACACTAGCATTATAGCCTAAGTGTGGCAGTTTAAATATTACAATTCAAACTATCAAAGTAACCCCTTTTCAATGGTCGGAACTTACTTTCTTTCTAATTATTAACATATCACGCCTATGAAAGGCCATTCTACCCATAAAGCAGAATACAATGTTTTTTAAAGTAGGACATTTCAAAGTGTATTGGCAGATTTTCATAAAAAATGCACACAACATAATGCAGCAAGAGAAGTTGTTGTGCTGTGATACAAGAATGGAAAAGAATAGAACAGTGCCACCGTACAAACATATGGCGCATTTCAGCTCTCTACCTACGCTGGTGAACTTGCACCAACTCATGCAGAGTTGCACCAGGATGCAAAGGTGAATATAATATGGGCAGTTAATGTTTTTCTATCGGAAGACATACTCCCAGCAGAAAAACAATACTTAGAGGCATATTCTTTGTAATATGTGTGCTACAGAATAAAGCACATATTCAAAAAGGAAGTAACAAAGCAAAATTAAGCTTTTTCTCACTATTACTGCTCTACCTGGCAGGTGCACGATTGTCAAATTAAAAAAAGTTTACTACCTTCAATAATATAGAATGCATTGAAATACAAGGGTGGGTGTTGGGAATGCTCATGGTCCACCCATTTTAAGGTCAACCCTTCACAGTGTACCCAATGTGATTTTTTGTGTGTTATTATACAGGGTCATGCAAGGTGAGGCGAATTGGTCCTCAAGTGGCTTTCCAATCCTAAATTGGATTTTGAAGTCTGAGCCTAAACTTATAAGTGCTGTCCGTGAGATCATGAGACACGGTTGAATTCTGCTGCAATCTCTAAAAAGTGTGTACAGAAAATGGCTTTGAACTTCCTGCCATAGGAGAACTAAGACCATACCATCTGAGCAAATCCCAAAATATTGCGTCTTCACTGGGCTGAAGAAAAAGGTTTCTTGTGCAAGGAGCTTCTCTGCAGCAGCAAATCTGTTTCAGCTGGTCCTCTATGAGAAGTTATGCACGCCCCATGTTTCCAGACTCATCATCAGATAGAACCTTTAGCCTTGTCAGATGGGTGATTCTGACCTCTGAGAAAAAAAAAACTTAGGGATTGGTTATGAGTTTGGCAGATTTGTGGACCACCAAACCCACAGTGGTAGGGCAGTAAGCGCCACACCAGTTGTCCGACTGCTGCATTACAAGTATAGCATTCAGATCACCATAGGATGCCACAACCACCAGGGCTCTGCGATCCCTGGGGGTTGATCAGTAGTCTGAGGGCCGCAATAAGCTGAAAGTACCACTGCAGCACCGCCAAGCATGTTACTAGTTTCCTAATATCCAACCTTTTAATGGAGGTGAGTCCCCCATAAAAAGGGTGGCAGTGAGAACACCTAGGGGGCCTTACTGGGCACCCTGTTCAACAGGGCCATAAGCAGCATCCAGGGGGGCACATGGTGTGCACCCATGTGTGCATGCACCCCCTTTACTGCAAACCATGGACTTTACAGTATATGCCGTGAATGAATGGGCTTTAGCATTGACATTGCTAGGCCTTTTTTATAGGCACCACCGTGGCAATGCCAAAGGACCACCTGCCAGACTACACAATAACTCTTAATCTTGCGGGTGGACGGCTGTAAGGTATGGCAGTGTGGGAGGGGGCGGTGGTGTGGTGTCATGCTCTCACACCATCAAACTCATAATCAGGCACTAAGTACAAACTCATAAATCTTGAACCGCCTAACAAAATTACTTTCTTGCACGCAAAATTCGAACAGCTCCCACCTAGGCCGTTTTCCCCCAAAACCAAGAGCTTCAGCAGGACCTCGTACTAAAAACAATCAGGCTTCCAGAAAACTTCATCAGGTATGGTCTGCAACCTTAGCACAGTCAAGGATCTCCACTTTCATTTCTAAGTCGTAAGTCGTCACTGCTGCATTAGCGCAGGTCGCGCTGCTAGCGTGCTGCGTTATTTATGCTTTTAAAACCTACCTTTGTGTATTTTTGTTCTATTAAGTTCGATTATTCCCTGATTTTAACTCGTTCTCTGTGTCTGGGCTGCCCCCTCACTCTCACTTAATTTTGGAATTCGCACCGCCATTTGGCGGGTCCGGGTCCCTGGGGCTGGAATCGTGGGCGCCATCTTAGCTTGGGGTAAGTGTTTGGAGCGCGGGCGCAATTTTGGAGCGTCCTGACGCTCGAGTTGTTTAGGGAGGCGCCTATTTAAGGCGTTTTTTGTGTTCTCTCTGCCCTGATCACTGCTGCATTAGCGCAGGTCGCGCTGCTAGCGTGCTGCGTTATTTACGCTTTTAAAACCTACCTTTGTGTATTTTTGTTCTATTAAGTTCGATTATTCCCTGATTTTAACTCGTTCTCTGTGTCTGGGCTGCCCCCTCACTCTCACTTAATTTTGGAATTCGCACCGCCATTTGGCGGGTCCGGGTCCCTGGGGCTGGAATCGTGGGCGCCATCTTAGCTTGGGGTAAGTGTTTGGAGCGCGGGCGCCATTTTGGAGCGTCCTGACGCTCGAGTTGTTTAGGGAGGCGCCTATTTAAGGCGTTTTTTGTGTTCTCTCTGCCCTGATCACTGCTGCATTAGCGCAGGTCGCGATGCTAGCGTGCTGCGTTATTTACGCTTTTAAAACCTACCTTTGTGTATTTTTGTTCTATTAAGTTCGATTATTCCCTGATTTTAACTCGTTCTCTGTGTCTGGGCTGCCCCCTCACTCTCACTTAATTTTGGAATTCGCACCGCCATTTGGCGGGTCCGGGTCCCTGGGGCTGGAATCGTGGGCGCCATCTTAGCTTGGGGTAAGTGTTTGGAGCGCGGGCGCCATTTTGGAGCGTCCTGACGCTCGAGTTGTTTAGGGAGGCGCCTATTTAAGGCGTTTTTTGTGTTCTCTCTGCCCTGATCACTGCTGCATTAGCGCAGGTCGCGCTGCTAGCGTGCTGCGTTATTTACGCTTTTAAAACCTACCTTTGTGTATTTTTGTTCTATTAAGTTCGATTATTCCCTGATTTTAACTCGTTCTCTGTGTCTGGGCTGCCCCCTCACTCTCACTTAATTTTGGAATTCGCACAGCCATTTGGCGGGTCCGGGTCCCTGGGGCTGGAATCGTGGGCGCCATCTTAGCTTGGGGTAAGTGTTTGGAGCGCGGGCGCCATTTTGGAGCGTCCTGACGCTCGAGTTGTTTAGGGAGGCGCCTATTTAAAGCTGCCCTCTCCCGCGCAGCGGAAACGCGCAGTGGGACGCCGTCGCTTAGCCGGAGTCGTGCCAGAGTCCTGCCCGTCTGCGCTCGTCCGCGTCGAGGCAGCGGGTGCGGGCTATGGACTCTGGCTCCCTCCCTTATTAGCAGCCTGTTTACCATGGCGGCGCTCAGGTACGATCGCGCGGCTCTCATCTCCATAAGAGATAGTCTTCGGGTTTGTAATCATGACCCTCTACCCCCTCTTTCAGGACCTTATGAGTGTGCCTGCGGTTTTTTCTCACTGGCCTCTCCCATTGGAGTTCGTCCAGTTAGCAGGACTGTCCGTGGTACCCATATGGAATGGACCGGACAAGCACTTAACATATGGAGTTTGAATGTAAGATCTTTGGTCAAACACCATCAGTCACTTCGGGATATGATTGATACGGACCTTCCCGATATCATCTTCCTGACCGAAACTTGGTTACAGGACGCGGACACTGCCATCATTAACTTGGCTTTCCCCTCGACCTATACAGTGTCTATCTTGAACCGCTCGACTAGGGGAGGTGGTATAGCCATGGCGACTAAATCTTGTTTCCCGGTTGAGTGGAAGGCTTTGGACCTCCCTATGTGTGAAAGCGCATCGTTTAAGGTAAAGGTCAGTCATCAATTCACCTTCAGCGGTGTGCTTATCTACCGTCCACCTGGGAATGACACCGCCTTTAAGGCTGCCCTTGTGGATGTAGTCAGCTCCTTGACCGCAACATGCTCTAACTTCAATATAGTAGGTGACTTAAATATACATCTGGATCAGTCGTCATCTCCTTCCATCAGCTCCTTGCTGGCGGACTTAGAAGCGTTGCAACTTGACCAACTAGTCACCTCCCCCACCCACATAGGAGGACACATATTGGACCCCTTTTTTACCACTTTAGTTCGGGCTAGATCAGCTGACCCGATGGTGGTGGGTTGGACTGACCATCTGCTGGTTAAAGTGTCATGTCCCCTTGATACCCCACATCTGAAACCTGTAGATAAACAGAGTTTAAAGCGCAATTGGCGTAAACTTAAGCTGGAGGAGTTTGTCAGGATATTGGAGGCACAACCCCTAGGCAAACTGCAGAATGTAGAACAGGGCTATGAACAGTTCTGCAACTGGGTTCTTACTGCCCTCGACTCTCTCATACCTTTGCGTTGGGCAAAATGTCACGCTAAAAATCGTAGCCCTTGGTACAATGAGACTCTTGCCGAGCTTAAGAGAACTTGCCGGCAAGCTGAGAGGGCCTGGAGAAAAGCCTTTGATCCCACGTTAAAATCGCTGTACTTTGCCCAGCTTAAGTCCTACCACAGAGCTATTTGTCAAACCCGGGCCGCATATTACGCAGCTGAGTTCTCCAACAGCCCCAACCCCTCTAAGTTAATCTTCAAGGTACTTAAAGACCTGATGGGGAAATGGGCCACCTCGCAAGAAATCTGTACGGACTCGCACTGTGAAAGCTTGGCATCCTTTTTCGTGGAGAAAGTGCAGAAAATCTACCGAGGATTCACACCAGCCACCCCCGGGGATGCTCTTAGCGACGTAGAGGTCTTGGTGTCCGAAACCCTGCCAACCTTGCCAACTATGTCTAATGAGGTATTCGACACTCTGAGCCTCAAAATTAAATCAGGCTCCCCCTCAGACCCTCTGAAGCCGGAGCTTTTCGCCTCTCTCCCGCCTCTCTGTCGTGAGCCCATTCTGGAGTTGATCAATCTCTCCCTCAGTGAGGGCGTGGTCCCGCCATCCTGGAAGCAAGCTGTGGTCAAGCCCATTCTGAAGAAATCTAATTCTGACCCCTTGCTCCCGGAGAACTATCGGCCCATCTCCCTCCTGCCTTGGACCGCCAAGGTCATGAAGGCGCACGTGAACACCATTCTGTCTGCCCACCTCTCGCGCAATAATATTCTTGACGAGAGTCAAAATGGGTTTCGCGCTCAACACAGCACTGAAACTGCTCTGCTCTTTATGATCGAGCATTTGCGGTCAGTGCTAGATGCGGGGCAGACCGCGGCGCTCCTATTGTTAGACCTGAGCGCCGCGTTTGACACGGTGTCTCATGACATTTTGCTGCGGCGTCTGGAGGAAGTGGGGATCGTAGGGAAGGCTCTTCAGTGGTTCTGCTCATTCCTCTCGGACCGGTTTTTTAAAGTAGCCATTCCGCCTGGCCAGTCCTCGTACCATTCTTTGGAACTGGGAGTCCCTCAGGGTTCTGCCCTTAGCCCCACATTATTTAAATTGTATGTGAAACCGCTGGCTGCCGTCGTCAGGCAATATGGCCTTACGATGACATCGTATGCCGACGACACGCAGCTGGCGGTGACACTCAGTGGGGACCCTGAGGTGACTGCGCCCAGATTCCGGGCAGGACTTATAGCTGTGGCTAGCTGGATGCGTAACAACTGCCTACAGCTTAATGCCAAGAAAACCGAGGTCCTGATTGTAGGGAAGCAGGCGGAACTCTGGGGAGACCAGTGGTGGCCTCTCGAATTGGGGGCGATGCCCATTCCAGTGGGCGAAGTCAAAAATCTGGGGGTATGGCTGGATTCTAATCTTTCTTTTACCAGCCATACTAAGAAGACAGCAGCTACCTGTTATGGTATTCTGCGAGGACTCAGACCAGTCCTCAAATTTTTCGACCCTCCCACGCGTCAACTGGTGGTTCAGGCCTCTATCCTCTCCCGGATAGACTATGGGAGTGCCTTGCTCCTTGGAGTCAACCAGGCTGAGGCGACTAGGCTTCAGAGGGTGCAGAACGCTGTTGCACGGGCCATTGTAGGTCTTCCGAGACGATGTTCTGTCTCTCCTGTCCTGGCCTCTCTGCACTGGCTTCCGGTCAGACAGAGAATCAAATTTAAGGCTCTCTGTCTGACATTCAAGATTCTGAAGCTTTCTTCTCCCCCGGCCTTGACAGGCCTTATTTCTTCTTATGTCCCCACGCGGTCCCTCAGATCCGAAGCTCAGCATCTGGCGAACAAGCCTAGGTTCAGGCTTAGCAGGATGGGAGGACGTTCCTTCCGTGTTCTGGCGGCGGATCTATGGAATTCCCTTCCTGTACATATTCGCGCCCTCAACAGCTTGACCCTCTTCAGACGGGCCATCAAAACCCACCTGTTCATCTCTGCTAGCTAATGTCCCCTCTTCTCAGCTCTGATCTGTTGTGTTGTTGCATATGATCAGGCGCCAGGACGCCCCTTCGCTGGGGCAGCTGTTGCGCCTAATAAATGTTATTAACATAACATAACATAACAAAACATTCAACCTGACTTAACCTATTGATATATCTGACTGCATTTTATCTCAGTAAACCTCAAATTACACCTAGGTCCAGGTTCCCCAAGAACAGTGAATTATTCTTGACACACTTTCTTTTGAAAATATAATATCTCAGGTTCCCCTTATTGGTATTTCATTATTTTGAAGTAAATCTGTTTATTCAATTTTAAATTATTTTTTCAAATTGGAGTTAGATTATTAGTGTGTTGTGTTTTAAACGTTTACGTTTTTGGGATATTTGAAATGCTTTGCACATTTTCTGTAATTTAACAGTGTTTGCTCTGTGCTATATCTAGCAGGGGCTTAGTTTAGGTTTAAATTAATGAAATATAAGCTTGGACCAAAAAGGTTTGTGACTTTATTACTTTGCTAACCTAATAACCCCCCGAAAGTATTAATTCATTTTCTTACAGGTACCCTATGGAGTTCTTTTCTATACTACATTCCCTCAACCTGCTATGCAACTGCTGGATTCTCAGAGATGCACACAATTTCAGAGTTTATAAAAGTTTCAAATGGACTGTTATAAATAATGCCTAAACGCACACCAGTGCATAGCAACTTTAAACTCTTCTGTGAAACAACAAAGAAGATAGAAGCTTCAATACTTAAGTAAGAACACATTACAAGCTCCTCAGAGTTCAGGGCTTACACCTGGAATGAAGTATTAGTATCCAGTCTAAAAACATTATATTACATCCATTTAGTGTCTGTGTCTTTCAGTCAGAACAAAATTATAAATAAAATGTGGCATGATGTCAGAATAAAACTAGCGTAAGATCCCTAAACTTTAAGGGCGCAATTTATAGTTTGATAGGCAGTAGTCTGTCAGTCAGGGTGGTGGAAGAAATTTCTTACACCACTATGATGTACTACAGCACAACAGATTTAGAGTTACCCTCAAGCCCAGCAATGATCTCTGTGCCTTCAGAGGGAAAGCTGTAACAATGTGTCCCCTGAAGGTACAAAAAGCTTTGTGAACAGCAGACATAATTTTTGACAGACAGCTACCAAACTCGGAAAAGCTTTCGGGGCTCATGACGATGTTGGACAGAATCACTTCTGCCAGATACTGACTCAGTCATAGGACCTACCGAATCCCAGTCATCAGCCCTGACCGCCCTATTACGATGCGAACAGACCTTGTTGTGTTGCATTGTTATAATTTACTATGGGAGAATGCCTTCTGGCCATAACCCGGACATAATACATGCTCCCATAGGTAACTAAAGGTGTTTTCTCAGCCTCAAACGGGAGGTTGTGAACCAAAGGTGGCCCAGCTGGCGCACCCAAAACACGCTTTTCAACATGGTTTCCATATTGGAAAGACCAGCATGGAAACGATGTGGGAAACCATGATCGTAATCTCAAGGGCAGAAAGAGCCACACTTTAGTTTACAGGCTGCATTCCGACTGGCAGACAGACTCTTCAAGCCAGGCGGAAGCCAGCCAGAAAAAACGGGCATATTCCATTCCGAACTCTTCCATCAAAATGAGGCGATCGGAAAGAAATCAAACCGACCCATTATGATGCGGCTCGCCTTCCGAGCCATATTGTAATGTGCCCCCTAGTGTCATGACTATGGTGTTGTTGACCCTCAGACTATATGCTAGTGAATAAAGTGACACATATTACATTGTGGAACTTGACACAAACTTGTGCACCCAGAACATTTTAATAGCAGTGTCACCTAACTGGCGATGCATGTGATAGATGGGGTGGGTGTCAATAAAGCCGCTAAGGAACGGTAGCTAAGTTCTGTGTTCAGCAGAACACTACAATAACAAAGATACTAATATGTGATGTATCCTGTTTCATTGGATAACCTACATTTCCAAGTCTACCATAGCTGTTGGGAACCTTGTTGCAGTGTTTCTCACCATAGACAGCCATGACAGGAGAGTTTGCAGTGGCTTAGGTGGTGTGCGGCATCGGAGGCCTAGTGGGCAAGATGCCAGTTGAGCCTTCTGGACGGCAGCCGGAGCAGAGAACGACGGGCGCGGCACCGCCAGTGTGCTCCGAGGGTGAAAGCGCTGGCCGAGTGCAGAATTGGCTCCTGGTCGATGGCCTGGTGTGCGTGTTGTGGCAGAAACAGTGTATATGTGACCGGGAGGTCCCCAGTAGTGACCCGATGATTGTTGTTGATCATCTCCCCTCCACCAAGCTTCTACATTGATTCTAGAGGGCAGATCAGGCCGCGGGGATAGGGTGTCCCGCAGACTAACCGGGGGTCGGAGTCGAGTGAATTGCCTGCTGGGGTCCGGACAGCCTGTGGGGGGCCATTGGGACTGCGCCGGGCCCAATTGTAGGGCCGTGGGCCGGCTCACGTTACTCTGCTTATCGGCGGATGTAGCATTAGGGCATGCAGCATAGGGACTGGCACGGGAGGTGTTGGGCTTCACAAGGCATATATATCCACTCAGTGGAGGGACACTGTGACCATTTTTATGTACAATAGTGTTACGACTTGAGCCCTGGGATGTATTGCCCGTGACTGCAGGGGAAGAGTGCCATTGGAAGCACTGGGGAGCGGAGCCGAGCACAGGGCCCTTAGCTGATGTGAGGCAAAAAGAGCCCTGTGAAGCAGTGAACAGCCCTACATGAACATTTGTAGTTCTTGTGGCAGTGGCAAATATGGGACCTACGGCATGAAGGCCGGCTTGTGATTGCTGGACCCCATATATGCTACTGACTTTTACCAAGCAAGGAGCCAGGCCTAGGCTTCATGCACAATGTGGAACCCAATGCAGGGTGTGAGATATACTGCCCAGGTCAGCTGAAGGCAGCGCTTGAGTTTGCAGGGTGAAACCGAGTAGGGGGACACAACTATCTGCGGAAGCAGGCGGGTTAGCACTCACTGCGGCTTGTGGGCAGGAGGTATCCACCCAAGTCCCGATATTCAAGAGGTTCAAAGTAGCGACATATATCTACAACCATTAACGCAAGGGGGAAGATGTATGGGGCAAAGGCTGTGCAGATGTGTTTCGTACAGGAGGCTAGTCTGGGTGGTTATCGAACCGCCATCATGAGGTATGAGCGTCAAGATTGCACCATGACAAAAGATAAAACGGCAGTAGGAACTGCTAAGCAGAGCATGTTGGACCAGTACACCGTAACATGGGCCTCGACAACCGACCAGGGAGGTGCACAGGGAGGCATTCCGGACAATGCAGCCCTCATGGAGGCAATCACACAGTCCAGGGACACATTGGAAGAGAAGATTGGAGAGGTGGGCTCCGATGTCATGCTTCTAAGACAGGATATGTGGAATGCGGTGGAGCGCATTACTGAGACTGAGATCAGGGTCCAGAGAGTGGAGGATTTGATCGCTACCTTGCAGAAAAAAGGTGCGTCACTGGAGACGATCACCAGGGGTCTGCCCTCGTGCGTGGAAGACACGGAAGGCAGGGCTAGGAGTAAAAACCAACGCTTTGTGGGATTCCACGAAGAATGTGAATGGGGGACTCGCCAAGCCAGCTCGCCGCTGCTTTGAGGGAAACGGCTTCATTCATCGCCCCCTGCCCTGCTCGCCGGACCCCCGCTGTTGCCATCATCGAAAAGGGAGCCGGCCGTCACCAGGACAACTGCTCCCAGGGTGCCCTGCTGGTCGCTGTTTGAGCGCGTCAGCAGAGGGCGCTGAAGGGGCTCAAAGCCAGCGTTGCTCTCCAGCAGCGGGGGACTGAGGGAAACTATTCATTCATTGCCCCCTGCCATGCTTGCCGGACCGCCGCTGTTGCCATCATTGAAAAGGGAGCCGGACATCACCAGGACTACTGCTTCCAGGGTGCCCTGCTGGTCACTGTTTGAGCGTGTCAGCAGAGGGCGCCAAAGGGTCTAAAAGCCAGCATTGCTCTCCTGCAGCACAGGAATCACCAAGCCAGCTCGCCGCTGCAGTGAGGGAAACGGCTTCATCCATCGCCCCCTGCCCTGCTCGCCGGACCCCCGCTGTTGCCATCATCGAAAAGGGAGCCGGCTGTCACCAGGACTACTGCTCACAGGGTGCCCTGCTGGTCGCTGTTTGAGCGCGTCAGCAGAGGGCGCCGTAGGGGCTCAAAGCCAGCGTTGCTCTCCCGCAGGGCGGGCCTGTCTGCGCCCCTCCGAGCCAGGAAGAGGCAGGGCTGGGCCTGGTCCCTTTCATCTTTCATTTGCCTTGGAGCACAACTAACGAGGTACTGTCTGTTTCAATCTAGTGACTGATATAAGTTCCTTGGTTGCCATCTATATTTGATTCGAAATGCTACCTTACGCTTGTGCCACAGCACTCTTTGACTTTTATTCTTAGTACATTGTGTCATAAAAAAACAACCTATAAGGTCTACCCAAACCAAAAATGGGCAAAAGGAAAGCAATGGAGGGAGCTGGGGGATGTAATGGGATGCCAATAGAACAAAGGAAGAAAAAGAGACAGAGTAAACTCCTAAAAAATGCTGGTGCTAACTGTGTGATGAATAGGATAGACAACTTAATACAAAAATGTGAAAAAATCCTAGTTAATGAGCCTAGTACTCCTGTCAATGAACCCCCAATTAAGAGCCCTGTAGTCCCCCCCAAAAAGCGGTAATTCCATAAATTTTTAATAAATCAAATCGGGGGAAAAAAAAAGGAGGCTGCGAGTCTGTCCCAGCCTGAAGCGAATCCCCATGAGCATGAGTCTTTGATCGCCCAAGAAGAGAGTAGGCTGCCAAATCAGGTGGGCTTTATTGCCCAATGTTCCAACAGATTTGCCTCCCTTGATACGATAAGTGTATACTCTCACTCAATATTAACACTATTATTGCCTGATACACCCGAGAAGGTGCAAAGTTTCCCATGTAATCAATATATTGGGGGCCCTGTAGCAGTTATAATGGCACATGGAGGGGAGATCGAACAGATGAAAAGCATGTTCACCGAGCTCCGTGTAACAGTCAACTCTACACTTAACCTTAAAACAAATGTAAGTCAAGTTGGATTGGTCCCCCATGCAGCTCAGGAAACCACATGCAACCAAGGGGACCCAAGCACAAATATTCCAGATGCTGCGAGGTTTATGTCCGAATCACTCAGGGGGAAAGGAGGCTCACTACAGCACATACTTAATAGATCCGTTTATACCAAAGACAGTGCAGATGGATCCTATCTCCTAGTAAACAAACAAGTACCGCCGGGCATACACAATGGAACTCATACTCTGTTAGTTCCTCTAACAAACTCAGGCCTTAGAAATTGTGAGAACCAAAACACACCTACAAATATAGTTTTCATGGTTAATGTCCCCAAACTCACTGAGACTAGAAGCCCTGAAAATCGCGAAACACTGATTAATAAATAAATCCATTAGATTTGTCATGTACGAGGGTGTTGTTCCATCATTAGGGAGGACATAACTAAAGGAAGAAGATGTATAATCCCCAATACGACATTAGATAGTATTGAATTAACACTGGCAGATGCTAGTCTGGCTGAAAACCTGGTAGCATTAGAGTATAGAACGTCCTCCCCTGATTCATCCCGTATACAATTAAGGCGCCGTCCCATTCTAACTGCAACTGTAAGTGGTGGGGTGAAGGAACATGCTCTAGGAATTGAAGGTCCTAGGTCAAACTAGGACACTAACGATTGACTCTATCAGAATCCACCTGAAGAAGGGGAGAGGAGTCGCAAATCCTTCTGTCACAGCACCCCTTCTCTGACCAACCAAGGGCCACCTTTGGCGCCGCCCATTCTTATTCCACAAGAAAATGTTACACATAAGGAAACCTCAAAGCTCACTTCCGTTGATCAAACCCACTTAAACATCCTCTCCTGGAACATAGCTGGGTTAAAGAAAAATATGTCAGTTCCCTTGTGGAACAAGTTTGTAGAAACTCATGGTATATGTTTATCCCAGGAGACCTGGAGTGTAACTGCACTCTATAAATCCGGCTACAGTACATTCCATATCCCGGCAGTGTCTACGGGAAATGGCAGGCCTTCTTGAGGACTAACAGCTTCGATCAGATTAGATCTGGGCTGCTCAGCCCTCCTACATGACACAGGAAGTCCCAACATTTTGTGACTTACAATAAAAGGTCCGAAGGGAGGAGATCTATTGGAGCTCTTTAATGTCTAAATAAGAGGGACAGTAAATGGCAAGTCCTCGACCATCTCAACTCAGCTAGAAAATCAAATAAACAAGTGCCCCCCGTCTACTAAAATCATTGTGGCCGGCGACTTTAACTGCACATTCGAGCCACTAAGCAGTGAAGATCTCCTAGGGATAATTGAAGAGGATAGCAAATGGGCAGTGCCCCCCCTAGTCTTACCACCAGTAAAAAGATGGTCTGAGATTGTAATCCAAGTTACTGCTATAATACTAGAATATGGCCTAAAAGCCACAAATGGCAGAACCCTATCCGACATCAGGGGGAAAAATACTTACAATACACTTGCATGACCTTACAGCAATGATTATATCTTGGTCGACTTACGCCTCTGGGTCGATGTCATTGACATGGAAGTGGGCCTAACTATTCACAGTGACCACAACCCTCTAATGTTAAAATTAAGGAATCAATGGGCCCCTCCCAACAACAAATCTAATACCATTGGGAATTACCTCATCTCCAGAAAGTAGTTAATTCTCTCTAATTGTGGTAGGCGTCTAAGATGGCCCAAGGTCGCAGGAGAGGACCAAAAACTATAGAACATCTCCTCAATATTAGTGTCAAGACAGCCGAACTCGAGGCAGCTTGAGATAACGTCCTTGCATGTGGCTTTGAAAAATGTAAGCACGCAATTGGCCAAAGGCGGGTGCAGGTCCAACATTTTCTGTAAATGTTCACTCCCACAGCATCGATCTGTCAGGAGCGAGCAGCATCGCACAGAGTGCCAGTTGAATTCCTCGTCATTGGACATTAAACAGAGAACGGTCGAGTTCACTTTAGCAACGTGGCTTGTCTTGCATTGCTTTAAAAGCAAAACCAACCCCCAACAAAGCATCGAGCAGCGCTCATGACGCATCTTCATTTATTTATTATCAGCAACCACATGTTTTTTTATACACAGCATTGAGCACTGCTTGCTGTGCTCCTTTATTTATTAACTGCGGTCCTGGATGTGTGCCTGCAACAAATGCCTCACTGTTTGCTTTGTGTGCTCTCCACTGTAAGCCACTATCATGATGTTTATTAAAAGCAAGGTGGCTGTACGCGCTACCAGCACCTGGATGGTGCTCAATCCTCCACAAACACAGGACAAGCTCTGTCTGAGCTCCAGTATAATTGTTTTTAACTGCTCTTTGGCTCAAAAGCAGACCACTCCTGCCTAATACACAACATCGAGCAGTGCTATTGTGCACCGTTATTTTATTAATGACGCCTGTATGTTAAATTTTTTTCAAGGCTTGCCTTCAAATGACACCTCTCCCACCTCCAACAAAGCATGGGCGCGCACAGCTGCATTTTCACTTTGAATTTGACTACTTGCAGTGTTTTTTGTTGGATTTCCTCTATAGCAGACTCTTCCCATCTCCCGACAGAGCATGACCGCGTGCCTTTAATCACTTATGAACAGCCCACTTTTACTTTACATTTATATGTAAATAGCTCAACTTGTTTTGGACGGGGGCATGGGGAGAAAAGTGATTTGCTCAGAATCACAGGTTGTTGAGCCAATGAGGAGGCTCGGACATCGTCACCTCCCCTCCAAAGTTGGCTGCTTTGACCGTTACGCCACACCTTCTCCTTTGTCATATCGACTTTAAATAAAGAAAAAAAACTTGTACGGTTATTCAAAGATGTTAAGAGTGTGTGGGCATGCCAGTGGGGGATAATGTACTGCATTGATAAACACTTATACGGTCCAAAAAGGCTAGACCTAATGGCTATGCCAGTGCTTGTTTTAAAATGGTGTCATTGCCGGGCCTGCTCTACCAATTGCAGAACCATCCATATCAGATACTCCCTATGTGGTTTTGCCAGGTGAACGCAGCGCTGGGTCAATTTATGTTGACAGGAGGGGCCTCCAGAGTGGAGCTGAGGACTTGCTGTCAGTCGATGTATTGCGGGGATGGCCATGTCGGATCTCAAATCATACTATATGGCATTGCATCTTTTGGTGCCGAATGAATGGTGGTATGGGGACAGGAAGGACACCGCTCATGCAGTGGAGCAAAGGTGTATACAAGAGTCACCCTACATAGCATACTGTATTTGGCGCCTCTACGCAATTCTTTAACGCCGGCCACTCGGGTGGTATTCTAGGTGTGGAAACAGTCTCTCCGCAAGATGGAGTGGTGGAATAAATTTACTGGGGAAACCCCACTGTGCCACAACGGTCATTTGCCGCAGCTAGCTGCATTATCCGGACATGGAGGGTGGGATAATATAGGAGTGTACACATTAGGAGACGTATTGCGAAGCTTGGTTCTGAAATCATTCCAAGATCTTCAACAAGAGTACCAGATGCCAAAAACTACATTTTATAAATACCTTCAATTTTGGCATGCGATTTATCCTAGTATGTCAGGGTTAGAGGCTATTCAAAAAAGTCAGTCTGATTGAAGCCAAGGTCTTCATGGGCCATTTGCAGAACCATAAAATCTCGAAGATCTATCAGTCACTGGTGACCAATAGCTTCACTACATTGGATAAACTTGGAGAAGCATGGGCTGTTGATATTCGATAAATAGACGGAGATGATTGGATGGAAAGACTGTCCTTCCCTAGGGGAACAATGATAGCAATACCGCTCCATATTAATAAATTTAAATACCTCCACCGGGTTTAGTATACCAGGATCTGGCTGTGGAGGTCAGGCTTAGAGTCATCCCCTATATGCCGGCGGTGTGGTCGGGAGGAGGGGTCCAAAATACAGAAAATTTGGCATCGTACAGTACTCACAAATGTTTAGAGACTGGTTCTGGCCAGTCTTGCGGAAGTGTTGGGGTGGGAGCTCCCCTCTTCAATAAGATTGGCAATTTTCCATAACAGGGAGGGCATTGGAGGTAAAGTATAGAAGAGGCACCTGTTATTGTTGGGGCTGACATTGGGTAAAAGGAATGTAGTAAGGCTGTGGAAGGCAACGGCTCCATCTTCTCTCTCGTCATGGAAAAATGGGCTGGACTTGTTGCATGGGGTTAGAGATCCCAATATTCAAGGCCAGGGGTTGCCCACAAAAGCACCCCAAAATCTGGAAAAGATGGGCAGACAACCGAGGACTAAATTTGGACCCATGTTGTTATGCGGGCCTCCTAGTTAAGGGACCTGCTATATGGTGATGGAATCTATTTGTTGGGGTGGACGATGTGGTGGCAAATGAAATGCAGTAGTGGTTCAATGCATTTATGTTATATTCCAATTCAATTCAATTAAAATAATCTTTTTTTGGATACTTAATATCAATAAATACACAGGTCACGTTAAAAACTTTTTTGATAAAAAAATCAATAAATGACAATAAATAACAAGGACTTGTATATATAGCATAAACGGAATTATAAAAATTGATATTATAAAAGAGCGGTAAATATATAAGACGACCACTCCTTTAAATTGGTCAGTTTTTCTTGACTATAGTAGTATAGATTAATAAGTGCAAAAATGCGGGCAATCAGAAACAGACAAATACCAGCACTGCGTAATATGTTAAAATACAGTAAGAAAATAGCAGCATGAATATATTATATTAAAGTGCATACAGGTATTAGCTATATTTCATAAACCATAATATGCAGGGCACAGATTTCTACAAGATGCCACGTAACATTAGAAATTATTGTCGACAACATGTAACAGCTAAATGTAATCATTTGAAATCTGATGTTGTGAAGTAGTGAAGTGAAGTAGTGTGGCTCACTGGTTGGAGGCGGCAGACCCGAGAGCAGAGGACGGCCCGGGACCAGGGTTCGATGCGCGGCAGGTTTCTGGACCAGGGTCAGCGGACTCGATAATTCTCTTGCCTCGGTGCCCACTCTGATCAGCGATCACACTCGGCAACTCTGGGCATTAGCTTGCCTCATCTTCACTAACGGCCCCACCAGACTGCCGGGGATGCCTGGTCTCACCCTGGAGATACCCATTAAGGGACCATCTCTCAGGGAAGCCAGGAAGGGTTTCGCAGCGGTCGAAGCGCCTTGGGACCCTACGGGTAAGTAGTGCGCTATATAAATGCCTATACATTTACATTTACATACATGTTTTTAAGGAGTGCTCATTGAAACGCGTGAGCAAACCGCCACCTTCAGAAAAAAAAAATATTTTAAAGGTTGTCTACATTCTTAAGGTTAAGGATTTATATGTCCTTTCAGCAAAATAGATGCCTCACTAACAGATCACAGGGTCTGTGAGTGCTTTTTGACCAGAGTTCAAAACACAGCTAGGGAAAATAGTTTAAAAAAAAATGTTTTAATTTGTTTTCTAAATTCCACAAATGAAAGCTGTGCCTTTGTAAATCAGCCCCTAGCAGTATCTGGGAGAACTATGGCCTCCTTAGTCATAGTGCATGTCAGGCATTGATGGCATGCTGTGTGGCATGTGGATAGGGGGGACAGGTTTGCTATGAAAGAAATCACTTATTTAGTGGAATGAGAATTTGGGGATGATTGTGTAACAATAATAAATGCATGGGGCTAGTGGCAGACTGTATGAAAGGAAGGGCTTTTTGTATTTAAAGAATGTAAATCGCGAGAATATTTCTGGTATTTAAAGTCCAAAGACAATAGAAATAGAGGAAGGATCGACATCACTATTCAATGACATATAGGCCTTTGGCTGGAGAAATTTCAGCAGAATAGATGGCTCACTGTTAGTTCACAGGGGCTATGAGTGTGTTTTGACCAGGGTTCAAACCCCAGCTGGGGAAAATCGTTTTTTTTTTTTTTAATTTGATTTCTAAATTCCACAAATGAAAGTTGTGCCTTTGTAAATCAGCCCCTTGCAGTATCTGGGAGAACTATGGCCTCCTTAGTCATAGTGCATGTCAGTCAGGCATTGATGGCATGCTGTGTGGCATGTGGATAGGGGGGACAGGTTTGCTATGAAAGAAATCCCTTATTTAGTGGAATGAGAATTTGGGGATGATTGTGTAACAATAATAAATGCATGGGGCTAGTGGCAGACTGTATGAAAGGAAGGGCTATTTGTATTTAAAGAATGTAAATCGAGAGAAGATTTCTGGTATTTAAAGTCCAAAGACAATAGAAATAGAGGAAGGACCAACATCATTATTCTATGACATACATGCCTTTTGCTGGGAAAATATCAGCAGAATAGATGGCTCACTGTTAGTTCACAGGGGCTTTGAGTGAGTTTTGACCAGGGTTCAAACCCCAGCTGGGGAAAATAGTTTTTTTAATTTTTTTATTTTATTTCAAAATTCCACAAATGAAAGTTGTGCCTTTGTAAATCACCCCCTAGCAGTATCTGGGAGAACTATGGCCTCTTTAGTCATAGTGCATGTCAGGCATTGATGGCATGCTGTGTGGCATGTGGGTAGGGGGGACAGGTTTGCTATGAAAGAAATCACTTATTTAGTGGAATGAGAATTTGGGGATGATTGTGTAACAATAATAAATGCATGGGGCTAGTGGCAGACTGTATGAAAGGAAGGGTTATTTGTATTTAAAGAATGTAAATCGAGCAAAGATTTCTGGTATCTAAAGTCCAAAGACAATAGAAATAGAGGAAGGACCGACATCATTATTCTATGACATACATGCCTTTGGCTGGGGAAATTTCAGCAGAAAAATGGCTCACTGTTAGTTCACAGGGCCTTTGAGTGAGTTTTGACCAGGGTTCAAACCCCAGCTGGGGAAAATCGTTTTTTTTAAATTTATTATTTTTTTTTATATTGTTTTTCTTTTTTTAAAGAATTTATTTATTTTAGCAGAGTGAAAGATAGTCATTTGGAAATCCTCAACTGATAATAATAAAAGACCATGTAAAAAATCAGTGGCATATGTCACATCAGCTGTGGCATATGCCACATGACAGAGTGACACGTGTCACATGCCAGGAATGGGATCCAACCCCTACTGTAATTGCACGCGCCTACATAATAAAACGCTATCTTGTGGTATTTTGATTGGGTAGAACTGATTTGTCATTCATTGCATTGTAACAAATCGCTCTGGATTTTTTTGACGTTTTGTAGTGATTATGGATTTCAGACAGCTGTAGATACCTAGGCATCTGAATGGTTGTTGCAGTGAGCGGACCGGAGAGAAAACTACAGGCATGATAGGACGTGTTCGGAGAAGGAATGAAAGGCATCTAATAGGCGTTAGTATATGGCGGACCGGAGAGGGAGCTCAGCATTAACACACATTAAGATTGAATATGAGGCAAGAGTTGCTGAAATGATCGTGTCTGAACTTATCCAGACAGCGGACCAGAGAGAAAACGCAATTTCATTTTTTTCTAGGCTTGGGAAAAGCAGTGATTGGTTGGTCGCAATCGGTGTCTTTGTTAAGAGGGAGTACATTGGTGAATTTACAGCCACGAAGTGCATTTCAATAGGTTTTAGAAGAGCCATCGTGATTGGCTGGCCTCATGCTTTAAGCGATTGAGCTAGTAACTGAACAATTCGTAGGATGATTGATTGCCGATTCGGAGCTGAGACCTGGACTCGGACCTGGAGTGGCAGGTCGGCATGAACCGTGATAAATGATCTTGAGTGAGTGCCATGGTACAGAATGTGGGTCAGTAACGTAAACATGTTTAACAGCATAGTAGTAGAGAAGAAATGGAACAAGCTCGTGGCCCCCCGGTTTGGAGGAGGAGATGAGGAATTCCCAGGAAGGAGGCTGGCCTCAGCCTGGTACACTGACCGACAACAAGAGGCTGCTCTTCACGGACAACCCTCGGGGCTTGGATCCGAAGGAGTGAGTCTCCTCGGAATCCTTGAATCCCCGCGGCGTTGGCAATGACGGGCGTCTTGAGAGACAGAGAGGTCTGCAGCGCTGAATGCGGCACCTCTGCTGCTCCGTCTCTGCTCGAGAAGAGCAGAGGACCAATCCCAAGAGATGCACCGAACGAAAATGCAATAAAAAAGCACCTGAGCGCATCGGAGCTCAAGCAGCAGCTGCACGCAACAACTTAGTATTATCCAGACCCCGGTAAATGTAGAAATGTTGTGAGAAGCCGGCACTATGAGCGCAGATGGCGGACAAATCGAAACCGAAATCACGAACCCGGTGAGCGCCATCACCCTCTCCACCCGAGCAGCCTGTGACCGGAGTGGAAGCGTCGAGCAATTTCCGTGAGTAGTAGACGAGCGTAGCAGAGTGCGAGCGGCAGGGGAAGGCAAGCGAAGCAGAGGGGAGAGGGCGCCCGAGCGAACCACAGAAGCAAGCAAGGGAGGACGAGGGACGGAGAGTGGGCGCGGCCCGCATAGTCCCGCAGACCTGGTAAAAAGGTGCTCAAACCTTACACGCGATACCACTTGCTCGCTACCACTACCAACGCTACGCTACGCTCCTACAGTGCAGGGGTGCAGAGATCTCAAAAGGGAGAACAAAGTCTAGAGGGGTAGAAAAGCATTGGTTGGCTGTCTGCGCGGGCTCTGACCAACTCTGCATCCTTTGATACTGTCAATCACAACACCCTCCTCAACACTCTTCAACAGAGAATGGGCATGGAGGGCACTGTGCTTAAATGGTTTGCTTCCTTCCTCTCTGATAGATCCCAAATGATCAAAATAGCGAACAGTCTTTCATCTCCCTTGGCAGTGGGTCAAGGAGTTCCTCAAGGCTCTCTACTTGCACCCACATTGTTCAATCTCTATTCGGAACCACTGGGAAATCTCCTAAGTAAATCCGGGGTCCACTATCATCTCTACGCAGACAACACTCAAATCTACCTCAAGGTTGCCTCCACTCACGATCTCTCCGTCCTAAGCTCTACTCTGGACTCCAATCAAAACTGGATGTCAACACATCAACTGATCCCAAAACTGGATTCTTCCTCCTCTCCTCCTCACTTTCTCCTCCCCCGGTTCAATCATGGATGGACCAGATGAATCTACTGAACAATAAACCCATCATTATCGACAGCACAAAATCCCTTGGTGTCATACTCGACACAAAACTCTACTCTCCCACATTAATTCAATTGCAAAGTCTGCTCGATACCAACTGCGCCTTCTTTGGGGGATTTGTCGCTTCTTCCCGGAGCATGACCTTAAAACCCTGGTCCAATCGCTGGTCCTCTCCAGACTGGACTACTGCAATTCTATTCTCACTGGCCTCCCCAAATCCCACCTATCCCCCCATAAGTCTGTTCTCCATTCAGCAGCTCGTTTCGTTTATGGGGCCAAAAGAAGCGACCACATCACACCCATGTTATCCACCCTCCGCTGGCTTCCCATTGAGGCAAGATCTATCTACAAGACTGCCTGCATCACCCACAAAGCCTTGTACTCCTCCTCTCCTCGCTACCTGGCGAATAAACTGAAACTCTCTGGAGGCTCTAGACCTTCACGGAATGCGTAAAATCTACTGCTTGAACCTCCCACTTTCAAGAAGGAAAGATCAATGGCCCAATCCTTTTCAGGCAATGCAGTGAGAATCTGGAACTCACTTCCGCCTCAGCTCCTACCACCACCTCCTCCCAGGCCTTCAAAACTGACCTCAAAGTTCTCCTCCTTCAAAGACACTTCCAAAGTTAATTCATGCCCTTTCTAATATCTGAAGGGAGACCTTTTTAGTATAGAAAATTTCTATTCTCCATGACTATGGAAGTGCCTTCCCAGTGTGTTCTTGTGGTTTGAGAGTCTGCCATTTATTGCAGTATTACCCTCTTACCTGTGTTTGGTACTCTTTTGTAACATGCACACGTCACTTTTCTCTTGTAACACACTGTTTGCTACCTCTTACATTTTGTTTGCTTTCGATACTTGCACAAGTGCCACCATTGCTATGTAACGTTTGTTCCTGTGTTTGAGTGTCCTCCATTTATTGCAGTATTATACCTCTACTTGTACTTTGAACGCTTTTGTAACCTGCACACATGTCACTTTTTCCTCCTGTAAAGCACCGTTTGCTACCTCTTGTATTTTGTTTGCTCACGATTGTCACTTTTGCCTCATGTAATGTAACGTTTGCTTTTGTAATTTGTTCACTTGTAATGTTCTCATGTATCAGTTCTGTTCCTATTGAGAAGCGCTCTGACACCTTCGGGTAAAGTCTGCGCTACATAAAAACGCATAAATAAATAAAGTGTGTGAAAGCACAGATTGGAGGAGGTTAAATCGTCGAGAAGAAAGATCAACTTCATTGGAGCCTGAGGACCAACAGCCCCTCTCAGGAAAAGCGAAAGTGAAAACAACTCCGCCATACTCGGCCGAAAACCAAAATGGCGTCTTTGGGTCCAGCCTGACTTGATTCCCATAAAATCAGAGTACGAGGTCCCGTATGGCTCCCACGAGGCGGCACATTCTTGTTGAAGGGCCCAGAGGGGCCTGTGTTGTCCCCAGCTTTGTTTTTAGAGCCTAGGTGGCTCCAATGCTTGGGCATAATTATGTTACAGCCCTGTGTGGCTCCAACAGCGGCAATATAGTTTTAACACCTTCCGTGCTCATGACAGCTCAGCTCGTCATGAGACACGGTTGCGCTGTGCTCATGACAAGCTTGTTATGACACGCGCGGCGCTCACACCCTGGGCTAATTACCCCGCGGTGCTGAGCGTTCTGAAAAACTGGCCTGGTCACGACGAGCTCAGCTCGTCATGAGCACAGCGCCACCGTGCAGCGTGACGAGCCAAGCTCTTCACAAGCACCGTGGTGCTGCACGCGCCCCCCCTCCTCCCAGCACCGCGGGGGAATTAGCCCCATGACGAAGGGGTTAAGAACCCCAGCAAGGTCTCAGAGGGCACAGTTGTGCCAGGGCCCATTTTTTCTATTCCCAGCTGCACCCCAACAGCGCAGGCAGCTGCAACGTTTCTACCTATCTATTCAAAGGGCACATTGAGTGCCCTACCCTTTCCCTAGGTTACAGCTGCTCAGTAAGTAGTGCCAGCTGCACCGTTTAGGCCATTTAATCCTTGGGGTAGTTCTGATTGAGTTAGGAGGTTAGGGTCCAATATGAGACTGTTCAGATTATGGGCGTACAATGCATTTGGCGCCTAATGTGGCTTATGTTAATGTGGCTTATGTTAACGGCTGATGCTAAGTACAGTGATCACCAGTTGTTACTGGTTGTACATTTATGATCTGTTTTACTTTTACTAAGTTCGCTTTGTGATGGTTCTGACAGTGGCCTAGTTGGCTCTGTCATATGTAAACAATTCCCTTGTAAATATGATCTAGTGCCAGGTGGCACCATGTAAATGTGATTATCTAGATGAAGGGCCCATCAAACACCAGCGGAATCATAGAGACTCCCAAGCAGTAAAGCTTTCTCGACTATTGGAATATGTGCCCCCATCTTTTCCTGCTCTGAAGTAACAACCTGTTCCTAATCGCCTCACTTCCCGGACTGCACATTAGTTCAGATATCTTCACGTGACGTCTGGAATATGTGCCCCCTTTTTGTCCTTATACTTCTCCTGAACCACCACTTTCCTAGTAACACCCTTCTCATATCCCCACCACCCTCCTCCTCCTCATTTTCCCAACATAGCCACCACTCGAGTTAAGTCTGGAATTAACTGCTACAAAATCATTTATCCTCCCAACCTGACTAAAGCTTCAACAAAACGATTCAAGCATAACACTATTGAATGTTTCCCTGATTCCTTTTTTGTTGATCAATTTTACAATGTTTGTTATGGAAGGCTCAAAAACAATTTCATTTTTTTCACTCACGGCATCCCCTCTTGGTCCACTAGCTTATATAATTCCTTTAACGTCACCTCCTCCTCCTCTATCCCTCATGGGAAACAGCTAAAAAGGTCCCCCTCCGCGTGTTTCAATGGCTCCCTCACTATCTCACTCTATATCAACGGTACTGTCATGATCCAAGGCAAAGACACCTATCTCTCTCTCTTTGAACACCTCTTCCCTTCCCTACTTCCCCTCCTCTGCGACCAGGTTATCCCTTGACTCTTCATCTAGCTCCACCCATTACTCCCTTTCTCCTCCATTGACCCTCCTACACTCCAACAGGCTGCACCCTCAGGACGCACAGGCTGACCCTCTTCCCTCCCCCTCCCTTGTGCCCTCCTCTCCCATTCTTCCCCCCTCACAGTATGCCTCCCCTTCTTCACTTCAGCCTTACCTCCAGCCAATACACTGCTCGTCCAATCTGCACCATCTCGGTACTTCAATCTCATCTCCTCCCCCCTATCCCTACCTGCCACCCCCCTTTTTAGTCTACCTCTCCTCCTACCTTCTCCCCTAGTTAACTTTCCTTATGTTCCCCTTATTCTCTCCTCTTCTCTACCCCCTCCTCCACTCGCTATATAACCCGATTTCTCCACAAACCCATTGCATCTCTCTCCTTCCCCCCCACTCCTCCAGCAATGCTGTGCTACCCCCTTTCCCCCCTTGGTAACCCTTTCCATCTCCCTCCATCGGGCCCAGCAGAACCATTTCCTTTCTTCAACTTCCCTATCTCCCAACCCCCTGCCAGATGCTCGTACCCTCACAGCCATCTCATATAGCTGACAGGACCTCGCAAACCACCTCCCCTCTTTTCCTCCCAAATCTCCTTCATTCCTATGACTCCATACATTCCTCCCTTCTCCTTCCGCCCCACCGCCTCTATCCTCACCTATCTCCCCTAACTATGTCCTTTATTCCTATCATTCTTGCAACATCAACAAAGACAACTCTCCTTTCACCTCTGATGCACCAATGCCCGCTCTCAACCAACACCTTTCCCCACCTATGAATCCTATACCCCAACTCCCCTCCCGTCCCCCCACCTCTCCCTGCCTTCCACCGCCAAATGCACACCCTCCTGTTTCCATCGAGCCACCCAGCATTCCGTGCTCTGCCCTACTCTCTCTGGAAAATAAGCTAGGCTCTCTTATCACCTCCATCTCCCAACTTGAAGCTACCATTTCACTTTTAAGCTCCAAGATTTCCACTTTTTCATTCACCTCAATTCCTTTGGAAAAAACTCACCTTCCCACGAGATGCACCTGGCCCCCACACCCCATAATAGCCAAGCATAACCTGCAAACATCGCAAACTCACACAAGCCCTCGAACACCACCCTTCTTCCACTTTCATCTCCAAGAAACCCTACTATCTACACTATTCCATCCATCTCCTCTGTCAGGACCACTCATCCACCTAAACCCTCCTGAACATCCTCGTATAAGTACAATATCCCTATCACCCTACATAGCCCAAGTGCCCCTGTCACCAAAACAGTCTCGACAGAGCTGCGCTTTTTGCTCCACAACTGCAGATCTGCAATAAAACACAAACTTGAAATCTCCGATACCATCATCCTTCTCAATATTGACATACATCTTCCTCACTGAGACCTGGTTTAACAATACCTCTCACTCTGTTTGATCTCCTATTACCCACAGGCTATTCTATATTTAGAAATGACCGAATTGACAAAGTTGGGGGTAGGTGTTGCAGTCATCTTTAGAAACTCCTTTTAACTTAAGGTTTTTCCTAACAGCTCCTTCGCACTTTTGAATGCCTTTCTCTTGAGCTTCAATTGCACCACCGCTCACCCCCCAGATTCCATGTCATTTACCGCCCACCTTGTAGCGGCCCTTTGTTTATAGAGGAACTCACTGACTTAATCAGCGACCAATACTCGCAAAGTGACAAACAGATCTTCGTGGGTGACTTCAATCTCTACTGTGGCTCTTCTCAAGACTCTTCTGCAAATTTGCTGGCCACCTTCCTCTCTGCAAACGATCTTTGCTGGCCACCTTCCTCTCTGCAAACGATCTTATCCAACACTGCACAGAAACAACACACTCTAAGGGCTCAATCCTAGACCTTGTTATCTCTAAAGCAGGCATGCTTACTATCGTTACCCCTATTCATGTAGACTGGTCTGACCACCTCCTCATCCTATTCTCTCTTCACCTATCACACTCTATAACTCTCGGCCAACCTAAGAGGGCTACCTCCTGGGTCCGTGACACTAAAAATATTGATGTTGTTTCCCTCTGTGAATCAGCTTTGCTATCACTGCCAAGGCTAGACCCAGCCTAGATGTTAACAAACTCACCTCCCAATTCCTCACAGTCCTTGCAGTCAATCAATAACGTCGCTCCTCTCCAAAGCAAAAAGAAAAGGCCTACTCCCTCAGCACCTTGGTTCAACAAATCCCTCTATGAAGAAAGGAAGTACCTAAGATTCCTGGAAAAATGGTAGAGACAAGCACCCTCTACCAATAATTTGACCACGCTTCGTTCAGCAAGATCCAAGTACCACAATCAGATCTTCCTCGGAAAAGCATCGCACTTCAGAACCCTCCTCGACTCAGCCAAAAATAGACACAAAAACTATTCGATCTCATCAAGAATCCAAACTGCTCTCCCCCAACCTTCAAGTTGGAAGATTCTACAAAGAAAGCAGCGGAATTTGCTATATTCTTTGACTAAAAAGGGAAATCACTTGTGGATCAGGTCATTCATCCTACCCCTCCAGAGGACCGCAAATCCTTAGCCATTTGACAGAACTTTGAACCCATCTCTGAAGATGCCCTCCTCAAATGCATCCTCAAAACAAAGCCCGCCAACTATTCTATGGACCCCATCCCCAGTGCCATTGCCATTGACTTCTATACCCATTCTCTTTCCTATTGCACCACTCTTGTTAACTTCTCCCTCTGTCAAGGCTCCCTTCCTGTTTCCTACAAAACTGGGCACGTCACCCCTCTGCTTAAAAAAACCACCGCTGATGCGAACCACCTCAACAATTACCCCCCCATCACTAACCTACCTTTTCTTGCGAATATCAAAGAAAGATGTGTAGCGAAACAACTCTCTCGTCATATCAAGGACAATGATCTTCTTGACAATTTCCAGTCCGGCTTCATTCAAAACTGCAGCACTGAAACAGCCCTGCTGCAAGTGATTGATTACGGCCTGCGGATACTCAATTCAGGGGAGTCTTGTCTTCTAATTCTCCTTTACCTTTCTGCAGCCTTTGAATCTGTCAATAACAACACTCTTCAACAGAGAATGGGCATGGAGGGCACTGTGCTCAAATGGTTTGCTTCCGTCCTCTCTGATAGATCCCAAATGATCAAAACAGTGAACAGTCTTTCATCTCCTTTGGCGGTAGGTCAAGATGTTCCTCAAGGCTCTATACTTGTACCTACATCGTTCAATCTCTATTTAGAACTGTTAGAACCGGGGTCTAGTTGGCAGGGGTATGTACCCTAGCCCAAGTAGGAACCACCGCTTCCGACCTGGTAGCTTGGCGCAGAGCAGCAAAGTCGTAACTTCAGAGGCAATGTGTAAAGTATTCGTGCAACACACAACGGCGATGACACAGTAAAAACACTCACAAAAGGAACACCACACCAGCTTTGTATAAGAATAGGAATTTCTTTATCTAAAAATTATGCGAGAACCAAAAGTAGGTAAATCCAGCTCCAGGCAAGATCAATAATAAAAAGGATTCCAGTTTCCAAGCAAGATCAATAATCAATAAGAATGAATCCAGTTCCCAGGCCTGATCAATAATAACAAGGATTCCAGTTTCCAAGCAAGATCAATAACCAATAAGAATGAATCCAGTTCCCAGGCGTGATCAAATCTCCAAAAGCTCAGGTGTGCCTAGGGCTCATGCTGGTAATGTCTTTCTCACAGTGTCCTTGGATGGCAAAAGTTCACTTGAGGTAGGTTCTTATGGTCAAAATTCACTGGGGGAAGGTTTATAGGCCAAAGTTCCCTTGTAGCGTAATAAGTGTGCCTCTCATAGAAATGATGCTCCCTGCGTAGGAAGTGCGGTTGCCCAGGCGCTGCTGGTAATGCTAAGAAATGTCCCAGTGTCAATTACCAAGTAATTATGCACCCGTAGGCCGGTCAGTGAAGGACGGTTCCCAGCCAAGCACAAAGCTCACACTCCAGGTACCCGGCCAACCCGCACCCCGCCCCCTCGCAGCAGCCTGGTTGCACTGAGGCGTTACCTGGGGTGGTGGTTGTGGGCGTGGGTGCGAGGCTCCTCTCCCCCTGGGGCCTCGGGCTCAGCAGGCGCTGCACGGGTGGGGGTCACGGCCACACAGCGCTCCTTTAGCACAGCGCTTTACAGTACCTCCAAGTCCGGGGCAATGACGGAGCCTCCTGCCACACAGCGCTTCGCTTCTCAGCGCTACACAGCGCGCTCCGGTCCCAGTGGCGGTGACCTCAGGGCCAGTTTCAGTCGGCTTGCGCCAGAAGCAGAGGCAATCACAGAGCCCTCGGGAGGATCACGGGGCAAGCAGTGCTGAGGGCAGGCACAGCGTTGCAGGGCAAATCTTGAGAGTGTTGTTGCTGTTCCAAAGGGCAGTCTTTAAAACGCTGTGGTCCAAGCACAGGTAGTTTCCTTTAGCTTAAAAAGGGTGCAGTCCCAAAAAGGCAATCTTTAAAGGGTGGAAGACTCTTTAAATGTGGTTCAAGGAAAAGTAGTTCCTTTGGGATGTTGTGGAGACACTCTGGTGGTGATGTTGCAGTCTCCCATGCAGGGCAGGATCAGCAGACAGTAGGGCAGCTCAGCAGGTTGTGGGGCAGCAGTTCCTTGGAGCAGTCAGCCTCCTTCCCAGTGGCAATCCTCTTGCGCAGCAGTCCTCACTCCAGCAGGAATTCTTCCAGGTCCAGCAGTGTAACAAGAATGTGAGGCCAGGACCCTCCCTTATATATTCTACAGTCCAGGGGCTAGAAAGTGGTGGAAGTCTCTGGAAGGGTCTGGGGCAGGGGCTTCTGGAAGAGTCCAGGGAGTGCTGGTATGTTCCCTGCCTTCCCTGACCTAGCTGTCACAGTGACGAGAGACAGACCGTTAAGGCTACATTGGGCAGCCCATCACAGCTCATCCCAGGGAAGAAGGTGTGAATCACCACTCCCACCTCCCAACCCAGGCAGACTATCAGTATGCAGAGGGGAGGGGGAGTCTGCAGAGCCTAATCTAAGTGTAGGCAGGAAAAGGCCCACTTTGTAAAAGTGGGATCCCTAGCGTAGTAATGCCCAAACCCTATATATCAGTGGTTCCCAAACTTTTTGGATCCACGGCTCCCTTGACCCATTGGCTGTTGGCCGCGGCTCCCCATTATGTTACTTTTTTATTCGGGTGGGGGGATGTAAGCCCAGCCTCAGCTCAGTACCTAGAAGCAGTTAGCAATGATGCTGGCTTCAAGCAGGAGTATAAAACACTGGCACAAAGAAGTGAGTTATGTGCACCTGGCAGTTATTAGCCTTCCTGTAACAATGATTAGAGACAGACAAAAGGACAAGCCTGTGGTCTCGCCTAAGTGTGAGTGTATTCAGCCAGTGGGAGAAGGGAGCAGGGTTCCACACATATGCTGCACTGGTTCTTGGGGCTGCAGAGAGTGACATTCAACGACTATGAGTGACACTTACTTTCTCCCCAGCAAAATCAAGCAATAAAGATGTGAAAATGGCCTTGGCCCTTGCCCCTCTCAACCATACACTCCTCTGTATCAGACCTTGCAAGGCTCTAATTTTTACCTGCACCAGACTTGAAATGTGCATATTTTAGTGCTTGCAGTCACATACGGAACATTGCAACAGTGGAATACAAAATTTGCTATTCACCCTGTGCTAGAAAGGACAAAATGTAGAGATTGTATTGACCAATCGAAAATGTAATGAGATTATTGCAAAACGATGCTTTTTTAATTTAGTTTGTCTAATTTGCCAGGTCAGCTATTCAACACTTGAGCTATGTGTTGTTTGGCCAGCCTGGGAAGGAGGGTCACGGGCTGCAGAAGCATGCAGGAATTGAAGTGTGTCTGAGCCATGGTCGGACTGGCCTTTAGCTTGTACGACGTGTCTGTGTGGAACCTTGTACAGTTTGCAAGCATGTCACTTAATGATGCACTTTTATTTTCGTGCCTGGGCCTAATGTCTTTCTGTCCTAGTCTGACTCTAGTCGAAGTTCACAGAGAGTCACCGGCAGTGTGATCTCTCCTCTCTGGGAAATGTTAATCATCCGGTTTCTGCGAGCCAAGAGACAGACACTAATTATGTAGTGACACTTACAGGACCACGCGTGCCCCCTCAAAAACACTCAACCACGGCAGCACGAACTCTTCTGAATAGCGGAATAAACAAGACACGGTTAAACCCCGACCCTAATAGAAGACGCTCAGTTAATTTACACACTTCGCACATTACCTTTTCCACGTTCCCAAGACGTGCGCGGCGCCCCTGGCGAGTTCTAACGGCGCACTGGGGCGTCGCGGCGCACAGTTTGGGAACCGCTGCTATATATCATTAGAAAGGGTTCCCCGCAGCAAGTCCAACAAGACCAAACATGACAGACTTCTTAGGTCCCTGTCAGAAGTTATCCCACAAGGGGGGGCTCCCAATATTAGCCTATGGAGGATTAGCCTTACTGCGGTAGCAGTGGATTGTGGCAGATATGCCAGCCTCACAAGGTTTTAGGGGAGAGCACCTGCACCTCAGCACAGTTTAGCAGTGGTGAGGCACCCTGAGTCCTAAGTCCAACAAAATGTAAGGTAAAAATGGGAGGCAAAAATGTAGGGGAGACCACCCTAAGGCTGACAGGTCGAACATGAATACACAGCTGTGCTCTCGCAACTACAATAAGGTGTTACAACAATAGTACAATGACCAATGTAATATGATGAACAGAAGCAGAATCTTTCGTGTGTTTCTTATCACAGCAAGGTGATGGTTTATTGTGTCCAGACTTGAGGAATGTCACAGTAAGCCGACACGTGTTTCGTCGTGTACAGTTGAGTCAACACGACTCTTCAGGGCTTTAAGCTCAACTTGGTTGAGAATAGTCTGGACCTTGTAGTTGAGGTCTAAGTAAGTGGATTTGGAGAGAGACACTGAGTCTTAGAACAAGTTAGTGACTGAGTAGGAATGGTATATCCAGTGGAGTCACGTGCAAAAAGCAATGCTTGCCATTAGATTCCGCCCTATTAGGTGGGTCAAATTCTTCAAGTTTTAGCACTGAATACGTGTGCGTATCAGGCGGTAACCGGGAGGGGATCCTTCTGTGGAAATGCTTCGGGAAACGGGTTCGTTTCCTCCTTAGCGTAGTAGCGTAGTGCCGTAGTGCGGTATCCCTCCTCTTTTGGTTCCCGGTCGGCGTCTCTCGTGTCCCCCCCAGCTGAAAGTGGGGAGAACTACCCAACCTGCAGGGAGTTCTCATCACTAAGGCAGAAAAACCGAGAGAGACCATCAGCATTGCCGTAGTCTACTCCGGGTCTGTTTTCCACCCTGAAGTCCATCCCCTGTAGGGAAATGAACCACCTCAACAATTTGCGATTCTCGCCCCTCATTTGCATGAGCCATCTGAGGGGCCGGTGGTCAGTCTGAATCAGGAAGTGGGAGCCAAACAAGTATGGCCTCAGCTTCTTCACAGCCCAGACCACCGCAAAGGCTTCCCTCTCTATCGCACTCCACCGCTGTTCTCGGGGAGTAGCCTCCTGGAGATGAAAGCCACCGGTTGGTCCCGTCCCTCCTCATTGAGTGGCGAAAGTACTGCCCCTATGCCATGCTCTAAGGTGTCCGTTTGACAATGAACTCTTTGGAGAAGTCAGGGGCCCTGAGCACAGGAGCTGTGCACATGGCCTGCTTTAGAGAGTCAAAGGCTTTTTGGCTTTTTGGCAAGCCTCTGTCCAAATGACTTTTCTAGGGTATTTCTTAGAGGTTAGCTCAGTCAAGGGGGCCACAATGATGCCAAAGCCCTTGACAAATCTGCGGTAATAACCTGTGAGGCCCAGGAATGCCCTGACCTCAGTCTGTGTTTTTGGAGGCTCCCAGGCCAGGATGGTTTCTACCTTGGCCTGTAGGGGCTGCACCTTGCCCCCGCCCACCAAGTGTCCTAAGTAGACTACCGACCCCTGCCCTATCTGGCACTTGCTGGCTTTGATAGTCAGGCCTGCCTGCTGCAGGGCCTGAAGCACTTCCTGGAGGTGACTCAGATGGTCCTCCCAGCTGCTACTGAAGACAGCTATGTCGTCCAGGTAGGCAGCAGAGAAGGCCTCTAAACCAGAGAGGACCCGGTTCACAAGCCGCTGGAAGGTGGCAGGAGCATTTTTCAGTCCAAAGGGCATCACTCTAAACTGGTAGTGGCCCTCTGGGGTGGAAAAGGCGGACCTCTCTTTAGCTCCATCTGTTAGGGCGATCTGCCAGTACCCTGACGTGAGGTCAAAAGTACTCAGGTATCGGGCAGCCCCTAGTCGGTCAATGAGCTCATCCGCCCTAGGGATGGGATGAGCATCAGTCTTGGTCACAGAGTTCGGTCCTCTGTAATCCACACAGAACCTAAGTTCTGGTGTGGTGCCCGGTGGGGCAGCTTTCGGTACCAGAACCACCGGACTGGACCAAGGGCTGTTGGAGGGCTCTATCACCCCCAACTCCAGCATCTTAGTGACTTCACTCTGGATGCTGGCCTTCACCTTATCTGACAGCCTGTAAGACTTGGACTTGACGGGGGGCTGTCTCCTGTGTCCACATCATGGATGCACAGGTGGGTAATCCCAGGGATAAGAGAGAACACTGAGGAGAACTGCTCCAGGACCAGGCGGCAGTCCCTCTATTGCTCAGGAGTCAAGGATGGGGAGAGGACCACTCCCTCCACCGATCCATCCTTCTCTTTGGAAGCAAAGAGGTCCGGGAGAGGTTCACTTTCCTCTTCCTCGGCCCCATCAGTCACCATCAGTAAGGTGAGCTCAGACCTCTCACGGTGGGGTTTGAGGCGGTTGGCGTGTAGCACCCTTGTAAATGTAAATTGATACTTGTATAGCGCACTACTCACCCGCAAGGGTCTCAAGGCGCTTGTAGGAATACCGCTGTGTAACCCATCCTGGCTTTCCCTGTGAGGCGTCCACTCCTGGGCACCCCCAAGGTGGAGGCCAGGCATCCTTAGTGTTGTGGGGGCCGTTGTGGAGATTAGGCAAGCTATTGCCCAGAGTTGCAGAGTGGGACTCCATGATTGAAATAGGCACCGAGGCGAGAATTATCAGGTCCGTGGAATTTTGAGCCCAATACCCGCCGAGGCGGGGAATTGAACCCTGGTCCCGGGCTAGACCTCTGCATCAGGGTCTGCCGCTCTAATCATTCAGCCTGTGGGGCTGCCTGGGGGTCTTAAGGTCCACTAGGTAAGTGGTCTTACCCTTCTTCTCCAATATCTAATAAGGGCCTGTCCAGCAGTCCTGGAGGGCACTGAGCTCTCCAGGCTCCATGACCCACACCTTCTGTCCAGGCTCTAGCTCCACAGGGTGAGAGTTCTGGTCGTACCATTCCTTCATCACCGCCTGGCTGGCCTCTAAGTTGTCAGAAGTTTGTTTCCACAACTTAGCCATTTGGCTACTGAAGGCCAGCATGTAGCTCACTACATCCTGGGGAAGCCTCCTTGGAGTCTTCTCCCACCCATCCTTCACTAGACTGAGAGGTCCCCTAACGGGGTGACCGTACAAGAGCTCGAAGGGGCTGAAACCCACCCCCTTCTGCGGTACCTCCCTGTAGGTAAACAGCAAACAGGGCAAGAGGACTTCCCACTTTTTCCTCAGGCCCTCAGGCAGACTCCTGATCATGCCCTTTAGGGTCTTGTTAAATCTCTCCACTAGACCATTAGGCTGTGGTCTGTAAGGGGTGGAGAACTTATAAGTAACCCCACACTCCTTCCACATGGATTGCATGTAAGCAGACATAAAATTGGTGCCGCTGTCGGACACCACCTCTTTCGTGAAACCCACTCTCGTAAAAATCCCCATCAGGGCCCGGGCCACTGCAGGTGCAGTGATGGTTCTCAGAGGAATAGCCTCTGGGTACCGGGTGGCGTGGTCCACCAGAACCAGGATGAACCTGTGACCAGAAGAAGTCGGTGGATCCATGGGCCCAACAATGTCGATGCCCACCCTCTCAAAGGGGGGTGCTAACGACAGGCAGTGGTTCCAGGAGAGCCTTCAGCTTAGCCCCTATTTTCCCACTAGCTTGGCAGGTCAGACAGGTCCTGCAGAATGTATCTGAGGAGACCCTCATCTGCGGCCAATAAAAATGTGGGACAAGCCTAGCAAAGGTCTTGTCTTGGCCCAAGTGTCCTGCCAAAGGGATCTCATGAGCAATTCCAAAAGAAAGGCCCTGTAGCACTGGGGGACAACTAAGGCCCTTGATCACCCATGCACAGGAGCCTTGGGCTCACTGTAAATGAACCCATCCTCCCAGTAAATATGATACTTCGTGGAGGCATTGCCTGCTGCTTGGGCTTTGGCCTGTCACCTCATGCCCTCAAGGGTGGGAAACTCCTGCTGTGCCCGGAAAAACTCCTCCCTGGTGGGCCCTCCTTCCACCTGCCACTCTGCAGGGGTAGGTAGGTCCCCCAAGGGAGCAACGTCCCCCTCCATGGACTCCGGTGCAACCTCCTCAGGTGCCCCATCCATCTCACGGGGTGACTGCCCCGGGGCGGGCTTCCCACGTCCTCTGGCTTCTCCCTTCTTAGCAGCTGGCTGGGCCATTTTTCCAGGCTCCAGCCAAGGTTGACCCCCTTTCCGGGCAGCCATAGACCGCATGGTAGCACAAATCCACTCCGGTAACCCCAGCATCTCCACATGCGCTTTGAGCTCTACCTCCTTCCAGGCAGTATGCTCTAGGTCATTCCCTAACAGACAGCCCACTGGCATGGCAGGGCTCACGGCAACTCTTAAAAGGCCTAAAACCCCTCTCCACTCGAATGGAACCTGTGCTATGAGATAGTGACCCCCCCTGTTGTCAGCCATCACAACTGGGTGGAACACATCCGGAATTATTTGCTCTGGGGACACCAGCTGACTCCTTACCATAGTCATGCTGGCACCTGTGTCCCTCAGGGCCTCCACCCCCGACCATTGAGGGTGACCCACTGCCTATACTTGGCAGTATTTGAGGGCAAATGGACCTTAGGAACCATGCCACTGTCTCCCAGAGACACTAGGACAAGCCCTGCCCCCTCACTCCCATCATCTAGGGACAGCTCCTCCCCAAGCGCTACACTAGCCACCCCGGGGTTTTTACCTCCAGTGGCCTGTGGTGCTATCTTGCGACACTTGGGATCCCCCTTGTAGTGTCCAAGTTCACCACACTCATAGCACCGGACAGTTCTGGGCTGCTGACCTTTGTCAGGATAAGTGGGCTTCTGGTGGCCAGATTGGGGCTGGGACCCAGACCCTTTCCCTTGTGAATTATTTTGTGGGCCTTTGGAGAAATCTTTCTTTTTATCTCCCCCCTCTTTCTTCTGGTGGGAACCCTGACTACCCCTTTGGGAGTCCTCCCCAGAACCCTTGTTGGACACCCTGGTACTGACCCAGGTACAGGTGGTAGTGTTCCCAAAAGGGAAACGCCCGCACACACTCTACAAGACAGTTTTGGTATCTCCAGATTCAGTACACATCAAAGTATATATTTTATAGAAAAAGTAATGAAAAAAGGGTGCTAAAGAAACTCAAGGCACCTACCACCTCGAGGTGCCGTTAGTGCACACAGAAGTGATACACATACAATCAAGCAAAGTTTTGAGCAACTATTAACAGCACTCCTGTAAACAAATAATGCTAACAGTTAGGGCAAAAGTTATAAGCCCTGCTTATTTCCAATATATCAAGCTCTACTCGTTATAGAGTTTTACAAAAAGGGACACTGATGACAGAGTAATATTCAAATAAGTGTTGTCAACACAGGGGGTTCCAAAATATAGTCCACTTGTTTCGTTTTCTTCAATCTTTATTCTTTCAATTTTCATAAAAACAGATATTTCCAGCAATAAATAAAGATCACCAACACGTGTTTCGTCCTACACAAGGACTTGAAGAAAACGAAACAAGTGGACTATATTTTGGAACCCCTTGTGTTGACAACACTTATTTGAATATTACTCTGTCATCAGTGTCCCTTTTTGTAAAACTCTATAACGAGTAGAGCTTGACATATTGGAAATAAGCAGGGCTTATAACTTTTGCCCTAACTGTTAGCATTATTTGTTTACAGGAGTGCTGTTAATAGTTGCTCAAAACTTTACTGACCCAGGTGTCCGCCTCCTCTGCAAGCTTTCTAGGATTGGTCAACTTGCGGTCAACCAGGTGTTGTCGCAGCTCTGGAAAACATTTCTCTAGAAGGTGCTCTCTTAAAAACAAGTTATACAATCCTTCATAGTCATGCACATTGCTGCCCCGCACCCAGCCCTCTGAAGCTTTACTAGCGTAGTCCAAGAAATCTATCCAGTTCTGTGTGGAAAGTTTGTGGCTATTCCTAAACCTCTGCCTATACCTCTCAGGGGTAAGACTGAACCTCTTAAGAAATGCTTCTTTCATAACAGAATAGTTGGTCTGGTCTTTCTTTTCTAGGTTAAGGAGTGTGTCCCTAACTTCCGGAGGTATGTACTTGTACAGACCACCCCCCCAGTGACTCTCTGGGACCCCATGGGCTCTTAGTGACACCTCATAGGCAGCTAACCACTTATCAATATTATCCCCCACCTTAAAACTGGCCATCACATCTTTAGGCATAAAGACCCTGGACTCACGTGAAGCTTCCGTAGGTATGCTGCCACCACTCTTGATGCTGTTCGACCCTGCTTGTAGGGCTCGAATTTCCAGTTCCTTCAGGTTGAGCTCATGGGTAAGTTTCTTCTCCTCCATGGCCCACCTTTCTTTCTCACGCTCCCTTTCCAATTTGGCGAGTTCCAATTTAAACTGTCTCTCCTCTCTCCGGACCTCCAATTCCTCTGAGGACAGGGTCCTTACTGACACACTACTGCCAGCCCTGGAAGGTACCCTTGTACCTGGTAACCAGTTGCCATTTTCCACCAAGGGCAGTAGGTCAAGTTCTCCTGTGGCACCTTGCTCCGCTCCCTGCCTGTCCCCTTCTCCTTCTCCTTCTGGGTGGGTCGTTACCCATGCCCTCAAGGCTTTCTGAAGCTCTGTCTTCTTAGCGCCTTGCTTAAAGGGCACCCTTTTCTCCTCGCAGAATTCCTTGAGCTGCGCCGCCGTGTAAGTTTCCAGGTTGGCCAGCTCAAATTCCATCTTGCCAGGTAGGACCTCAGACGTTCGTAGAGAAAATCAAATGGGACTTAGGCAAAAGGACTTTTAAAAAGACAGCCAGTCAGGGAGAATTAAAAAAAAATGCCAATTGGAGAGGGTAGACAAAAATTCAGTGTAGTCAGGTGTAGGGTTATGGTGTACACTGTGTCCCTGCGTGATGTTACACAAGCACAAGTCCTATCCCACCGCTCGATCACCAATGTTGGAACCGGGGTCTCTAGTTGGCAGGGGTATGCACCCCAGTCCAAGTAGGGGCCACAGCTTCTGACCTGGTAACTTGGCGCAGAGCAGCAAAGGCGTAACTCCAGAGGCAATGTGTAAAGTATTTGTGCAACACACAACGGCGATGACACAGTAAAAACGCTCACAAAAGGAACACCACACCAGTTTTGTATAAGAATAAGAATTTCTTTATCTAAAAGATATGTGAGAACCAAAAGCAGGTAAATCCAGCTCCAGGCAAGATCAATAATAAAAAAGATTCCAGTTTCCAAGCAAGATCAATAATTAATAAGAATGAATCCAATTCCCAGGCCTGATAAAATCACCAAAAGCTCAGGTGTGCCTAGGGCTCATGCTGGTAATGTCTTTCTCACAGTGTCCTTGGATGGCAAAAGTTCACTTGAGGTAGGTTCTTATGGTCAAAATTCACTGGGGGAAGGTTCTTTGGCCAAAGTTCCCTCGTAACGTAATAAGTGTGCCTCTCATAGAAATGATGCTCCCAGCGTAGGAAGTGCGGTTGCCCAGGCACTGCTGGTAATGCAAAAAAATGCCCCAGTGTCAATTACCAAGTAATTATGCCCCGTAGGCCAGTCAGTGAAGGACGGTTCCCAGCCAAGCACAAAGCTCACACTCCAGGTCCCCGGCCAACCCGCACCCCGCCCCCTCGTAGCAGCCTGGTTGCACTGAGGCGTTACCTGGGGTGGTGGTTGCGGGCGTGGGTGCGAGGCTCCTCTCCCCCTGGGGCCTCGGCTCAGCAGGGGCTGCACGGGTGGGGGTCACGGCCACACAGCGCTCCTTTAGCCAAGCGCTTAACAGTGCCTCCAAGTCCGGGGCAACGACGGAGCCTCCTGCCACAAAGCGCTTCGCTTCTCAGCGCTACACAGCGCACTCCGGTCCCAGTGGCGGTGACCTCAGGCCCAGTTTCAGTCAGCTTGCGCCAGAAGCAGAGGCAATCACAGGGCCCTCGGGAGGATCACGGGGCAAGCAGTGCTGAGGGCAGGCACAGTGTTGCAGGGCAAATCTTGAGAGTGTTGTTGCTGTCCCAAAGGGCAGTCTTTAAAACACTGTGGTCCAAGGACAGATAGTTTCCTTTAGCTTAAAAAGGGTGCAGTCCCAAAAAGGCAATCTTTAAAAGGTGGAAGACTCTTTAAAATGTGGTTCAAAGAAAAGTAGTTCCTTTGGGATGTTGTGGAGACACTCTGGTGGTGATGTTGCAGTCTCCCATGCAGGGCAGGATCAGCAGACAGTAGGGCAGCTCAGCAGGTTGTGGGGCAGCAGTTCCTTGGAGCAGTCAGCCTCCTTCCCAGTGGCAATCCTCTTGCGCAGCAGTCCTCACTCCAGCAGGAATTCTTCCAGGTCCAGCAGTGTAACAAGAATGTGAGGCCAGGACCCTCCCATATATATGTGTTGTAAATAGGTGCCTGGAGCCTGGTATCATTTAGGTTTCTTTATTCAAGTCAGTCAAGTCTTCAAGATGTTAAGATAAGATATAAGGAAGACCCACCAGGAGTGACCAGCTTGCCACTCAGCCTGCCTGGTTCCAACTGCCAGTTGTCACCAGGCTAAGCCCCAAACACTCCATGATGTCACCAAAGGTTCTAGTGGTGACATCATGTGAATGGCAGTGAAATTCACAGGCAGAAAAGAGACAGGCTAAATACAACACATCTCCTTTCTTTAGGGAAATCAACAAGTTGAAAATAGAATAGATAAAATTAGCTTGAGTGTACACATCCATATAAAAGTACACAGTACATTCTAAAAGATAGGTTATTAAGATTAGTGTACAAATGGATTTAAAAGTACATAACACCCATTCCAAAGATAGAGTTACTAACACATCCCAAACACAACTCGTCCCAAACACAACTAGTCCCAAGTCCCATCCCCTTTCCTTGGGAAAACACAAAAACAAACTGATTTTTTTGTGCCAAAATTGATGGAGTCCACTTTGCTCCGTAACGGGGTACAACCCTCCCCGTGAACTGCACCTTGGAGTAGCCAATGCTCCGCCCCCAATTTCCTAATGGGGTACTCAACGGGGTACAACTCTCCCCGTGAACCACACCTTGAAGTAACCATTGCTCCGTCCCCAATTTCCTAATGGGGTACTCACCACCCTTAAAGTAAACACCTAACTAGGACACATATAGTCCCAAAGACCAGGACACATATAGTCCCAAACACCTCACTTCATGAATCATTTGAGTATACAGATTCTATCTCTAAAACAATGCGAGTAACTTAAGGGCACACGCCTCCCATTAATGCCCAACTTTACGCCACCCCAAAGACACCAAATTACGTCACTCATCACACGCTTGCCACTCATCACACCAAAAACAGAAAAAAATGCGTCACTCGCCACTCACTCGTCACTCACCACCCCTAAAGTATACTACACGGGGGCAACCACCTGCCACATAAAACTCTTCGCCCTCACACTAAGCACTACTAACTAATCCCTTACCACTTACTCAACCACGCAAACCACAAGACAAACATCAAAATGACCAGCATAACAATGTTAAAGAAAGTCTCGTGCTCCGGTGAGCGATCTCTCACCCGAGATCTCCTCAGGATTCGCTGTTTCCATCATGCCAGTAGCGGTATTATCCCAGTTGAAGGTGTGTTTAATCCAAAAGTCAGACGAGAATGAACAAATCTCAAAGTTCGCGACGTCTCCCAAAAAAAAACTTTCATGTAATAAAGTATTGGTGACATGGTGAAAGTAAACTGAAAATAAAGCAAGCTCAAACATTCCCATGACTCCTTCCAGGTCACATTAAACTTATGAAAAATGGTGAGACACCGGGCAGTCCCGTTGTCTAGGTGGTAATGTTCTGCACACTTTCACTTGAACCGCTTGGTTCTCTTCAGGTATACTCATAAACAATAATAATCCATGAAATGATCCTTATTTCAAACTTTCGTGTTTATTTCATCATTTTAGTTAATGTGAATCCTTTTATTTCCAGGACATCTCATATTAACATCTCCCATTTACCCAATGCATTTCGGGTCTATGGTGACCCTTCCTCGGGGGTCTCTATTAGAAAAATCAAGAAAAATGCAATCAGCCTCATAACCATCTTAGTATATACATTTACATTCAGATGCATTTATATCCACTCTGTTATTTTATGCAAACAAACATCAAAAAATCATGGCATGTAGTCACATAACGATCCCTAAATAGCCAAACTTGCAGTGTTCATCCTGTTCCCAAAAGTATATGAGCAAAGATGTCCGTTTTTTAAAAATTAGCGCTAAAAACGTAACAAACAAGGAATTCTAAATAAACGCTCCATGCAAGCCTAACTTAACCTAGTCTAACAAAAATAATAATCTTTAACAAAAAGAAAACTAGTTGAGCCCAACAAACGCCCTACTCCTCCATAGCGCTTCACTTACTAGGAAATGCAAACGTCCCTCGTTTACGCGATGTCCACCAATCCGCTGCTCCCTAACTTTCAATGTGAAGCTATTTAAAGCTACGCGCGCTCTAATTGGCTCAACATGCGATCACGTGATTGCGACGACGGACTGAAGTATAGTCCTCATCTGATTTCTCAAAACAGACTTAAATGTCGGTAAATTGATATAAAGGAATACCTGATTGAAGTAAAACTGTGATATCAAAGAATGACTAATGCATAAATAAAATTCAATGCGTAACTCAAAGCATCTACATTGTCAATATAAAACAAGCTGCATATTATTAATAATTGTGATTACACAAAGTCTGTTACTCTGAAACACTGCATCATGTTGAACACAAATGCAATAGCACATATATACAAAAATAAACAGTTGCTAAAGAAAGTGGTGTCGGCCATTTTGGGTAAGGGAATTCACACTATTAGCGTCATGCAAGGAAATATTATCGGCTTCCCAAAGTCTATTTATAAAAAGCAGGATAATTCTATCCTGTCATTCAGTCCATTCGGTTGTAAGCTGCCCATCTTCTTTATACAAAAGTATTCAGATCTCAATCTTAGTTTATGTGAATCTTTCTCAGGGTGATGTTTGATAACTTCCAGTATGGTAAACCGTAATTGTGCCACATTATGTCCTGCTTCCAACCAATGTGCAGCCAATGTAGATTTCAAGTGTTTCAAGCGGATGTTACTCTTATGCTCTGTTATTCTTACTTTTATTTTTCGTTCAGTTTGTCCTATATACAATTTTCCACATGGAAACTTAATTCCATAGATAACATTTTTGGTGTCACAGGTTCCTGAATGTAACAGGGTCACCTTCTTGCCAGTCATTGGATGTGTGAACATTTGTCCTACGATCGCATTGTTACAATGGATGCAATTTTCGCATCTCTGCATACCTTTATGATTGGTTTCATTTGGTTTATTTTTCTTCTTTAACAGTTCTTTCAAGTTCTTGGACCTGTTATATGCAAACGTTATCCGATCGGCAAAAAGTGGTTCTAGATCCGGTTCTCGTGCTATCAGTGCCCAATGTTTTCTCATGATGTTGGCTATTTTTACTGATTGTATAGAATGTTTTAGAACACATACTGTCTTTTTTGTTTCACCTCTCTCTTTGGTAACAAGTAAAGACTCTCTCTTCATATTCAAGACTTTGATTTTGGATTCTTCCAATAAAGGTATGGGATAGCCTCGTTGTTGGTACTTTCGGATCTGTTTGTCGATGGTGGAGAGTAGATCTTGAGGATCAGAGGTAATCCTTTTTTGGCGAATAAATTGAGATGTTGGAAGATGTTTCTTCAAAGAAAAATGATGGAAGCTTTCATAGTGTAGACCACTGTTTCTATCCGTTTCTTTAGTGTGCACACTAGTTCTTATCTTGTTCTGTTCAAGATGAATTTGTACATCTAAAAAAGCCAATTCTTTCTGATCCATTTGATGAGTGAATTTGATACGATCATGAACTCTATTCAATCTTTGAATGTTGTTGGTTAGTTCTTCCTTCTTGCCCTTCCATATGAGGAAGATGTCGTCAATGTATCTTTTGAATACCATTAGTCCTGTTGTCCAATTTGTGTTTTGGATTATATGGTCATGCTCGAATTTTGCCATAAAGGTGTTTGCGTAGGACGGCGCCCCCGCAAAACCCATGGAGGTCCCACTGCACTGTTCATAGAAGTTGCCTTCCCAGTTAAAGTAACTGTGTAGTAGAGCAAACTGTAACAATTCCAACATCAGTGTTTTTTCTCCTCCACTCACTTCATTGTTCAGTAAACACCATTCCATGGCTTCAATTCCTTCACTGTGTGGGATTGAAGTGTACAGCGCTGTCACGTCAATAGAACATAACCATATTTCTTCATCGGTTGGAATGTTTATTGTGGATAACATGTTGAGAAATGCGGTGGTGTCCTTTATGTGTGTGCTCCATTTTTGGACTAAAGGCTGTAGGAACCAGTCCAGGTATTGACCCAGTGGTTCTGATAATGATCCACAAGCTGAAACTATAGGTCTAAAAGGAGGTCTCTTGGGATCCTTATGTATCTTCGGGAGCATGTAAAATTGAGGTCTCCTAGGATATTTAATGTGTAAAAATTGGTATGTTTTCAGAGTGATACACTTCATCTCTAAGGCTTTGTCTAGAATTATTTTGAGTGTCATTCCAAAAGTTTCAGTCGGATCTTGTTCCAACCTATGGTAAATATTTTCATCTTGAAGATGGGCCTGTATACTCTCTTTGTAGTAGGTAGTGTTCATTACCACTATCGCTCCCCCTTTATCCGCCTTTATTATAGTGATGTCGTTGGCGTCTCTCAAAGTTTGTAAGACTTGCCATTCTTTTCTAGAGAAGTTACTGGTAGTGCCACTGGAATAGTTGATTTTTTGGATTTCAGATGTTATAATCCGTTCATATGCATCAATGGTTTTGTGTGAGGTGGGGGCACAGAATGTGCTTTTAGGTCTAAATTCCTTCAACTCCATATCTGGTCTTTCACTCGGTGGAAGTCTTCAAGATGTTAAGATAAGATATAAGGAAGACCCACCAGGAGGAGTGACCAGCTTGCCACTCAGCCTGCCTGGTTCCAACTGCCAGTTGTCACCAGGCTAAGCCCCAAACACTCCATGATGTCACCAAAGGTTCTAGTGTGAATGACAGTAAAATCCACAGGCAGAAAAGAGACAGGCTAAATACAACAATATTCTACAGTCCAGGGGCTAGAAAGTGGTGGAAGTCTCTGGAAGGGTCTGGGGCAGGGGCTTCTGGAAGAGTCCAGGGAGTTCTGGTATGTTCCCTGCCTTCCCTGACCTAGCTGTCACAGGAACGAGAGACAGGCCGTTAAGGCTACAGTGGGCAGCCCATCACAGCTCATCCCAGGGAAGAAGGTGTGAATCACCACTCCCACCTCCCAACCCAGGCAGGCTATCAGTATGCAGAGGGGAGGGGGAGTCTGCAGAGCCTAATCTAAGTGTAGGCAGGAAAAGGCCCACTTTGTAAAAGTGGGATCCCTAGCGTAGTAATGCCCAAACCCTATATATCATTGGAAAGGGTTCCCCGCCCGAGTCCAACAAGACCAAACATGACAGACTTATTAGGTCCCTGTCAGAAGTTATCCCATAAGGGGAGGTTCCCAATATTAGACGATGGAGGATTAGCCTTACTGCGGTAGCAGTGGCTTGTGGCAGATATGCCAGCCTCACAAGGTTTTAGGGGAGAGCACCTGCATCTCAGCACTGTTCAGCAGTGGTGAGGCGCCCAGAGTCCTAAGTCCAACAAAATGTAAGGCAAAAAGGGGAGGCAAAAAGGGCAAAAATGTAGGGGAGACCACCCTAAGGCTGACAGGTCTAACACCTTCTGTGAATACCAAAAGTAGTAAGTTTAGGATTTTGTCTTAAGTTAGTTCTGTGAATCGGGCCCTATGTGTGGGTATCGATGGAGTATGTATGTGTTCCAGAATGTATACATACGCACGTACGCTCATCAACACTATTACTGTTGTTCACTTGTTAAATAAAAAAAGAGGTGGACACTTTTCGCTCTGATAAATTCCTCCTTATATTTCTGATGGTTCTAGTGCATTAAATACCTTTAGGATGAAAGAAAAGTGTAAGAGCCGCGCTCTAGTGGGAAAGAGGGAGCTGTGACATCATAAAGGGATTTAAGCTAAACAAAGGAGTCACAGCTTACCCTCTTAAGACCTGCCAACCTCAAGGAGAAACTCATTATGTGAGAGGAGGCAACTAGGAGGGCGTGGCATGGTGAGTGGGTGGGGCTAAGGAGCATGGCCCTTGAGTAGGGGCAGGGCTTAATGCAGGTCACCGCCCAAGAGTCCCCCGAAAAAATAAACTGAGGCTTCAAAGGTTGCAGCTGATGTCCTGGGGAGATTGGAACAACCTGGAGAGCGTCCGCTGTGCTCAGCCTTACACACGATGTGTGTTGGAAACGCTCTCCTCAGGGACATCCAACTCACATTGTGCACCACCATGTGACAGCGGCTCCTCACTGGGTGACATGTGGAAGGAGCCCATATCATGTGCAACATATTGTGCGAGTTGGCAGGTCTGTCTCTCGCATGGGAGTGGGGTGAGATGTGAACATCACTAATGCATTTAAGATGAAGTGTGAGGTGGAGCATTTAATCTGGTCCGATAAGAAACCAAGACTAGGCTGAGAACTAAGCTACAGGCCCCCTGGGAAGGGAGGACTGGGAATTCCAAATCTCCAAGACTATTACTGTGCAGCTCAGATTAGGTCATTTGTGGAGTGGTCCCATCCTGAATCTGAAAAGCACTGGCTATTTATCGACAGGACAGTGGATGGGGGAGGCCACTGTGGAACAACCGTTTCCTAGACAAGCTCTCCCCAAGAATCTCTATCTCTCGCTAGTCACAAGTGTTGGACAGGCCTCATGGAAGGCCCGATCCCTCCCCGCATGGCGGGGCCCGGACCCCTGCTCCTCCTGTTTCCTCGACAAGGACTATCCCGGCAACCCACGGCCTATCTCCGACGGAACCCCAACTCCTGAACACCCCGGTATCGGCTGGCCCGGACCCCTTCCAGAACCCCTGTCCCCGGCCCAGCCGCCATCTTGGACACTACACGACCAGGCCGCGTGGCCTCGGATCGACCTCAACCTCGGGCCTGGCCAGGCCCCGACATTGAGGCACCACCATCCGCCCAGGGGGTGAAGAGACCACTTGGCAGGTCAATGGGAGAAGGAGTGTCAATGGCTCCCCTCCGTCAGGTGTCGATCGCCCCCAGCCTCCCCGGGCACTGGCTCCACCCCCCTGCTGGGTGTCTGGACTCCCTCAACCCGAACCTCCCGACCTCCAAGTGCGAGGGTCCGGACATCAAAGGGCGCCAGACCTATAACTGGGGCAGCCCCAGAGCAGGAAGGCAGTTGTATCCTGGAGTCGAGAGACACCGAGACGAACTCATCCTGGGAGGCCTGCTGGCGCTGCCGCGGCTCCTTCTCGTGAACCATCTTCGTAGCCTGCTGGCGCTGCCGCAGCCCTCATCATCGTGAACCACCTTCGTAGCCTGCTGGCGCTGCCGCGGCCCTCATCATCGTGAACCATCTTCGTAGCCTGCTGGCGCTGCCGCGGCCCTCATCATCGTGAACCATCTTCGTAGCCTGCTGGCGCTGCCGCGGCCCTCATCATCGTGAACCATCTTCGTAGCCTGCTGGCGCTGCCGCGGCCCTTGTCATCGTAAACCATCTTCATAGCCTGCTGGCGTTGCCGCGGCCCCTTCTTACGAACCCTCAAGCTCGAGGATTGTGAGCTCCATCTCCGGTTGCTACCGTACCAGACCAGTTCTAAGACTGTCCCGCTACCCCTCTTTCCCCAAAGAGACTAGAATTACCAGGATCCTCGGACCCTGGTTCCGCTGTACCGCCTATTACTTTGCCTCAAGAATCCTATATAAAGAGTGCCAACCTCATCTCTGTGTGGTGTCTATCTGTGGGGGGGACGTTACTTGTCTGTACGATCACCGGAGAGGGCCTTTCCCCGAAGGCCTCTCCCCTCGCTCTCGGCCGACCCCCCGGGTCTCTGTCTAACATTGGTGGCCAGCGGCGCGATCCGAGCCGACGCATAATCGTACAGAGAGTAACTCACCCCACGACACACAGCCACAATGTTGACAAAAGAGAATGAAATGACAGAAAAATTCCTGATGGAGAAACTAGAAGAGTACAGCCACAAGGAACTCAAACATTTCTGTATAGAACTGGGCATTGCTACCACAGGACTGAGTACGAAAGATGATCTCAAACACGCCTTGGAATCTTGGGCGGAGACGGAAACGCCTGTACCCCAAAACCAAAGCCTCGAGACCACCGAAACAAGCACCGCTCCTATAGAGGAAATAAGACCGGGCCCCCTGTCCGAAGAGGCCCGAGAACGGAAGAAGAGCCGGCTCCACGAATTGGAACTGGCTCGACTTCGTTTAGATGGAGAACTCAAGTTGGCAGAACAAAAAATAACACTAGAACACTTACGACTCCGAGAGGAGCGAGAAAAAAAAAAGTCAGAGAGAGCTGGAAGAGAAAAGACTAGCCTACGAGCATGAGCGCAACTTGAAAGAACTAGAAATTCGGAGACAGAACAAAGACCTCGGAGCCTCCGGGCCCCAGAACCCCCCTGTCCCTACGGACCCGAAGGTCCACATCCCCAAGGATGTTGTCAGAGAATATTACCGGAACGATGATATCCAGCAATGGTTTAAAGCTTACGAGGTAGCAATGACCTCCCACCAGATCCCACGGAGCGACTGGGGAGCCGGGTTATGGGGGAGGTTTGTCAACGAAGGGCGAGACGCCCTGCTGCAACTCCCTGACCATCAGATGACGTCCTACGACCACATGAAGGCCGCCCTCCTCACTCGATACGGGCTCTTGCCCGAGATGTACCGCCAGAGGTTCTGCGACTGCAAACGGATCCCGGGTACAACTTGGGTGGAGTACGTGAACTTCTTTAGCCGAGCCTTCGAGGGGTGGATCAAGGGCAGCCAGGTGACCACTTACGAGCAGCTATTCAACCTTATTGTATGGGAGCACCTCTCCAATAACTGCTTCGTCGAGCTCAGGCAGCACCTCCTTGACAGTAAACTGACTGACCCTCGGAAACTCGCCATCGAAGCAGACCGATGGGAGAGCACCCGAGTTCCTCGAAGCTGGCCCAGCGAACAGAACCGGACCTCCCAAGGGCTCCACCGTCCCCGAGGGGGAGGAGGAGGCCAGGGTCGGGGCAGGGACTCCGTCCCAGTGGCAACCACCAGCAGCACCCCGCCCCCGGCCGGAAGAGGAAACGCTCCGACGCGACCAGGGTTCCGAGCCAACGTGACCTGCCACTGATGCCAACGACCCGGCCACTACGCAAATGATCCCAACTGCCCGAAGAACCCGAGTACCATGCCCCGCCAGGTCGCTGCCGCCGCCCTGGGGGAGGAACACGCCCCAGAAGACACCGAAGGATATGAGCCAGACCAGCCCGAGTGGGAACCTGCCGCCATGTCCCTGGTCTGCCTGGGAGAAAGGGACATGGTTCAGCGGGCGCCCCTTCCCGCCAACACGCAGAAGTACAGCCAGTGGGTCAACATTAATGGACACCGAGCTGAAGCCCTCCGTGACACCGGGGCCAGTGTGACCGCAGTCCGCTGCCATCTGGTGACCCCAGACCAGATCTTACCAAATATACTTTGCCCAGTAAGATCGGCCGACAACTCCGAAAGCCTGTGTCGGATGGCCTGCGTCCCCTTCGAGTGGGGAGGGGTATCCTGCATGCTAAAAGTGACTGTCCGCGACGATGTCCCCGCAGACTGCCTCCTGGGGAACGACCTCGAAAGCTCCCCCTGGTCAGCCGTGGAGCGAAGAGAGCACCTGGGGATGCTGGGCCTCCCTGAATGGGTCTGCGTAACGACCCGGTCCATGGCCGCCTGCGCCACCTCCAGCCCCGAAGAACCAGAATGGCCGGCACCCCCTCCGCCGATCGTCACCGAAGAAGCAGCCCCAGGGCCCGGTTCCCCAGAGTCCAGCGAAGAAGGACTCGATCGGCTCCGGGACCTCCCAGAGCTGGCCCAGTGGCGTCAAGAGGGTGGCCCTACTCAGGAACAATTCCGACAGGAGCAGAGAACGTGTCCCTCCCTCGAGGGACTCCGACAGCAAGCCCTCACCCAGAACGCAGGAGACACCTCGGGGGCCCACTGGATTTATTGGGACAATGACCTGCTCTACAGTGAGCAAAAGATTGCCGAGGTAGGGGCCACCCGGGTATTGGTGGTCCCCCTCTGCTTCAGAGACTTCCTCTTGAACCTGGCCCACGATGTGCCTCTTGCCGGTCACCTGGGGCAGGACAAAACATACAGCCGCCTGATGACCCACTTCTACTGGCCAAAGATGCGGAACGATGTAGCAAACCACTGCCGGGCCTGCCCAACCTGCCAGGCCAGCGGGAAGAGCGGCCGAAAACTCAAAGCACCACTGCAGCCCTTTCCCATCGTCACCACCCCGTTTGAAAGGGTGGGAATAGACATTGTGGGGCCCCTGGATCCCCGGACAGCCCAAGGACACCGCTTCATCCTGGTCCTGGTGGATCACGCCACCCGCTATCCCGAGGCCATTCCCCTTCGAACTGTGACTTCGCCCGTGGTGGGCCGGGCCCTGATGGGGATCTTCTCGCGGGTGGGCTTCCCCCGGGAAGTTGTCAGTGACAGGGGCACGAACTTTATCTCCAAGTACATGAAGTCCCTATGGCAACAGTGTGGGGTCTCCTACAAATTCACGACCCCCTATCACCCGCAGGGGAATGGGCTGGTAGAGCGGTTTAACCGTACCCTCAAGGGGATGATCATGGGCCTGGAGGAACCCCTACGTCGCCAATGGGACGTGCTGCTCCCGTGCCTCCTGTTCGCTTACAGGGAAGTCCCCCAGAAATCCTTGGGCTTCAGTCCGTTCGAACTACTGTATGGACACCCCGTCCGGGGCCCCCTCAGCCTGGTCAAGGAAGGGTGGGAGGTGGCCCCTCAGAAGACCCCTCCGGATGTATACAAATACCTCCTAGCGCTCCGTAACCAGACCCGGCGATTTAGAGAACTTGCCAAGGCCAACCTTGAAGCCAATCAAGAGGACATGAAGAGATGGTATGATCAGCATGCCTCCTCCATCGAGCCGGGACAACAGGACTGGGTGATGTCCCCGGTTGAACCCTGCGCCCTACAGGACAAATGGATGGGGCCCTTCAAAGTGGTCGAGCGCAAGAGTCCAGTCACCTACCTGATCGACATGGAATCACCCCGAAACCCCCTCCGGGTCCTCCACGCCAATAGACCCAAACCCCACTTTGTGCGCTCAGAACTTAGCCTCCTGATGGCTACCGACAGTGGGAATAAAGAAGAATCCGAGCCCCTCCCGGACCTGCTGAAAACGCTCGAAAAGGACGGCTCCGTGGACGGGGTCGGACTCTCCGATGCCTTGTCCCCAGAGCAACGCCAGGACTGTCGAGACCTTCTGCTCCAATTTGCCGACCTGTTCTCCCTCATCCCAGGGGTCACCCCCTGGTGCCTCCACGACGTGGATACCGGAGATAGCCCTCCTGTTCGACACAGGGCGTACCGGGTACCGGATCGAGTACGCGCCTGCATCCAGACCGAAGTCGCCAAGATGCTGGCTCTGGGAGTAATTGAGCCATCCGACAGCCCCTGGGCCAGCCCTGTCGTGCTGGTCCCCAATGCCGCCGCCTCGGGCGTCGCCCCCGAGCTCAGGTTCTGCGTGGACTATCGGGGCCTGAACGCCGTCACCAGAACCGACGCTCATCCCATCCCCCGGGCAGATGAGTTGGTTGACCGCCTGGGGGCCGCCCGCTACCTGAGCATCTTCGACTTAACAGCGGGCTACTGGCAGATCGGCCTCACCCCCGGGGCCCAAGAGCGATCCGCTTTCTCTACACCGGATGGCCACTACCACTTCAAGGTGATGCCCTTCGGCATGAAAAACGCCCCCGCCACCTTCCAGAGACTCGTGAACCAGGTACTGGCGGGCCTCGAGGAATTCAGCGCCGCCTATCTGGACGATATTGCTGTGTACAGTCGCCACTGGGCGGACCACCTCCACCACCTCCAGGAGGTCCTGAACGCCCTCCGGCAGGCCGGGCTTACCATCAAGGCCAGCAAGTGCCAGATTGGCCAAGGGTCCGTGACCTACCTGGGACACCAAGTGGGAAGCGGCCTGGTGGCCCCCCTCCAGCTCAAGATCGCTGCCATCCAGGCCTGGGAACGTCCGGTCACCCAAACAGAGGTCCGAGCCTTCTTGGGGTTCACCGGGTACTACCGGCGTTTTGTAAAAGACTATGGCAGCATTGTGGGGCCCCTCACGGAACTCATATCTAAGAAGAACCCCAAAATAGTCAACTGGACTCCTGAATGTCAAGCGGCTTTCGAGAAACTAAAGTCCGCCATGTGCACTGCCCCCGTGCTCCAGGCCCCCGACTACGGCCGGGAGTTTATAGTACAGACGGACGCCTCAGATCATGGCGTGGGGGGCCGTCCTCTCCCAACTCAACCCCGAGGGGGTCGATCAGCCGGTGGCCTTCATCAGCCGATGCTTGCTGGCCCGGGAGCAGCGCTGGAGCACCATCGAACGGGAGGCCTTCGCCGTGGTGTGGGCCCTCAAGAAGCTTCGGCCCTATCTCTTCGGTACCCACTTCCGGGTGCAAACAGATCACCGACCCCTACAATGGCTGATGCAAATGCGGGAAGAAAACCCGAAGCTGTTGCGTTGGTCCATCTCCCTGCAAGGGATGGACTTTACTGTGGAGCACCGCCCCGGCCAAGACCACGCCAACGCAGACGGCCTGTCCCGCTTCTGCCGGCTCGGCGAGGAGAGTACCCAAGAGGATGGGTGACTCTCCCTGCCTTCAGCTGGGGGGGACGCATGTTGGACAGGCCTCATGGAAGGCCCGATCCCTCCCCGCATGGCGGGGCCCGGACCCCTGCTCCTCCTGTTTCCTCAACAAGGACTATCCGGGCAACCCACGGCCCATCTCCGTCGGAACCCCAACTCCTGAACACCCCGGTATCGGCTGGCCCGGACCCCTTCCAGAACCCCTGTCCCCGGCCCAGCCGCCATCTTGGACACTACACGACCAGGCCGCGTGGCCTCGGATCGACCTCAACCTCGGGCCTGGCCAGGCCCCGACATCGAGGCACCACCATCCGCCCAGGGGGTGAAGAGACCACTTGGCAGGTCAATGGGAGAAGGAGTGTCAATGGCTCCCCTCCGCCAGGTGTCGATCGCCCCCAGCCTCCCCGGGCGCTGGCTCCACCCCCCTGCTGGGTGTCTGGACTCCCTCAACCCGAACCTCCCGACCTCCAAGTGCGAGGGTCCAGACATCAAAGGATGCCAGACCTATAACTGGGGCAGCCCCAGAGCAGGAAGGCAGTTGTATCCTGGAGTCGAGAGACACTGAGACGAACTCATCCTGGGAGGCCTGCTGGCGCTGCCGCGGCTCCTTCTCGTGAACCATCTTCGTAGCCTGCTGGCGCTGCCGCGGCCCTCATCATCGTGAACCACCTTCGTAGCCTGCTGGCGCTGCCGCGGCCCTCATCATCGTGAACCATCTTCGTAGCCTGCTGGCGCTGCCGCGGCCCTCATCATCGTGAACCATCTTCGTAGCCTGCTGGCGCTGCCGCAGCCCTCATCATCGTGAACCATCTTCGTAGCCTGCTGGCGCTGCCGCGGCCCTGGGGGAGGAACACGCCCCAGAAGACACCGAAGGATATGATCCAGACCAGCTCGAGTGGGAACCTGCCGCCATGTCCCTGGTCTGCCTGGGAGAAAGGGACATGGTTCAGCGGGCGCCCCTTTCCGCCAACACGCAGAAGTACAGCCAGTGGGTCAACATTAATGGACACCGAGCTGAAGCCCTCCGTGACACGGGGGCCAGTGTGACCGCAGTCCGCTGCCATCTGGTGACCCCAGACCAGATCTTACCAAATATACTTTGCCCAGTAAGATCGGCCGACAACTCCGAAAGCCTGTGTCGGATGGCCTGCGTCCCCTTCGAGTGGGGAGGGGTATCCGGCATGCTAAAAGTGACTGTCCGCGACGATGTCCCCGTAGACTGCCTCCTGGGGAACGACCTCGAAAGCTCCCCCTGGTCAGCCGTGGAGCGAAGAGAGCACCTGGGGATGCTGGGCCTTCCTGAATGGGTCTGCGTAACGACCCGGTCCATGGCCGTCTGCGCCACCTCCAGCCCCGAAGAACCAGAATGGCCGGCACCCCCTCCGCCGATCATCACCGAAGAAGGAGCCCCGGAGCCCGGTTCCCCAGAGTCCAGCGAAGAAGGACTCGATCGGCTCCGGGACCTCCCAGAGCTGGCCCAGTGGCGTCAAGAGGGTGGCCCTACTCAGGAACAATTCCGACAGGAGCAGAGAACGTGTCCCTCCCTCGAGGGACTCCGACAGCAAGCCCTCACCCAGAACGCAGGAGACACCTCGGGGGCCCACTGGATTTATTGGGACAATGACCTGCTCTACAGTGAGCAAAAGATTGCCGAGGTAGGGGCCAGCCGGGTATTGGTGGTCCCCCTCCGCTTCAGAGACTTCCTCTTGAACCTGGCCCACGATGTGCCTCTTGCCGGTCACCTGGGGCAGGACAAAACATACAGCCGCCTGATGACACACTTCTACTGGCCAAAGATGCGGAACGATGTAGCAAACCACTGCCGGGCCTGCCCAACCTGCCAGGCCAGCTGTAAGAGCGGCCGAAAACTCAAAGCACCACTGCAGCCCTTTCCCATCGTCACCACCCCGTTTGAAAGGGTGGGAATAGACATTGTGGGGCCCCTGGATCCCCGGACAGCCCAAGGACACCGCTTCATCCTGGTCCTGGTGGATCACGCCACCCGCTATCCCGAGGCCATTCCCCTTCGAACTGTGACGGCGCCCGTGGTGGGCCGGGCCCTGATGGGGATCTTCTCGCGGGTGAGCTTCCCCCGGGAAGTTGTCAGTGACAGGGGCACGAACTTTATCTCCAAGTACATGAAGTCCCTATGGCAACAGTGTGAGGTCTCCTACAAATTCACGACCCCCTATCACCCGCAGGGGAATGGGCTGGTAGAGCGGTTTAACCGTACCCTCAAGGGGATGATCATGGGCCTGGAGGAACCCCTACGTCGCCAATGGGACGTGCTGCTCCCGTGCCTCCTGTTCGCTTACAGGGAAGTCCCCCAGAAATCCTTGGGCTTCAGTCCGTTCGAACTACTGTATGGACACCCCGTCCGGGGCCCCCTCAGCCTGGTCAAGGAAGGGTGGGAGGTGGCCCCTCAGAAGACCCCTCCGGATGTATACAAATACCTCCTAGCGCTCCGTAACCAGACCCGGCGATTTAGAGAACTTGCCAAGGCCAACCTTGAAGCCAGTCAAGAGGACATGAAGAGATGGTATGATCAGCATGCCTCCTCCATTGAGCCGGGACAACAGGTCTGGGTGATGTCCCCGGTTGAACCCTGCGCCCTACAGGACAAATGGATGGGGCCCTTCAAAGTGGTCGAGCGCAAGAGTCCAGTCACCTACCTGATCGACATGGAATCACCCCGAAACCCCCTCCGGGTCCTCCACGCCAATAGACTCAAACCCCACTTTGTGCGCTCAGAACTTAGCCTCCTGATGGCTACCGACAGTGGGAATGAAGAAGAATCCGAGCCCCTCCCGGACCTGCTGAAAACGCTCGAAAAGGACGGCTCCGTGGACGGGGTCGGACTCTCCGATGCCTTGTCCCCAGAGCAACGCCAGGACTGTCGAGACCTTCTGCTCCAATTTGCCGACCTGTTCTCCCTCATCCCAGGGGTCACCCCCTGGTGCCTCCACGACGTGGATACCGGAGATAGCTCCCCTGTTCGACACAGGGCGTACCGGGTACCGGATCGAGTACGCGCCTGCATCCAGACCGAAGTCGCCAAGATGCTGGCTCTGGGAGTAATTGAGCCATCCGACAGCCCCTGGGCCAGCCTGGTCGTGCTGGTCCCCAAGGCCGCCGCCTCGGGCGTCGCCCCCGAGCTCAGGTTCTGCGTGGACTATCGGGGCCTGAACGCCGTCACCAGAACCGACGCTCATCCCATCCCCCGGGCAGATGAGTTGGTTGACCGCCTGGGGGCCGCCCGCTACCTGAGCATCTTCGACTTAACAGCGGGCTACTGGCAGATCGGCCTCACCCCCGGGGCCCAAGAGCGATCCGCTTTCTCTACACCGGATGGCCACTACCACTTCAAGGTGATGCCCTTCGGCATGAAAAACGCCCCCGCCACCTTCCAGAGACTCGTGAACCAGGTACTGGCGGGCCTCGAGGAATTCAGCGCCGCCTATCTGGACGATATTGCTGTGTACAGTCGCCACATGGCGAACCACCTCCACCACCTCCAGGAGGTCCTGAACGCCCTCCGGCAGGCCGGGCTTACCATCAAGGCCAGCAAGTGCCAGATTGGCCAAGGGTCCGTGACCTACCTGGGACACCAAGTGGGAAGCGGCCTGGTGGCCCCCCTCCAGCTCAAGATCGCTGCCATCCAGGCCTGGGAACGTCCGGTCACCCAAACAGAGGTCCGAGCCTTCTTGGGGCTCACCGGGTACTACCGGCGTTTTGTAAAAGACTATGGCAGCATTGTGGGGCCCCTCACGGAACTCATATCTAAGAAGAACCCCAAAATAGTCAACTGGACTCCTGAATGTCAAGCGGCTTTCGAGAAACTAAAGTCCGCCATGTGCACCGCCCCCGTGCTCCAGGCCCCCGACTACAGCCGGGAGTTCATAGTACAGACGGACGCCTCAGATCATGGCGTGGGGGCCGTCCTCTCCCAACTCAACCCCGAGGGGGTCGATCAGCCGGTGGCCTTCATCAGCCGACGCTTGCTGGCCCGGGAGCAGCGCTGGAGCACCATCGAACGGGAGGCCTTCGCCGTGGTGTGGGCCCTCAAGAAGCTTCGGCCCTATCTCTTCGGTACCCACTTCCGGGTGCAAACAGATCATCGACCCCTACAATGGCTGATGCAAATGCGGGGAGAAAACCCGAAGCTGTTGCGTTGGTCCATCTCCCTGCAAGGGATGGACTTTACTGTGGAGCACCGCCCCGGCCAAGACCACGCCAACGCAGACGGCCTGTCCCGCTTCTGCCGGCTCGGCGAGGAGAGTACCCAAGAGGATGGGTGACTCTCCCTGCCTTCAGCTGGGGGGGACGCATGTTGGACAGGCCTCATGGAAGGCCCGATCCCTCCCCGCATGGCGGGGCCCGGACCTCTGCTCCTCCTGTTTCCTCAACAAGGACTATCCGGGCAACCCACGGCCCATCTCCGACGGAACCCCAACTCCTGAACACCCCGGTATCGGCTGGCCCGGACCCCTTCCAGAACCCCTGTCCCCGGCCCAGCCGCCATCTTGGACACTACACGACCAGGCCGCGTGGCCTCGGATCGACCTCAACCTCGGGCCTGGCCAGGCCCCGACATCGAGGCACCACCATCCGCCCAGGGGGTGAAGAGACCACTTGGCAGGTCAATGGGAGAAGGAGTGTCAATGGCTCCCCTCCGCCAGGTGTCGATCGCCCCCAGCCTCCCCGGGCGCTGGCTCCACCCCCCTGCTGGGTGTCTGGACTCCCTCAACCCGAACCTCCCGAACTCCAAGTGCGAGGGTCCAGACATCAAAGGGTGCCAGACCTATAACTGGGGCAGCCCCAGAGCAGGAAGGCAGTTGTATCCTGGAGTCGAGAGACACTGAGACAAACTCATCCTGGGAGGCCTGCTGGCGCTGCCGCGACTCCTTCTCGTGAACCATCTTCGTAGCCTGCTGGCGCTGCCGCGGCCCTCATCATCGTGAACCACCTTCGTAGCCTGCTGGCGCTGCCGCGGCCCTCATCATCGTGAACCATCTTCGTAGCCTGCTGGCGCTGCCGCGGCCCTCATCATCGTGAACCATCTTCGTAGCCTGCTGGCGCTGCCACGGCCCTCATCATCGTGAACCATCTTCGTAGACTGCTGGCGCTGCCGCGGTCCTCGTCATCGTAAACCATCTTCGTAGCCTGCTGGCGTTGCCGCGGCCCCTTCTTACGAACCCTCAAGCTCGAGGATTGTGAGCTCCATCTCCGGTTGCTACCGTACCGGACCGGTACTAAGACTGTCCCGCTACCCCTCTTTCCCCAAAGAGACTAGAATTACCAGGATCCTCGGACCCTGGTTCCGCTGTACCGCCTATTACTTTGCCTCAAGAATCTTATATAAAGAGTGCCAACCTCATCTCTGTGTGGTGTCTATCTGTGGGGGGGACATTACTTGTCTGTACGATCACCGGAGAGGGCCTTTCCCCGAAGGCCTCTCCCCTCGCTCTCGGCCGACCCCCCGGGTCTCTGTCTAACACAAGGGATCCCCTCGTAGCCTGGGAAAAAGTAGCTGAAAAGAAGGGCTTTAACAACTTTCCCATCTCCTCTGACACCCATAGTAGCAAACCCATGGTACGAAGGTGGAGACTTTTTATTGGTGGACCGGGGAGGGCTGTGGATCAATCAGCATTTTTTTGACAAGTCTCGCCCCTTGAAATTTGTGGACTTTCGTCAACACCAGGGCCTTCCCAAAAAAGAGCAATATCTTTACCAGCAAATCAGACACTGGGTGATGCACCCAGATATCCGCCCTCAGCACAGCGTCATCTGATACCATTTGAGAAATGACTGCTAGCCAAATCATCAGACACCAGCCTCATTTTGGAATTATATAGCCAGTTGAGACCCCCTCCACCTGGCACCTATCAAATCCCCTAGTCAAAGATGATGGGAATCAGAGTTGGGCCGGGAACTCACGCTATGTGAATGGGAAGACATCTATTATAGGGCTAGGCACACAGCGCGAAACGTCGGAGGCATAGAGACAGCTACCGAAGTAGCCACTTACTGGTATCTTAAGCCCTTAGGCTCCAAAGGGGGGATCCTACAAGAGACCCCTTGTGCTGGCGGGGGTGGGGGACTCGGGGAACTCTGACGCAAATACTATGAGAATGTTTAAACTTAGCTAGTTATTGGAAACAAGTTCTCGATGAGGTTGATACTTGCTCGGACACACAACTTCCCCGTTTTCAGGCCTATATTCTCTTGGGTCTGCCCAATGCTCTCATATTCCCTCTTAAATCCTGCAGTGGCAGGCAGATAGACCTATCCCTAGGGGCAGCCCTCCAAAATATAGTGGCGCAACGGGGTACAGACCGTCTCTGGCTGGTTGCACCGCATATGGTATGTCTTAAGCCTGGAGCGTATTTCTCTCTCCCTCGCTAACCAAGGGGCCTTGTTCCCAGATCTCTGGAAACCATTTCTAACAATGCTTTCATCTGAATTTAAAGAACTCACATGTACCAAGTATCTACGATCCCTACGACTCACAAAGCTGTCCACGGCAGAATCCCATTAGAGTGTACCGACACATGTCTGCAGGGGGATGGGGGGTAATGGGAGGGGGGGGGGGGTCGGGGGAATGTTTGTTTTTGATTAATTCAACAACTTCTACGCACCCTCTGTGCACACTACTTGTATAAGATTTAGCTGTTTCCTTTTGTACAACTAAATTACAAATTCAACAAAGAAATTATGAACATAAACTCTATATCCTGTGCTCTTTTCAGAAATACATAGGTTTCCTCGATACCCATTTTTCGCTCTAAATATTTCTCCATATGAATTGGTCTGTACTCGGTACACAATGAAAACCATTGTACGGTGCAGCTCAGTTGTTGGTTCTGGGTGCCTTGGGTTCTTGGTACACCTACAATCCATATATATTCCGGCAACCAGAAGGGCCTAGCGAACGTAATGGTGTATTGCTTTAGTAAATCCCCCATTGTGACAAAAAGTTACAGATGAAAACAGTGTCCCACATGCAGTTCTATCCTAATCATTTTCAATATTTCATCATTTCAACAGTTAGTTGCTTTGGAAAAACCTTGAGGGATATATGACCCCTTGCTGAAACCTTAATTTTGTAAACTTTCCAAAAATGTATAGCTTTTCTAGATCACCCATGGTTTCACACTGGGTTCCACCACAAACTGGAAGTAGGCTGAGAGTATAAGACGGGCTACCTCTTTGGAAAATGCCAAAACTGTAGTAAAGTAATGTTTTTTACTCAGCGCTGCATGTTCCTGAAAGGTGGAAAGATGGTGAGTTTAGCACAGCAAACCGTTCATTGGTTCTGATTTTTCCCAGAAAACTCCAAATGTGGCTATATTTTGCTTATTTTCTCCATCCTCTCCAGAGGAATCCACAAACCCTGGGTATTTGTAGAATCCCCAGGATGTTGGGAACAAATTTGGCATGGAGATATTATGTGGAAAAAAAGCTATGGAGCCCTAAGCGCAAACTTTTCCAAATAGCGAAAAATGGCCCGCTCTGGCGGGGAGAGACCCAGTACCCAAGGGGTTAACTTGAAGTGTGTCAGCCTGCCCTCTAATGGGGGTTGGAGCGGTGACATCACAAAGGTTTTGGAAATAATGTATGGCCACATGCTATCCAAAGGGAAAAGGGGAGATGTGACATCACAAAGGTTTTTTAAATTACCTGTGGCCACCTGCGTTCCTAGAGAAAAAGGGGAGCAGTGACATCACAAAGGCCCTTAATTTCAAGTGTGACAGCCTGCCCTCTAATGGGGGGAGATGGAGCTGTGACATCACAAGGGGTTTTGAAATAATGCATGGCCCCATGCTCTCCAAAGGGAAAGGGGGAGATGTGACATCATAAAGATTTTTGGGATAAAGTGTGGCCACGTGCTGTTCAAAGGGAATGGGGGCGCTGTGAATTCACAAGGGCTTTTAGTCGGTGACAATGTGTTGCAGCCTGCCCTCCCGTGAGGAAGGAGAGGGGTAGCAGCGACACTACAAACTCATTTAGTTTACAGTGGCAGCCTGCTCTCCAGCAGTGGAGGGGGAGCTATGACATCACTCTGGAAGACCCCTTTCCTCTGTAGACAAGGCCCTTAAGTTAAATAGGTAGCTATGACATCACATAGGCCATTAAGATCAAGCGGTAGCTATGACATCAGAAATGCCCTTAATTTAAAAGGGTAGCTAAGACATCACAAAGGCCATTAAGATCAAGCGGTTGCTATGACATCACAAAAGCCCCTAAAGTTAAAGTGTGGCAGTCTGCTCTCCAGGTAGTTGGAGGTGCTGTGGCATCGCAAAGGCCCGCTAAAGTGTGGGTCCCTGCCCACCAGTGGGGGAGCTGTTATTATTTATTATTTTGGTTTTTGTAGAGCGCGTAGTCACCCTCGAGTATCCCAGCGCTAAAACCTCGAACTCCTAAAGGGGGGCACAGGGAGACTTCGAAGAAAAATCAGGGAAAAAGGAGGGTTTTGAGGGACTTCCTAAATCGTAGGAGGTTTGGTTCAGCTCTGAGGTTCGAGGGGAGAGCGTTCCATTTTCTGGCCGTGTTTACCGAAAATCTGCCGCCGATGCGGGTTTTCTTCACCCTAGGGACAACGATAAGGTTTCCCTGTTCAGACCGGAGCGCTCTCGACGGTCTGTATGGAGTGATCCAAGTGCTCAGAATGGGGGGACCCGCATTATGCAGGACCTTGTGTGCCAGACAGAGGGCCTTGAAGGCGACTCTTTCCCTCACGGGGAGCCAGTGAAGTTTTCTCAGGGCAGGTTTGGCCGATGTACTTGCTGGGGTGTTTGTAAGCAGGCGGGCTGCGGCATTTTGGGTTTTTTGTAGTGTTTGCAAGGTGGCTTCCGGTGCCCCGAGGTAAATAGCGTTGCTATAATCCAGCCTTGCTAGCACTAAGCCTTGAATTAGCAGGAGGCGGGACTGAAATGGTAGTAGAGGGAGCACCTTTCTGCATGATCTCAGGAGCCCATAGCAGATGCCGGCTGTTTTCCTAGCCTGTGTCCGGAAAGTGAGATCTGTCTCTAGCCACACTCCCAGACTCTTGACCTCTGTCTTAGGGGAGGGGGGTCACCCATACAGACGGGCCAGATGTTAGGGGGGAGACTCGGAGTTTTGTGACCGAGGAGCAGGATCTCTGTTTTTGACCCGTTAAGCTTTAGGTCAGAGTCGCCCATCCATTGATGGACGGTGGATAGGCAGTCTTGCAGGTTGGAGGGCTTTAGCTTGGGGTGAGAGAGGGTCACTACCAGCTGAGTGCCGTCAGCGTAGCTGACGATCGTGACTCCGAATGGGGCGACCAGCTCCTCCAGTGGGGCCATATACACGTTGAAAAGTGTGGGGCTCAGTGAGGAGCCCTGGGGCACTCCACACCGGAGGGGGATTGAGGGAGAGCGGCTTTCTCCTTCCCAGACTTGGAAGGAGCGTTGGGAGAGAAAAGATGTGAGCCATCTCAGCGCACTGTCTTGTACGCCCGTGTTCTCTAGGCGTTGGGCTAGGACCTGGTGGCTGACAGTGTCGAATGCCGCGCTAAGGTCCAGGAGGACCACTGCCACTGATCCTCCTGTGTCCATGATTTCCCTCGCTTTTTCTACAGCCGCCAGGAGGGCGGTGTCTGTGCCCTGACCTGGTCTAAAACCTGTTTGGGAGTTTTTTAGGAGATGGTTTGCTTCTAAGAAGTGGGACAGCTTTTTGTTTGCGAGCTTCTCCGCGACCTTACCTATCCAGGGGAGGAGCGAGATGGGTCGATAATTGGATAAGTCCGCGGGGTCTAGCGACGGCTTCTTCAGAAGACCTTTAACAACGGCCTCCTTCCAGCTTTGTGGGACTTCTCCTTGGGCGAACGAGGTGTTAATGAGGGCCGTGAGCCTAGCTGTGATGGTCCGGGCTATGTTTTTAGTGAACCGTACGGGAACTGAGTCGCTGGGGGCCCCACTTTTCGTGGCTGCTAGAGTGGTTGCCACTTCTTCTTCTGTGACTGGTCCGAATGAAGTTAAACAAGGGGATTCGGGTTTGTCCGTGGGGTTTCCTGACGTGAGGGTACAATCCTTGGCTATTCCAGATGTGGCCTGATTGGTAGCAGGTAGGGAGGAAAGGATTTTCTTAATTTTATTGTCGAAGAAGTTAGCCAAGTTAACGCATTTCTCCTCGGCTGCTTTGGAGTCCAAGGGTATCTGCGGGGGGGCTGGGACATGGAGAAGCTCTTTAAGGATGGAAAAAGTCTCTTTAGCAGAGCACGAGGAGTTCTGTATTCTTACCTCAAAGAAGGAGCTTTTAGCGCTGTGGAGGGCTTGTTTGTAAGCCTTCATGGTTGTTTGATAGGCGTTTTTGTCCGTCGCTGATTTGTTTTTTCTCCATGTTCGCTCCGTCTTTTTGCACTCCTTCCTAAGAATGTTCAGGGCCGGGGTGTACCAAGGAGCATGATTGATCCTCTTTACATGTTTAAGAGAGCGTGTTAATGGAATGAGGCTGTCTAGGGGGTTGGTGAGCCAGCTGTTAAATTCTCTATCAGCGGTGTTAGGGTCGGTTGAGAGGGGGCCATCGGAATCCCTAAGCTTCGCTTCCCATTTTTCTGGACTTAACTTGTGCCAGCGTCGGGTTAAAATCCTGGTTTTCTGTTTAGGGACCGAGGCGGGCTGATAGGACCAGTGCATAGGGACCAGAAAGTGGTCAGTCCATGGAAGGGGGGAGGGGTCTTGGGTTTGTAGGTTCCTGATGTTGGTGAAAACTGGGTCTAGGAGATGTCCTTTCTCGTGAGTAGGTTTCGAGTTCAGGAGCTGGAGGTCAGCTGACATAAGGTCTGCTAGAAGATTCGCTGCAGTGTAGTCTGCCGGGTCTAGAAAGTGTAGGTTCAGATCCCCTAAAAGAAGAAAGTTGGGCGTTGCTATTGTTTTTAAAAGGATGTGATCCACCAGAGTGCTTGAGAAGTCACCTATTGAGCCTGGTGGTCGGTATACCAGAAGACCCGATAGTGAGGTGGTGGGGGAGATCTGGAGAGTGAAATTACAGTTTTCACGGTCCTTGACCGTACCGTCGTTGATCCTGCAGCTGAGATGGTCTTTATAGAGAATGGCGAGCCCGCCACCTCTTCCAACTGGTCTATTAAGGCAGCAGATTTGGTAGCCAGGGGGGGTTGCATTAACCAAGTCTGAGCCGTTGTTGGGGGTCAGCCATGTTTCGGTCAGAAATAGGGCGTCTAGCGAGAGGGTTAGGGTGAGGAGGTTTATCTCGTGCGAGTGCTTTACTAGTGACCTGCAGTTCAGTAGGCCCAGTCGAAGCGTGTGGCTAAATTCCGTGGCTTCGGGGATGTCGCAGAGGGGACATCCTGTGAACGGGGTGTCATCCTTAAGGATGAAATCACACTGAGGATTTTTCTTTGTGTTCCAGAGACGGAGGGTATCCGGGGGGTAGGATAGGAGGGGCTGTGAATCGGGCATAGTGTCAGGTCCTGGGGCCGTCTGGGCCCGGACGGGCCCAGACGGGCTTGCCTTTGGCGCGCCTTCGGCGCGCTGACGGCGCGCCCGCTGCGCCCGTCCGCTGCGCGTCCGGTAGTTGCACATCTTTAAATGTGTTGGAAAGGGGCGGGTGGGCGTGGCCTCAAAGTGGGCGTGGCCTCTCTCCCTCGCCGTGAATGGTGGCAGAAATGTTTGTTTTCCTGGGTTTAGAGTTGCAGCGAAGGGGTCGCTGTTTCGGCGATGCTGGGCCCGCTCCAGTGGTGGCAGACGGGTGAGTGATATTTAAAAACACAAAGAATTAGGCGGATTGTGACACAGATGTACAATTTTAAAATAGGTGCTAGTCTCCCGGCTTCCGCCTCAGGAGCTTACGAGATTCTAGTATGTGGCGCTGAAGGCAGCGTTTATATACCGTGGGCGGCGGGTGGGCGTGGCCTCAAAGTGGGCGTGGCCTCTCTCCCTCGCCGTGAATGGCGGCAGAAATGTTTGTTTTCCTGGGTTTAGAGTTGCAGCGAAGGGGTCGCTGTTTCGGCGATGCTGGGCCCGCTCCAGTGGTGGCAGACGGGTGAGTGATATTTAAATGGCACTACACAGGCATGTGCACCCAGGCCATCACTAGACGAGGTGACAACAGCAAGTGCTAAGAGCGGAGGAACAGAGAACAGGTGAGAGTCCCAACTGCAGGAGCGAGAAGCAGGCACCCCGGGGGTACAATACAGCGGTGCGTCCTACTCTCCGGGGGCCTGCACGAGTGGGTGCCTCAAATCCATCCACTGACACATGTGTGCAGGGCACAAGCCTTCCATCTACTGCGACTGGCGGAACATGTGGCAGAAACAGTGAGGAACGCAGCCAGCGTCACACGTGTCCTGGCCTTAAATATACATCAACTTTAACCCTTCCGGCTCTGAGGAAAAAAACATTGATAATCTGGGACAGCGGCGCAATTCCATCTTCCAAGTGTGGTCAAGTTTCTTTTACTTCTGAGCAAAAATCGTTTTGCTACCAAGGACCGAGCTCTAATGCATATGTCCTAGCTGTTAATATTCGGACCCCTTCCATTACGACATTAAAACACTTTCTATTTACATAACCAACCTCGAAGCTGCAGAATGCAGTAGTAGGCGCTGTGTGATTTCTGATCCTGTGGTAGAAGGGATCTCACGCTTTCATGATCATCCAGAGTGAGTTCAGAGTGGTACCCACCGCCGTAGGAAAAGGCCCCCAAATTCACAGAAGCCGTCAGTGATACCAGTGCAGGAGATGCTACTAATGTGCATGTGAGGCGGTGCTGGGGGTATGTCTCTTTAGATGCTGGGCGGTGCTGCCGGTATGTCTCTTCAGATGCCGGGCTGTGCTGACGGTATGTCTCTTCAGATGCTGGGCGGTGCTTTCTATTTACATAACCACCCTCGAAGCTGCAAGTCTGCAGTAGTAGGCGCTGTGTGATTTCTGATCCTGTGGTCGAAGGGATCTCACGCTTTCATGATCATCCAGAGTGAGTTCAGAGTGGTACCCACCGCCGTGGGAAAAGTCCCCCAAATTCACAGAAGCCGTCAGTGATACCAGTGCAGGAGATGCTACTAATGTGCATGTGAGGCGGTGCTGACGGTATGTCTCTTCAGATGCCGGGCTGTGCTGACGGTATGTCTCTTCAGATGCCGGGCTGTGCTGACGGTATGTCTCTTCAGATGACAGGCTGTGCTGACAGTATGTCTCTTCAGATGCCAGGCTGTGCTGACGGTATGTCTCTTCAGATGACAGGCTGTGCTGACGGTATGTCTCTACAGATGACTGGCTGTGCTGACAGTATGTCTCTTCAGATGACAGGCTGTGCTGACAGTATGTCTCTACAGATGACTGGCTGTGCTGACAGTATGTCTCTTCAGATGACAGGCTGTGCTGACAGTATGTCTCTTCAGATGACAGGCTGTGCTGACAGTATGTCTCTTCAGATGACTGGCTGTGCTGACAGTATGTCTCTACAGATGACTGGCTGTGCTGACAGTATGTCTCTTCAGATGACTGGCTGTGCTGACAGTATATCTGTTCATATGACTGGCTGTGCTGACAGTATGTCTCTTCAGATGCCGGGCTGTGCTGACGGTATGTCTCTTCAGATGCCGGGCTGTGCTGACGGTATGTCTCTTCAGATGCCGGGCTGTGCTGACGGTATGTCTCTTCAGATGACAGGCTGTGCTGACAGTATGTCTCTTCAGATGCCAGGCTGTGCTGACAGTATATCTGTTCATATGACAGGCTGTGCTAAAAATATGTCTCTTCAGATGACAGGCTGTGCTGACGGTATGTTTCTTCAGATGCCGGTCTGTGCTGACGGTATGTCTCTTCAGATGCTGGGTGGTGCTGAAGGTATGTCTCTTCTCTTCAGATGACGGGCTGTGCTGACGGTATATCTCTCCAGATGACAGGCTGTGCTGACGGTATGTCTCTTCAGATGCCGGTCTGTGCTGACGGTATGTCTCTTCAGATGCTGGGAGGTGCTGAAGGTATGTCTCTTCTCTTCAAATTACAGGCTGTGCTGACGGTATGTCTCTTCAGATGCCTGGATGTGCTCGCAGTATGTCTCTTCAGATGCTGGGTGGTGCTGAAGGTATGTCTCTTCAGATGCTGGGCGGTGCTGAAGGTATGTCTCTTCTCTTCAGATGACGGGCTGTGCTGACGGTATGTCTCTTCAGATGCCGGTTTGTGCTGACGGTATGTCTCTTCAGATGCTGGGCGGTGCTGAAGGTATGTCTCTTCTCTTCAGATGACGGGCTGTGCTGACAGTATATCTCTTCAGATGAGTGGCTGTGCTGATGGTATGTCTATTCAGATGACAGGCTGTTCTGACGGTATGTCTCTTCAGATGCCGGGCTGTTCCGACGGTATGTCTCTTCAGATGTCTGGCTGTGCTGACGGTATGTCTCTTCAGATGCCGGGCTGTTCCGACGGTATGTCTCTTCAGATGTCTGGCTGTGCTGACGGTATGTCTCTTCAGATGCCGGGCTGATCTGATGGTATGTCTCTTCAGATGTCTGGCTGTGCTGATTGTATGTCTCTTCAGATGCCGGGCTGTTCTGACGGTATGTCTCTTCAGATGTCTGGCTGTGCTGATTGTATGTCTCTTCAGATGCCGGGCTGTTCGGACGGTATGTCTCTTCAGATGTCTGGCTGTGCTGATGGTATGTCTTTACAGATGACGGGCTGTGCTGATGGTATGTCTCTTCAGATGACAGGCTGGGCTGACGGTATGTCTCTTCAGATGCCGGGCTATGCTGATGGTATGTCTCTTCAGATGACAGGCTGTGCTGATGGTATGTCTCTTCAGATGCCGGGCTGTGCTGACGGTATGTCTCTTCAGATGCTGGGCGGTGCTGAAGGTATGTCTCTTCAGATGCTGGGCGGTGCTGAAGGTATGTCTCTTCTCTTCAGATGACGGGCAGTGCTGACGGTATGTCTCTTCAGATGACAGGCTGTGCTGACGATATGTCTCTACAGATGACGGGCTGTGCTGATGGTATGTCTCTTCAGATGACAGGCTGGGCTGACGGTATGTCTCTTCAGATGCCGGGCTATGCTGATGGTATGTCTCTTCAGATGACAGGCTGTGCTGATGGTATGTCTCTTCAGATGCCGGGCTGTGCTGGCGGCATGTCTCTTCAGATGCCGGGCTGTGCTGATGGTATGTCTCTTCAGATGCCGGGCGGGTCTGATGGTATATCTCAATGACATCAGGATGCTGTTTTTCCAATCCTGGGCTTTTCTTTTACATATCACTGTTATCATGTGTGTTACCGCAGGTACATGTTCTGGAATGCACAGAGTTTTTAATTTATATCCCATAATTGCAAAAGGTTTATCCCTGATAAATCGCCAGAACCCCTCACCAACAGCAATTGTGATCAGCACAGTTTGTTTTTTGGCGAACATCACGGGCACAACATACAATTCATATTAAAAGTGATGGGCCTTTGGTAACCTAATAGTAGGATCTTTCTCGAGAGCCCCAAAATAACCAGGGGTTACTGGCCCCAATTTATGAGAGCCTTTTACCCAGTGCTTAATTTAAGCCAGTGGTTTCGGCACCGGCACTTAATTGCCAGCACCGGCACTTGGAACAATCTGCCACAAGGTGGTGCTGTAAAGATTCCTACAACAAGTTAATTATTAATCTATATATATGTATAAAAACGAATGTATGTCTATCTGTTTGTTCTTTATGCATTACTACACCATTAATCCGATCGCCATGAAACTTTGGGAAGTTGTTGAGTACACTCCCGCGAAGGTTTCTGCCATGATTTTTTTTTCAAGATCGGCCCCCCAGGGCCCTCATAATCTTTCGAATACTGAATTTGCAACAACGACTTTGCAACGGTACAAGACTTTTGGTGAAAAAGATGATGAACAATGTAATCACAATTTTGAATGGGAAATTCAAGGGGGAAGATGTACTGTTGCCACGTATTCCAATGATCCCAACTGATATGCCATTTAAATTCAAACGTTTACAGTTTCCGGTGCAACTCGCTTTTGCATTCACCATCAACGAAGCACAAGGACAATCGCTGCAAGTGTGTGGACTAGATTTGGAGAATCCGTGCTTCTCACATGGACAACTGTATGTGGCCAGCTCACGCGTCGGAAAACCTTCTGACTTATTCATGTACGCGCCAGACGGAAAAACAAAAAATATCATGTATCCACAAGCACTCGAATAAATGAATAGAATTCAAGCGACACTTTGAAATGTTTTCCATATTAGGATTAATATCTTTCAATAAAAATGACACAATGTAAATTGAATGTTATCATAACGAGTTTACTTGAATTTCCTTTCTTCTGAGATCGCAGCAACGCGCGACGGGTAAGCTAGTGCAATATATTCATTAAAAAACTATTGCTTGCAGCCCAAGCCATCATTATAGCTTTGGGGGCCTGAAATAATCCGAATCCTCACACTTATAGGAGGGTGATGATTAGTTGCTGTGTTGTTGCTATCATTAGCAGTATAGCAGGGCAGTGTGTGGTGGAAGCTGCAGTGGTCTTCTGACAAGGGCCCTGGCACTTACTTTTTTACGAATCAAGCACTGCTTTTTCCTCTGCAGTCCAAGGCCTTACCTTACTGTTGAACCCAAAACACCTGCGGCTCTGGGTACCGCGGTGGAGCCCCCAAGTCTTGCTTCGGGAGGTGGAGTACGATAGAGACTCGCTCGCCAATAAGAGTTAAAAACTCATTGTCCAGCGAGTGCATTCACTTGTAAACTCAAAGTGCTTTAATAATGACACCTGCAACACACGCAAACACTGCACACAAACTGCAGAGGGCAAAAATAATGCTCACAGTTACACCTCAGGAAAGCTCTGTGCTGGGGAGCCAGTCAGTTTTGACTTTAGACGACTCCAAGACTTTTGTAGTTAAGGACACTGTAATTAATCAAACAGTGTGATGTCTAATAAAATGCCCCGGCGGGACTGGTAGCATACAATATCCTGACATTCCTTCATGGCCGACACTAACATCAGTCTGGATATGGTGCGGCTGTTTGTAACTATCCCAGCGTCTCTTACTATCTGGTGTCCTGGCTCCTTACTGAGTTCTAAACATGTCCCACTCAGTCTTTAGTGTTTGTTTCAGCTGACCCTAAATAGTTTTGATTTTCTTACCCACTTTTTAGTTTTCAGCAGCAATCCTTCAGCTTGTCCCCATTGCACTGAATTTGAGGAGATCGAAACTCGGGTAAGAAGACTGTAACAAAGCCTTATGCCTGACGGAAAGTGGAAATGTTGGGATAAAGTTGTCCTGTTAATAATTCAGGCAGGCCTGAGGCTTGGATTTTTTTAGCAAGCATTGGCACAGCCACAACACTTGGTTGCTTTTTACATCTGTAAGCCAGACCGGCTATTTTTGTCAATAATAAGAACACAATTTAAATTAAAGTGACTTATCTTGTAGTCCCTAACCATTATCCCTTTTACAGTCCATCTTTGCTTCAGTACACTTTAAAGTCCACCCGCTTCTTTCCCCTGAAAGTATGTTACAGTCCCCGCCCCATATTTATGCATAGAATGAATGAATATATGTTATTGTATGATTACCTAAATTCATTTACAAATGCAATGCATATTGCTCTCATAGTTAAAAGAGTAAGTTAATAAGTTAAGAAAACAACTAAAAAGAAAAGGCATCTAAAATGAGATAGTATTTAAAAGAGAAAAACATCTAGAGACGTATACATCTGTTGATCAACCAATGCCCTAATATTAGTTCATCTTAACTTACAAGATCACTGAGGGCCGTAACGTGCTCGTGCACGTAATAATTGTTCAACGAAAATAGCACTGTTCTTGACCATTGGATTTAGCACAGAGTCACTAATGGTGATGTAGATACTCATCAACAGTCGGCACGTAGATAGGGTTATTTTTCCGTACATTGAGTTTGACATAGATTCTTTCCATCAGCTGCAAAAAACTTCCTGGCACGTGCAAGCTCCATTGGTACTGTTATAGTACATATGTGCGTTAAAGTCTCCTTGTATTTTCTTACTTTATTTAGGTTGAACATTGCCCTTAAGTATTTACGCCTCAGGCTTACCAAGGCTGGACAACAACAGATGACATGTTCGGCTGATTCTGTGTGGTATTGACACAGGCGACATCCTCTATTTCCAGTTGGTGTGGATTTCCAATGTGCCCTATAATCCTTTATTGGTAGGGTTAGTAGCCTGGTCTTCGGAATATTTTGAAGTGCTTGTCTACCCAGGCCGGCTTTCAGGTAAGGTTGCCATAGCGTGGCTTCGTGTGATTTGGCCCGGCCCTCTGCGCCACGGGTAGCTTTGATCGTATCTATGTCCTGGTTCCTTGAGATGATCTTTCCCTGTTTTTTAACAGGTTTTTCAGGCTAGCTGTTGGCAGTTGTAATATCGCTGTGTGATCAGCTGTCAGGCAGTGTTTTGTTAGCTGAAGCACGGTACCCAGCCCATTGACTAGTTTGGTCCGTGAAGAGTATTTGAAGTGTTCCCTCATGGTACCCGCACTAGCCTCGTTCACACGGTGATGCAGCTTCACTATGGTTTTTTTGCATTCTATGTCCATTGAAGTCAAATTAAACTCAAGTCGGATCAGTGTACGCCTTGTTGAGAATGGCAGCCTAAAGACTTTCTGGAAAGCCATGATATATAAGTGATCCGATTTATCGGGCAATAAGCTCGGGAAGGCCAGGTAGCTAATTGTTGAAAATAGCTTGGCTTGTATTGCTCTTCGGATACCCTCCGTTGAATGGCAATGAGATTCTAGTGTATTTTGCATAGGGCGTGCGTGACCTTTGCCGATTTTGTCTCCAGTGATTTAGCCTGGGGTGTTGTTCTACCAGTGTCTGAGAATTGTACACCCAGATAAGTATATTTATTTGTGGTTGCAATTCTTAGTGGTCCGATATTCCAGCACAGCAAGGATTTTTTTAGTTTATGACCAAAAACCAATACTTTGGTTTTATTTGCTTTGGTTTGGGGTTTATCTTCTGAGTTGTAAAGATGAAGAGTCTCCAGAGCCCTTTTAATGCCTATTGAGGTTGGGTCCAGGATGACAAGGTCGACCGCGTATTGCATAATAGGTATTCTAAGGTTACCCAATTTGGGACGGAAGATATTGGTTTTTGAGACTGGTTATGACTGTAGCCTGCTTCCAGGAGTTATATTTCTCTTGGCTTACGAGACCCCATTTTATACGTTTTATCAGTGCGGTATCTATGTTTGTATGGATCATTTTACCCGCAGTTTAATGTTCAAAGTGCATTTTTGTGCTTATATTGAGGAGGATGGTTAATGGGTTGTGGTCACTCGTGGTGGTGTTAGTCACCTTGTAATCTTTGCACCTCCTCTGTAAGTCCTGCCTCAAAAAGATATAGTCCAGTGTGGAGATGTTTTTGAAAGTTGGTTGTGGTTTCGTGTTTGGCTGCACCACTTGATTTGCCGGCTACAGGCTAAATTTATTGATGCAAGCTTCCATGATATTCTGGCCTTTATCTCCTCGGTGGCTGGCCGAGTTGCACAGATCGCTCATGTTAAAATCCCCTGTGATAATGCATTTGTGACCTGGGTTTTCGTAGAGATATTCTCTATTTAGGCTAGTGATCATCCTTGTGCATGCTGTTTTTGTCTTATTATTTGGGTTAATGTATAGGTTAATTACTGCAGTTGTGGTTGGAATTCATTCTAACCTTATTCCCTTTATGGTGACGATCTGGATGTCGGGTGAATTTGTGGGCCATTCTTCCAACTGTACTTGTAAGTTCAAATTTAACTAAATTGATACCCCACCAATAGGTCTTTCAAATATGTTTTTCTTACATGCTAAGGTGTGTACGGCCTGGAAGCCTTTGATGGGGGTTGGTGATGTTGCCCATGTTTCCTGTAAGCATAAGATGTCTTCTGTTTTGAGTAGACTTATGGTCTCCTTGTTTGCTATGGTTGATTTGAGGCCTGCAACATTCCAGCTTAATAATCAGAGGTTTGTTCTTGTTTTTACTACTTGTGTGCTAGGGATTTGCCTTCCCTTTAGTGTGCAGAGCCATTGAGATCCAGGCCCAATCTTCTGTGGTGGAGCCCAGAGTCGCTCTTGTCTCCATGCATTGTCTAGTGGCTTCCCCTTTCGTAAGTTTGATTTTGATGTTGTTGTTCCAGTGTGGGCTCGCGGTCGATCTTACGCCCTTTAGAATTCAATTGTGTGGTGATGCTGCGGTTGGTTTTTGTAGCCTCTGCATCTTTATGCGTAGAGAGTGAGGACAACGTCATCATGCAGCCTACAATTTGCAGCTCTGCATTCAATATGTGCTTCTTGTTTCCCAAATACCTATGAGGGACAACTGACGGGCCCTCTTTGTAGGACAGTAAAGTGTTTGGGACACTTAGGGCCACATTTGTGATCACAGCGGCAGGCCAGCGTGCAGCAGAGAGTCCTGAAGAAAACTCTAAAATCAATCATTCTGTTCTCAGCTAGGAATGTGGGCTCCCACTGAAGAGGAGAGTACAAATACACACAATGTAAAGCAAAACATATACCATAACAGAACCCCTTTTATTTGGACACCACTTATATTGGGGCCCTGGCCATTTCCAGGCACTGCTAAGTTTGATTTACCCAGGATCACACATTGAGGTTAAATTGAAATGCTGTGACTGGTATGTAGATCTAGCGGATCCCCATGGGTCGCTCTGCTGCAGACAACATTTGCTCATTACCCGTGTGGTAGTTCAGGGGCATCTTGGACAATCTTGATGTTTCTTGAAGCTTCTGTGCACCTACACACGTTTAGGGCTCTTTAATGACACATTAGGAATCGCGGACACTGGGATCAAATCAAATCATTTCATTTGTAAAGTGCACTACATACCCGTGAGGGTTTCAAGGCGCGGGGGGGAGGGGCTGCTACTGATCGAAGAGCCAGGTCTTGAGGAGTCTTCTGAAGGCCAGCAGGTCCTGGGTCTGTCATAGGCTTGTAGGGAGAGTGCTCCAGTCTTGGTGGCGAGGTAGGAGAAGGATCTGCCGCCGGCTGTGGTTTTCCGGGTACCTGGGACTGTGGCGAGGGTGAGGTTGGGAGAGCGGAGGCTGCGGGTGGGGGTGTAGGAGCTGAGTCGGTCGTTGAGGTATGCTGGTCCGTCGTTGTGTAGGGCTTTGTGTGCGTGGATGAGGAGTTTGAAGGTGATCCTTTTGTTGATGGGGAGCCAATGCAGGCCTCTCAGGTGTGGTGTGATGTGGCCGCATCGAGGGATATCGAGGATTAGTCATGCCGAGGTGTTCTGGATGCGTTGCAGCCGTCTCAGGATCCAATAAGGAGTTGGCCACCGTGCCCACTCCGTGCTTTTACTATTGTGTCTCTGATTCGAGTCATGCTAATATTACAGTTTGGCACAACTATGGCCAATAATACATTTTTAACATTTATAAACTTTATTTCGATTTAAAAGAAATCCCAAAGGTCAACACAGTACAAGCACAGGGGCTAAAAATCATCAATAAACATTACTATCCCGACACACATGATTGTGACTATCTCCTATAATACACTTTGTTAAAACTATAAATAATTTAATACAATGCTAAAACCCACCTAGGTAGTAGGCCAAGAACAGTTCAGCTTTAAAAAGAGCCTCAAAAAGTACAATGAAATTCATATGCAAGGAAGTAACACATTGTTAAAAAGAAAAAAGGGGGCGGAAGATTACGTGCGCCTCCCTACAGGCCAGCGAATCACCCACACCCAGCCCAAAAACTTAGCGATGGCAAACACATATCGGCCATCCACTGCGGTTTTAAATAACCTGAATGCCTCGCTGTGGGCCCTGACACAGGGGTTTTAGCCAACATCTCCTCGGGTTATCATACGCTGGACATGCAAATAGCATATGGGCCACAGTTTCATCCCTATCTGAGCAAACAGGACATTTGCTAAGATTGGCATGCAAATTAGACTACTTTGAGGTGAAGGCCTTGGTGGGTAAAGTTCCCACTCTGAACTGATGGAATAATTTCCGATCACGAGTCGAGGAGATTAGATCACAGTACTGATCGTAATTAGGTTCGGATTTAATGTGTAAGAAGGTGCTTGACAGGGTAAGACTACTGAAAGAGGTGAACTGTCGGGAATAGATCTAGTGCCAATAAGCCATCTTTAGCTACTTGGAAAGACACTTCCCTCTGGGGAGGTCTACAACCGATTCAATCCCAACTCACTGAGATTGTTTTTGACACCCCTAAACCACTCAATTTTATTGTTCACATCCATATCCCGAATTCCCTGCATGGCCAACGCATAGTTGACTAGTTCAGAGGTCACCCAGAGTCTTCTCAAGTATAATACTGATCTGTAACGGGCAACATCTCTGTTGGAGTGACAGCCCAAGTCCAAATAAAGAGGAATTAGGGGGGTTGATTGCAGCAAACCCGTTAATGATCATAAAAATGTGTTTTGTGCTACCACCAGCGCATCCAGATTCGCATGCGCCCACAACTCTGAACCATACAAAATTGCGACACTGATTTTAGAATTAAAAATTCTGCAATATTGGGGCCACGGGTTTGGTGTAGGAGCGACTATTTCTCTATGGGATTTTTGAAAATTCTATGTCTAATAACTTTGGCGTTTGTGGACGGAATTGGCTGAAATTTTCAGGAAAATGGAACATTTTGTTTCTGAGCAGCACCTGACAATTTGGGGGGGTTTCATCAAGGGGGGGGCGAGAAAAAAGGGGGGTCCCAAAACGCGTTTTTCCCATGTTAATTTCCATAGGGCGGTTGGCCTCACTTTTAGCTCGAACGGCTGAATGGATTTGCACGAAACTTGGCAAAATTGTAGGGACTGTTAGCCCGATGTGCCTTTGCTAGGTCTCAATATATGTGCTCCAGTGGATTTTAAGTAATTTAGGTTCAAAAAAAGATATATATCTGGGCGGAGCCTAACCACACATCTGATCTGATTGGCTGTCAGCACTTCATCCAAGAAGTGTTGGCAGCCATCTTGGGACCAATATACATGATAGCACCTCATTAAAAAGCATTGTAGTTAATAGAGGGTTTTAGGACTTTAGTTACATTATAAGTCATTTGTTGATGGTACCATACTCGTTTTAGGAATTGTGGTGGGTTCTAAGGTGATTTTACCATGTGAAAAAACCTTCTGCTGTGATATCATGAATATTGTTTGAAAGAAAACTAATATCTCATGATTTTCCCACAGTGGTTTGGAAGGGGATCTAAACGCTAAACTGAAAGCATATTTTCTGTAAATTCACATTATCTTTCTCAGTCATGTGAAAATGAAGTCTGACATTCTCAGTAAAACATGTACATCCAACAAGGACAGAGACTGTCAGTTGATTCCTTTGTGTTCTACTGCAGCCTCCTAGAGTGTTCTAAAGAACAACTAGAGCGCTAACAGTCCTACTTATTACAAAGGTATGGCACACCTGAAGCCATCTTGATTGGAATAAAGTGGTAACTCTTAAAACATTTAATTTAAAAAGAAACAACATGAGGGGGTATATTTTGCCATAGAAAGTATGATTAGTGCTGCAGAATGAAAAATTAGGGCACATTTTGAGTGACTTCTCAAATCCTTTTCTATTTCATTAAAATATTCTGACATGCAGTCTCCCAAAATGGCCACCAGAGACAAAAGAGCCCAAATGTAGCCCAAATATCACCCAGATGTAGCCCAAGTATAGCCCAATGACAGAATGTCCCAGAGTGTTCTAAAGAACAACTAGAGCGCTAACAGTCCTACTTATTACAAAGGTATGGCACACCTGAAGCCATCTTGATTGGAATAAAGTGGTAACTCTTAAAACATTTAATTTAAAAAGAAACAACATGAGGGGGTATATTTTGCCATATAAAGTATGATTAGTGCAGCAAAATGAAAAATTAGGGCACATTTTGAGTGACTTCTCAAATCCTTTTCTATTTCATTAAAACATTCTGACATGCAGTCTCCCAAAATGGCCACCAGAGACAAAAGTGCCCAAATGTAGCCCAAATATCACCCAGATGTAGCCCAAGTATAGCCCAATGACAGAATGTCCCAGAGTGTTCTAAAGAACAACTAGAGCGCTAACAGTCCTACTTATTACAAAGGTATAGCACACCTGGAGCCATCGTGATGGGAATAAAGTGGTAACTCTTAAAACATTTCATTTAAAAAGGAACAAAATGAGGGGGTATATTATGCAATAGAAGGTATTATTAGTGCTGCAGAAAGAAAAATTAGGGCACATTTTGAGTGACTTTTCAAATCCTCTTCTATTTCATTAAAAAATTCTGACATGCAGTCTCCCAAAATGGCCACCAGAGACAAAAGAGCCCAAATGTAGCCCAAATATCACTCAGATGTAGCCCAAGTATAGCCCAATGACAGAATGTCCCAGAGTGTTCTAAAGAACAACTAGAGCGCTAACAGTCCTACTTATTACAAAGGTATGGCACACCTGAAGCCATCTTGATTGGAATAAAGTGGTAACTCTTAAAACATTTAATTTAAAAAGGAACAAAATGAGGGGGTATATTTTGCCATATGAATTATGATTAGTGCTGCAGAAAGAAAAATTAGGGCACATTTTGAGTGACTTCTCAAACCCTCTTCAATTTCATAAAAAAATTCTGACATACAGTCTCCCAAGATGGCCACCAGAGACAAAAGAGCCTAAATGTAGCCCAAATATCACCCAGATGTACCCCAAGTATAGCCCAATGACAGAATGTCCCAGAGTGTTCTAAAGAACAACTAGAGCGCTAACAGTCTTACTTATGACAAAAGTATGGCACACCAGAAGCCATCTTGATTGGAATGAAGTGGTAAGTCTGAAAACACTCATCAGTGATGTCATCAGTGATGTCACTGACCATGTCATGAATGATGTAATATGTGACATCATCAGCAGTGGATTGTGGGTGCGCGATATATAGTTAGTTAATCACAAAAGTCAACACAGTACAAGCACAGGGGCTAAAAATCATCAATAAACATTACTATCCCGACACACATGATTGTGACTATCTCCTATAATACACTTTGTTAAAACTATAAATAATTAAATACAATACTAAAACCCACCTATGTAGTGCGCAAAGAACAGTTCAGCTTTAAAAAGAGCATCAAAAAGTACAATAAAATTCATATGCAAGGAAGTAACACATTGTTAAAAAGAAAAAAGGGGGTGGAAGATTACGTGCGCCTCCCTACAGACCAGCGAATCACCCACACCCAGCCCACAAACTTAGCGAGGGCAATAACCTATGGGCCATCCACTGCAGTTTTAAATAACCTGAATGCCTCGCTGTAGGCCCTGGTCCCCATAGAAAGACACAGGGGTTTTAGCCAACATCTCCTCGGGTTATCATACGCTGGACATGCAAATAGCATATGGGCAACAGTTTCATCCCAATCTGGGCAAAAAGGACATTTGCTAAGGTTGGCATGCAAATTAGACTACTTTGAGGTGAAGGCCTTGGTGGGTAAAGTTCCCACTCTGAACTGATGGAATAAATTCCGATCACGAGTTGAGGAGATTAGATCACAGTACTGATCGTAATTAGGTTCGGATTTAATGTGTAAGAAGGTGCTTGACAGGGTAAGACTACTGAAAGAGGTGAACTGTCGGGAATAGATCCAGTGCCAATAAGCCATCTTTAGCTACTTGGAAAGACACTTCCCTCTGGGGAGGTCTACAACCGATTCAATCCCAACTCACTGAGATTGTTTTTGAGACCCCTAAACCACTCAATTTTATTGTTCTTACCCATATCCCGAATTTCCCGCTTGGCCAACGCGTAGTTGACTAGTTCAGGAGTCACCTAGAGTCTTTTCCAGTATAATACTGATCTGTAACGGGCAACATCTCTGATGGAGTGACATCCCAAGTCCAAATAAAAAGGAATTAGGGGGGTTGATTGCAGCAAACCGGTTAATGATCATAGAAATGTGTTTTGTGCTACCACCAGCGCATCCAGATTCGCATGCGCCCACAACTCTGAACCATACAAAATTATGGCACTGATTTTAGAATTATAAATCTGCAATACTGGGGCCACGGGTTTGGTGCAGGAGCGACTATGCTCCCTCAGCAGCACACCCGAAATTTGGGCATGTCTAACCGTGAGAACGTCAATTTGGTGCTTCCAGCTCATCTTTTTGTCTAGGGTTACCCTTAGATATGAAAAAAATCTCTGTTTGCTCTAAAGCACCTTCCTGCATCCTTACTTCACCAATGTGTTTAAATGAGTTCTGGAGGACCATAACCTTCGTTTTGTCAACATTGACAACAAGGTCATGATATTCACAGAACTCTTTGAATCTTATCAGGGCACGTTGAAGACCCTGTCTTGTTTTAGATACGATAAGAGTATCGTCGGCGAACATTAGGAGTGGGATCTTTTTTCCGCCTAGACTGGGGTATCAGTGGGGCAGTTTTCAAAGTATTTCAATACCCCGTTTATATAGATGGAAAATAGGGTGGGTGAGAGCACGCACCCCTGCCTGACCCCCTTCTCGACCGGGAACCTATCAGTGGTGTGACCTACCGTATCCCACCTAACCTGGGCAAAGTTGTCTGTATGCAATTGAACAACAAAAGACAAGATTTCCAATGGCCTGCCCAGCTTTAAAAGGCTGTGCCACAGTTTGGAGCGTGGGACTAGGTCAAATGCAGTCCACAAAAGCTGCGTAGATGGAACCTCTCCCCAGAGTAACAGTACGCCAATAAATGAGAATGAACCTTAGCACCTGGTCCACTCTACTGATACATCGTCGGAAACCAGCTTGTAGGTCTGACAGGATGTGACAATTGTCCATCCATGCCTGCATTCTACCTAGTATCACTCTTGCCACAACTTTCTGAATGCAATCAATCAGGCTTACAGGCCTGTAGTTTGCTGGTAGTGAGCGATCCTCCTTTTTAAAAATGGGAAGGATAACTGCACCTGCCCAGGAACTAGGAATTACTCCCCCTTTATCGATGGCATTCATTAAAAGTTGGCTATACTTTGCCCAGGATGCCAGATCTTGTACAAAAAGCTCTGCAGGAATGCAGTCTAGGCCCGGAGCCCTTCCTTTTGGGACTTTGAGGAGGGCTACTTCTACCTCCTTACTGGAGATGCTAAGGGGAAGAGGGGGCGATTGCACAACAAAGGTGTCCTGAGCGCCCGAGTTGTTAGCGAATTGACCTTTGAAGTGGTGGACCCACTGATCGGGCTCCACATAATTAGTGGGAACTTTACCGGGGTCCCCACTCCCCCATTTCACCAAGTGCCAAAATCGTGTCATATCCCACCCAGAACAGGCAAGGAGAAGTTCCGCCCAGTGGCCCTCATCCCATTCCCGTTTAGCATTAGATTTTACTACCTTATAAACCTGCCTCTTCTCTCTTATAGAGGCCTGGCCCTTACTCCTAATTGCGGCTCCCAAGGATTTGTAAGCCTCAATTCTTCTTATTTGTCACAACACATTGGAGTTAAACCAAACATGGAACCAAGACTGTCTTGGTCCCATGTTTGGTTTAACTCCAACGTGTTGTGACAAATAAGAAGAATTGAGGACAACAGTATTGGCAATTGTTCAGTTTATGGTTAGGTCAGTGGCTTGGCCTTACTGTTGGGAGCCCGTACCCAGTAGTGTTTTCGAAGGATTTGTAAGCAGCAAGACATTTGGAGTTATACCATGATGCTGCCTTGCTGGCAGATGATAATGGGACTTTTTTGTTATGTGTAAGAAAAAGACCTTTCAATTGATTAAAAAGATGCTCCTGTGTCTGCAATACCCTATCCCTAGCTTCCCCCAATTCAGCCTCTGCCTGAAGGGTAACAATGGAATTTGCTACAAGGTTACTCATAGCTTGCAACTTCTCTGGGTCAAGTGCAACCTTGCACAATTTAAGGCGTCTGGTATCATTAGTCAGATGGCCTTCTACGAAATCCGGGCTGTTTTGCAGTCCTTGTAAGTTTTTAAGGGCAATAGCCCGCATAGAAACTAAGAGTGGGTAGTGGTCACTCTCAGGCCGGGATACCACCATCATATCAAGCAATTCTGGCCATAATTCCATATTGATAATAAAATAGTTTATACGACTAGCACGGTGCCCGTTGCTAAATGTTGGGACCCCAAGCTTGTCGGACTTCGTGCGGCCGTTAGCTGCTCTTAACCCGTGTTCTAGGCAGAGAGCTTTTAACTCGAGTGCTGCTCTGGTCCACTTTTTTATGGGAGAAAGATCCAGTGGTGGGATTGACCATTGATCGTTCTCCTCAAAACAACTAAAATTCATATCCTCACAATCAAGTGGTTCATATGTGCAATTGAAATCCCCTGCGATTATAATGTTGCTATTCCCTCTGTGTTGTGTTAAAAAACATCTAAAAGGTCGACTGTGTCAGACGCCTTCCCACCTTGCTGACCCCTAGAATAAACATTAATAAATACAATGTCCTGGGTATTACCATAGGATAGCTTGAGAATAAGAATGTCCCGTGAATCAATAACAATCTCCTCTAAATTGTAGGAGTGGGACTGCCTAATCCAGATTGACAAGCCCCCCTTCGGTCTACCCCTTTCTCCCTGGACCGCTGGTTTAGAAAAATGAAGGTATCCCTCAAAGAATACCTTGTCCACTGCCCAGGTTTCTTGGAAAAATATGATATCCTGTTCCTCAATGAATAAGGTCCATTCCGTAGAGGCTAATTTGCTTACAAGCCCCGCAATGTTCCAGGATGCTTTTTTAAGAACTGCAGGAGGCTCCAGTGGTGTACTTAATGGTAGGCCTGTATCAGAAATTGGCGTAAGAATGGGTAGAACATTATCACTGATAGTACAGAGTCGAACCATTTCGTTGGAGCAAGACCCTGGTGTGGCCAGACTACCCAAACTACTAATGTATGACACTCGATTTCCCCTACCACAGGTGTAGTGCACTCGATTGCTCCTTCTTTCCTGAACCCGTCGTGAGGAGTCGTTGCTTGGCTGGGACGCTAGATCCAGTCAATCAATATCCTCCAAATTGTTGAATGATTCCGCCGCAGCGCTAGGGGGCAGGGGGGGCCGTGCGGCGCTCGCATGCTTGTGACGGAACCGCTCCGTCACGAGCATCGGGCGCGCTGTGCTTGTGATGGAGCGGTTCCGTCACAGCCCCGCCCGCTCAATGGAACGCTCAGCGCAGGCGCGTAATCGGCGCAGGCACGTAATCAGCGCCGCGCAGGCGTGCGGAGCGGGCCGTAACGGAACCGCTCCATCACCAGCACAGCGCGACTAAGGCTGGTGATGGAGCGGTTCCATCACCAGCATGGGAGGGGTTAAAAGTTGGGACAGAGTGCTCATATATCCCCTGAGCAGGTGGTACACACTTACTAACAACCCTCGGTGTTTGCACGAACCTTGTGTCTTGATAAAAGTACCCCAGAGGTAGGATGTTTATACCTTCCTCACTTAAATACTGTGAGCCGGCCCTATCAAGAATTGTCTTGACTAGATGGGGAGACCCAAAATTAACCACCACACAGTTGCCTCTACTTGTTTTCTTTGATTTGCCTATCCACGCAATTCTGTGTGCCATTTTGTAGCCCCCGAATAACTGACCCCCCAACCTTGTTTTGGAATCTATTAAATGGAGGGCCTTGTTCCTGAGAGAAACGCAGTTTTCCTCAGCACCAGATTGTAAATGGGGTACATTAGTGAGGACAAGCGTATAGGGTGTTGCCTGGGGGGGTAGATTAAGAGTTTCATTACAGTAATGGCTATTCGAACCTCCCTGTGGGGCCCTGCAATGAATGTCGCTCCCTAGTATTTCTCTTCTGTGTGTTACTATTGTGTCAGGAACCAATTTATTGCCCGTTGGATGCTGGGGGTCTCTGCCACCATTGTACCCGCCAAAGCCTTGTTGCTAGTAGGTAAAACAGCAGGAACAGTTGGAACTGAAGCCAATGCTTCACTAGGAGCAGTAGCACAACTTAGGGTGTTACTCGATAGTTGGTGCTCAATGTTAGTTAATCTTTGACCAATATCTGACAATTTTAGTACCGATGGATCAAACTTTGCCTGTAGTAGTTCTTCAAACTTAGCGATGAGCCTCACCTCCATATCACAAGGCATCTGATTAGAGCTGATCGGGGAGCTGATGGATGTGGGACTGGGAATCTTGACAGTGGCAGCCTCTTGTTGGTGGCCTTTCTTGCCACGGGGGCCCTTTGGTTTTGGCCACTTCACTAGCCTGATGCAAGGTAGTGGGAGCCCACCCGCCTTCCTCTTTTTAGATGGAGCTGAAACTCGACCCTCACCTTTTTTGGCCTGTGTTTGGCGCTGCTGACTAGATAAGATCATGGCAGGAGAGGTAATAGTAGTGGTATGATCACTCGCTAAAGGTGAGGGTGAGGGAACAACTAACAACGAGGGAGAATGGCCAGAAGATGATTGCAGTGATAGTTCTACAGCTGAACCCACCCCCTCTTTGGGACAGATTGAAGGAGCCCCAGCAGATACTCTACGGGGATCAAGAGCTAATCTTCTTTGGGTGAGTTCGATCTCTTTAATGAGAACAGATTCGGCTCTGAGGAGAAAAGCATTGAGTGTCCCAACGACCCCCTTTAGGGTGGTCTTACTCATATTTTACTTTTAAACCCGAGACCTGATTACCAAGAAAGAGACAGGGGACTACAAAGGAAAACTTCAACAGATATCAATCACTAACCAGCACTGCATAGAGGCCAATTGAGAGGTGAAAAGGGGGTGGCCCAGCCCAGCCTCTGCCAGTTGCGGATGGGCGCGGACTGGCCCGCACTTGGCCCGGGCTTCACCTGGGTAGCGCCCAGGCATGCCCACGCGCGTCCCGTGCTGCGTGGGGTCCAGTCAGTTTTTAAGCACCTCCTGGCGCAGATCCATGATGCGTTGCGCCGCCGGGGATTCTGGGTATTGTAGTCCCCCCTGGCGCTGCAGTATGGGCACTGGGTGAAGGATCTCAGCCGCCGACAAGAAGCAGCGAGCCCCGCAGGAAGGAATCAGCAGTCCCCGCAGCAAAAGCAGAAGGCAGGGATTTCCCCCCAAAAACAGGTCAGGCTGCAACAGGGAATGAGTCAATATGGCCAATAATAAGTTTTCTTTCAAACTTTCTAACTTAACACCGACCTGGAGAACCCTTATCCAACTCAATAGTACTCTGTAGACCCGCCTCTAAAGGGCACCACTATTTAGACACTAAATGTGGATAAAAATTATTAAAATGAGCATTTTTGCCAATATCTCCTTTTATATTCATAAAACACTTTACATTACTAGCTTTGAAAGTCAGCTTGCTCTTAGTTACGTTGGTGAGTCTGCGGCTGTGTTTTGTGTGTGAAAGTATGCCAGTGCCGTGCTGTGTGCTGGGCACTGTGTGTTATTACAGGGCACAAAGGACACTATTCTTTGCGTAAAGGAAGCTTCCATTAGTTGTTGTGCTGCTGCATTGAGGCAGAGTTGTGCCAGCTTTGGGGCTTTGGCACTGGAACTGGTTCATCACCGAGGGTGGCGTCCGATCACTTGGTAATGAGCCAAGCGATTTAGAGCTGCACCTGGGTATGAAAGGCTGTGCCAGGCACAGAGGGCTGTGCCTGCACCGGCGATGCCACATCTGGGTATGAAAGGCTGTGCCTGGCACGAGGGCTGTGCCTGCACCGGCGATGCCACATCTGGGTATGAAAGGCTGCGCTGGGCATGAAGGGCTGTGCCTGCACCGGCGATGCCACATCTGGGTATGAAAGGCTGTGCCAGGCACGGAGGGCGGTGCCTGCACCGGCGATGCCACATCTGGGTATGAAAGGCTGCGCCGGGCACGGAGGGCAGTGCCTGCACTGGTGATGCCACATCTGGGTATGAAAGGCTGCGCCGGGCACGGAGGGCTGTGCCTGCACCGGCGATACCACATCTGGGTATGAAAGGCTGTGCCAGGGATGGAGGCGGTGCAAAGTGTTTTCTCTGCATGAGTTCTATTCTTGACAGGACTAGGGATAAAACTTCAGCATTAATTTAATTTAATGATAGAATAATGTGTGCCCTTCAGGGCACTGACGGGATCACAACTAACAACATACAAAGCATTTCGTTTAGAATGAACCTTCCAAGTTTCCGAACCATTGCGCCTGCGGACGACAACGTTTTGTGTGCACTTATCTTTGTATTTACATAAAGGCGCACAACTCCCACACGGGCAGAGCACATATTCAGCAGTGATGCTGTCAGAGGTACCCCGGAGGACAGCACAACTGTCCAGCAGAAGCCTGAGCAAAACATGCCTCCTGCACATAGCGCCGATCATTGAAAAGATCCACTCATTCAGCGCGTTCATGTGTGTTCACTCAATTCAATTCAAAATCTTTGTTTCGATACAAGGTATCATAAAAGATGCAATAAAAAAACTTTTCATAGCTTAAGGCGCAGGAATAAAAAAGTATTAACATTTCATCATTATTACCATTATTACGACCTCCAAGGATATATAACCACTAGATTTCATCAAAATGGATCAGGGCATCAATCATTACTAAAACCATATAAATAATTAAAAAGGCATGTCATTATATAATAAAAATTGTGTTCCCATTGAACTAATATACATCATGTTCCACATAATACAAGTTGAGCAGTACATTTTGTCTCTTCTTAACCGTGCTGTGTTGGATTTTACACCGTTTATACCCCTGACAGTTATAAACAACATATCAACTCTCTGTACAATCCTAAAGCTTCTCACCAGCCTTAGTCCTAATGTAACTTACAGCCAGCAAAAACCGGCTAACTCCGAAAACAATAACCTGGCGGGTATCAGTTTTGAAGATCCTTTCGGCTTCTCTATAAGATTTCACGCCCAAGTTTACACATAGAGGTTTAATCCATCTCTTCATAACAATCGAGTAAGCTGGGCAGAAAAATAAAACATGCGTTAGATCTTCCTTAGCTTCCCCTGTGCACAACGTACATAAGTCGGTGCAGGAGTGATCCCACCTTTTTATATTTGATTTTAACATCAGATCTCCATATCTGTACTTCAAGTACAGTGATTTCGCCAAGGGAGGGTTCACTTCATCGATAAAGGTTTCAAAACAAGGACTGTCCTTGAACAAGAGAAATTCCATCGCCAAGGATCCTTTATCACCTCCATTCGATCTATTCCGATCCATAAAAGCCCAAAAGGTTACTTTTGATGTCCTTTTCGAGTCTGAGGTTAATGACAAGGGGCTGTTCCAAAAATGGGCTAAGCCAATCTTCTTAAACCAGGTACCCACATGTTTAAACCATGCGATGGAGTTATTTCTGTCCATATCCTTGATCTCTGTTAGTGCTGCCCTATAGTCTAATAGTTCAGGCGTTATCCATAGCCTAATCCACAGCATCAACGGTCTAATGATTACCTGGTGATCTGTACGCTTGATATCTAAGTCAAGCATTAACGGAATTAACGGAGTACGTACAGGAATTTTTAGCAGGGCTCTTAAAAATGTATTCTCATTAACCTCAAATGGCTTCTTACTTGATGGGTCCCACAATTCGTCACCATAGAGTGCTGCCGATTGTGCTTTTGATCGGAAAATCTCCAATGCAGGAGTTATAGCTTTGTTATGGCTGTTTCGATCTCTTTTCAGGATTGGTAGTGTGTTTTGGGTTAATAACAACTTGCTTTTATCTATTTGTGTTTTCCATGTTGTTTTAGAATCAAGTGAGACTCCCAAGTAATTAAACATTTCCACATATTCCAGTTTTTGTCCATTAAGGGCCACATTTTCTCTAAAATGCTTGTGGGGATTTATTGCCATATATTTTGCCTTGGTGGCATTTATCTCTAACCCTTTTGTACTGCAATATGTTTGGAAAGTGTTAAGCAGTGTTTGGAGGCCATTCGGTGTTTGCGAGATAAGAATACTGTTGTCCGCAAATAATAGGGCCAGTATTCGCTCACCATCCAATTTGGGAGAATCATTATTGCAACCTTGCAAGAAACAGGGGATGTCATTAACATATAGTGAGAACAATGTTGGTGCCAGGACACATCCTTAGCGAACCCCCCGTTCTATTGGAATAGGACTGGTTAGTTCGCCACCTGGTCCCCATCTCACCTTAGCATAGTTATTTTGATGTAATCTCACAATTGGTTCCAATAGATTTGCCGGTAGGCCTAGGTTGTTAAGCGTTTCCCATAGTAGATGTCTGGGGATGAGGTCGAATGCTGCCCTTAAATCGACGAATACCATATATAGGTGGCCTTTCCTCAGATTCACATATTTCCAATAGATACACCAGAACCTAAACACCTGATCTATCGTACTTGTTTTTGCTCTAAATCCCGCCTGGAATTTGGAAAGGATTGTCCATTCATCAATCCAATAATTAATACAGTTTATAATATGCCTAGCAAAAATCTTTTGTGAAACATCAATTAAACTAATTGGGCGGTAGTTCGAGGGTTCGTTTCTATCGCCCTTCTTAAAAATACAAATCATTTCTGCCCCCCTCCATGTCTCAGGTATCTCACCTCCCTCGGCTATAGAGTTACACAGGTAGTTAATATAAGGACCCCAGACTCCAGTATCGTATTTATATAGGTCCCCGGGTAATCTTGTCTAGGCCTGGGGCTTTGCTGGTTTTAACTGTGGTAATAGCCAAAAGTGTTTCCTGGAGGTCAAATTCAAGTTTTTCTTCACTCGGATTAATAGAAAACCCGACCTCTGTGCGAACTCCATTCCCAGGGGCAGCATAAAGGTTAGTGAAGTGCTTTATCCAGGTGGTTTCATCAAGGAAGACTTCTCTAGAGCCCCTTTCGTTACCATTCCCACTTGCAACAATTTTCCAAAAGGCCGTTTGGTCCCTGCTTTGAGCTGCTACCAGTAGGTCTAGCCAGATCTTGTCATCCCAATCTGATTTAGCATTCTCTAGAACTTTCTTATAATTTTGTCTCGCACCCTTAACTATCGAGCTATTATTGTTTTTTATTGCAAAAACGAACTCCGTTTTAGCGCCCCGACAGTCTTTATTGTACCACGGTTTACCCATTGGTTTTTCTTTAGTGTTTGCACCTTTGGTTCTAGGCTTTTTCGTTACTAGTGGTACCAGTGCTTTAAAATAGTCCTTATGAAGTTCTAGAAAGATATGCTTATCTAATTCCATAATAGTATGGTCAGAAAAAGTGTTTGCCAAAGTGCTATAAACACTTGCTAGTTTCTCGCCGTTTTCAAGCATATGGACCCATTTAACAGAGCGGCGATCATTGCTGACTATAATATTATCAATATCATTGGGAATAATACCCCTAGAATCAACTGAACTGGTCAACATGCTACAGTTTATGGCTAGTTCAAGGGGACGATGATCGCTCTCCACCCTTGGTGCTATTTTAAGATCCATAGCATAACTCCACAGATCAAATGATTGAATGAAGTAATCTAAGTTACTCCTAGTGGTGTTTCTAAAGAAAGTTGGTCCTTTTAGCATGTCTGAGGGGAGGCGACCGTTACACACCCTCAGGCCATAATTCACTGGTATTCGCATTATTTGTTGTGTTAAGGCAGTGCCTGGGATAGAGTTGCAGTTAGACAAGATCGGGATCTTGTTTGCCAAATCTTCGTCTTCTAGAATTGATTCAAGCCCCTTAATGGGTTCGTAATTACAATTAAGATCGCCACCAATTAATATGCTAACACTGGTGACTAGTCCACTTTATCCAATATTAGGGACTCTCTTGAAGCTAGTCCTGGTCGATTATAGATGTTATATATGTTTAGGACCCTTTTATCCTTTGTCACTATTTTGATACCCAAATGTCTGGAGAATCTATCATTATTTGGGTTATCATAATATCAAGGGTTACCTTGACCCAAATGAGTAGTCCACCTGAAGCTCTTCCTCTTATGGATGGTATCGCTAGTGTATTAAAATGTTTGTATCCCACTCTATGTATAGTCTCTGTTGCCCATGTTTCCTGCAACATGCAGATATCGCTACTTCCAATATAACCATTCCACTCAGGATCTCTAAGGTTCTTTTTGAGACCCGCGATGTTCCACAAGACAATATTTAGAACTGGGCTAGCTTTACGGGCAGTTTTGTTTATGTGTGCTGGACTTATTACTGTCTTAACACAATTTGAGGACAATTTCTCTGCCTTACTCGCTTCGATCCTCGTCTTTCCACCCAATTTTATAATTAGCGTTTCCAAATCTTTAGTTAGCACTATAGGTGCATTTATAGTGGAATTTGGCGGATGTAGTCAATCCACTTCTTCCAGCAGAGATAGCTTGTAAAATCTATTTGAGGTTGCAGGCAACATCAAATTTGCTAGATTTTTCAACGTTTTAAATCCCACAGGTTTATAGAAATGGCCTAGTGGGACAGCGCAGATGTTAGTTTTCCAAATTGGTGTTTCCTCATGTGCCTTCAGTAGTGTGTGAACTGTGTGGGGGTATCTGAAATTTACGACAATACAGTCGCCCTGTATGTCTTTGGGAGAATCACCCACCCACCCAACCCTGCGCACCATCAAGCTTTCAATCGCTTTTTTGGGATTAAACTTTTTATGTTCACTCTATCATCAAAGCACCTTGAGGAAAGAGATAGTTTTCTACATACAAGGCAGGCCTCCCTTCCAGAGGGAACGTGAACTCCTTCACCGCATAAGCAAAACTCCTGTAAGTAGGCAAGACATGCAGAACTGAGGTCGAAACCTCGCCATCACACAGGTCTATAACTAAACAGATGTACTGTGGCTCTTGTCTTCCAGCAGGGGGGATGTGACATCACAAAGGACTATAATTAAACAGATGTACTGTGGCTCTTGTCTTCCAGCAGGGGGGATGTGACATCACAAAGGTCTATAATTAAACAGATGTACTGTGGATCTTGTCTTCCAGCAGGGGGGCTGTGACATCATACTGGTCTATAATTACATAGATGTACTGTGGCGCTTGTCTTCCAGCAGGGGGCTGTGACATCACAAAGGACTATAATTAAACAGATGTACTGTGGCTCTTGTCTTCCAGCAGGGGGCTGTGACATCACAAAGGTCTATAATTAAACAGATACACTGTGGCTCTTGTCTTCCAGCAGGGGGGCTGTGACATCACAAAGGACTATAATTAAACACATACACTGTGGATCTTGTCTTCCAGCAGGGGGGCTGTGACATCACAAAGGTCTATAATTAAACAGATGTACTGTGGCTCTTGTCTTCCAGCAGGGGGGCTGTGACATCACAAATGTCTATAATTAAACAGTATACAATGTGGCTCTTGTCTTCCAGCAGGGGGGGTTGTGACATCACAAAGGACTATAATTAAACAGATACACTGTGGATCTTGTCTTCCAGCAGGGGGGCTGTGACATCACAAAGGTCTATAATTAAACAGATGTACTGTGGCTCTTGTCTTCCAGCAGGGGGGCTGTGACATCACAAATGTCTATGTTAGACCTGACATCATTGGCTTGAGTCTCTCCTCCCCTCCACTGTTTACGATGTTTTTGCTGGTATACTGCTTTGGGCACTGTGCCACTGCTGATCAGTGCCACAGAGCAAGCGCTCCCTATGTTAAATTACTGTATTGATTGAATTCCATGTTTGGCTTATTTGGTTTACTGTCAGCCCCTAGTCTAGTGCACCAGGAGTGCCAGGGCTTGTAAATACAAATGCTGCTCGTGGGCCTGCAGCACATGTTGTGCCACCCACAAGAGCGGCCTAGTAAAAGTATGTCTACAGGTCTGCCATTGCTAGACCTACGTGCAGTCTGGTACTGTCACGCTGACTGCGCAAGTACACCTACTTGCCAGTCCCTAAACCTTCCCTTACACTTCATGTTAGTCACCCCTATGGTAGGCCTGAGGGCAGGGTGCATTGTAAGCATAAGGTAGGACAAGCCTAACCAAGTTGGCATGTCCTAATAGTGAATTACAGCCATATTCGTTTTTCACTATTGTAAGGTAACCTGCTCTCCATTAGTTAGAATGGGCTGCCTGGGTTATTAATGCTATAATCCTAGCTGGCTCGGGGAGCATGGTGCAATGTCGAGTTTGGTATCCCTGAACTTAGGGTTTAATCACGCATCCATTTGTGTGGATGGTTTTTGGAATCTGGGTTTGAAAATAGCACTTTTAGAAAGTGGCTATTTTCTTGTCTAACTAATTCTGGTTTCTGCTGGTTTGGTGTGTGTGTGACAGGAGCTGGGTGGCTCCAGAGATCTGCTGAGTCAGTGTGGGATGAGTGGGAGATTTGCATTGAGAGTAGGGGGAGATTAGCTTCTGATAGCCTGCCCTGCCTGATACAATGCTGGCTCCACCTCCTGCCAGGCGACTGATGGCTCTGTGCCTGCCAGGGACGATCCTAGCCCCACCTCCTACCGGGAGGCTGATAGCTCTGCTCCTGCCAGTGACAATACTGGCTCCACCTCCTACTGGGCGGCTGAGGACTCTGCCCTGCACAGTGAATAGGCCAGTTGCCTCTGCCTGGCTACACCCACAACAAACCCAGGATGTTGGGAAATTCCCCTGCATGGACAAAGGGATCAAAGACAAAAAGGGGTATAAGAGAAGGACCCCTGAACCAAGACTTTAGACAGGGGCGGCTCTAGGGTCATGGTGGCCCTGGGCAGGGAGCGTAGGTAGGGGGCCCCGGAAGAGGGGGCCCGGGTGGGGCAGAGCGCGGAGGGCAGTAAAGAGGGGGCGGGGGGGTCAGGGTGTTTAGAAGTGGAACTGAGCCAAATCCCTGCCAGGGGCCGCCACACAAATATGTATCCATCCTCAGAGGATAAATATATTAAGGATAAATATTGGTGTGGTGGCCCCTGGGGTTTGGTGGCCCTGTGCAGGTGCACAGCTTGCACATGCCTAAGACCGGCCCTGCTTTAGATCACTTCTGACAAGGAACCCTGAAACCAAGGACAAGAAGCCTGCTGATCCAAAGACTTGCCTACCCCTTCTGCCAGTGTGCTGTTTCCTGGGGGGAATCCTGCATGTGCTTCTTTATTTTTGCCAAGGAACCAGGAGAGAGGAACTGTGTGTGTACTCTCAGACTTTGCTAAGAAAATCTCCAAGGACTGGAAGAGTGCCAGTCTCCTGTTGAAGTCACAGGGCTAAAGGACTTCATCATTTGCTAAAAGTGCTTGTTGCTGGAACTTGTGAATCCAGCACCTCTGAAAGAAACCAGCAATCTCGACGCCGACGGACGCCGCCGAATCCAGCTCGACATCGTGAGTAACGGCTCCAGTGTCCCGCTTCCTCGACGCCGGCCGCCGGGCCCGATCGTCGCCAGCAGCAACGCGAGTGAGTAGCGAGTTCGGCTCCAGCTCCAAGGGACCCCGTGTCTGCACCGCTGCTGATCGCATCGACTTCGAGCCCTCTCGACGCCGTGAGCGCTGCTCACTCTTGCAACATCATCGACATCGACGACGACGCCGTATCCTGCTTCGCCTCGTGAGCGCTGCTCCTGCCTGACATCGATCGACGCCGCTGCAGGTCGCCCGGACTCCGAGGCCGGATCGACGCCGAAGACGCGACGCCGGACATCTCGACGCCGCTGATCATCGAGTGCTTCACTTTTCCAAGGTACTGTTGTGGGAGTCCGTGTGACTCCGGGCTCGACGTAGCGCTCCTCGCGGTCGACGCCGAACCTTTGGATTAACTTTGCCTCAACGTCGTGTGACTCCCGTGTGGGTTACATTGTTGCCAAGAACTGTGTTTTTAAGAAGAAGAGTTACTTTTGTTACTAAAGACTTTGTGCTAAGAAGAAACTACACTTGAACTATTATTTTTCCTTCCAAGAGTATTTATTAAGACTGTGGTATATTTTTGTCGTTATTTGGTCTTGTGCTAAGCCTTATATAAAAATCCTTATTTTTATAATACTACTGTGTCGTGTCCATTTGTAGTCTATTCACTTTATTACTGTATGTGGTCATAAATGCTTAACGCACTGCCTCTGAGATAAGCCTGTCTGCTTTGCCAAGCTACCAAGGGGGTGAGCAGGGGTTATCTAAGTGTGTGATCCCCTTGCCCTGACTAGAGGAGGTCAGTCCCTATTTGCCAGAAGTGTATACCTCTGTCAACTAGAGACTGCCAAGTCTAACAGTCTATAACTAAACAGATACACTGTGGCTCTTGTCTTCCAGCAGGGGGGCTGTGACATCACAAAGGACTATAATTAAACAGATACACTGTGGATCTTGTTTTCCATCAGGGGGGCTGTGACATCACAAAGGTCTATAATTAAACAGATGTACTGTGGCTCCTGTCTTCCAGCAGGGGGGCTGTGACATCACAAATGTCTATAATTAAACAGATACAATGTGGCTCTTGTCTTCCAGCAGGGGGGGCTGTGACATCACAAAGGACTATAATTAAACAGATACACTGTGGATCTTGTCTTCCAGCAGGGGGGCTGTGACATCACAAAAGGTCTATAATTAAACAGATGTACTGTGGCTCTTGTCTTCCAGCAGGGGGGCTGTGACATCACAAATGTCTATAATTAAACAGATACACTGTGGCTCTTGTCTTCCAGCAGGGGGGCTGTGACATCACACAGGACTATAATTAAACAAATACACGGTGGCAGCCTCTGCCTTGAAGGGGGGCTGTGACATCACCAGATTCTATCATTAAACAGATGTGCTGTGGCTCCTGTCTTTCAGCGGGGAAGGGGAGCTGTGACATCACAAAGGACATCATTAAAGAAAACATGAAGTGTGGTGCCTGCCTTTCAGGGAGGGGGGGGGAACTTTGACATCACAAAGGGTGTAAGATGAAGGATGCAGGATACCCCTTACACAAGATTTCTAATCAATCAATTATGAAACATGCAAATCCTGCAATAAAAACCTTCTACACTCTTTGTGGAATCACAGAGTCCATAAGTGAGTCCACGCTCATCCAAGGGTTTTCATGCCACAATAGAAGAATGTGTTGCATCCATCTCAGTATCACTCTTTTACCAGATTTGGGAAGATGAACCGTGGAGATGACACCAAGTGTTGATCTGTGACCTGAAGTCAAATACAGATCTCTGCAGTAGGTGCATTAGTCCTCTGAGCAGCAGACTCTGCTTCATAGAAGCTGCGACCGTCCTTAAACTCGGGGGACGTCTTAGCAAGCTTTTTCCTGGCAAATGGGACTCTATCCAAAAGGTGAAGGAAATGCTTCTTGTGTGGCCTTGGGCACATCTGTATACATTAATGGAATTACTGTTACGTATGAAACCAATGATCTCCTAGCCCTCTCTCGAACAGACGCCTCTCTGTCAAATAACGTTCCTAGGCTCCTTTTATAAGTTTTGATTGCGTGTCCTTTACGGAGCTTTCTAAAATTAACAATAGGCCCCACTTTGGCTTTTCGTCCACTAGTTATTCAATGAACCCTTGTTGATTGTTTAAAAAACAATAACTTGAGAAATGAGAAATGAAGCCATAGAAACTATAAACATAAAGTAATATATTTGAGCAACTGAATTATCACATTTACAATGAGATCATTATTTAAACAGCTGTAACGGCGACTCATCCCTAATTGAAAGAATATGCATTTAAATCTATGAATATATAAAAGATAATGGGGCATACCTAAATAATAAAAATATAAAGGTTACATCAATGCAGCTGGTTGTGGTCGCAGGCATTCTATACACCATGACTTTATGCTATATATTTAGTTTGAGATCGCACCTCCTTGGCCATGTTCGGAGCTGGGACTGTCTGCCGAAGACACCATTTTTGTTGGTAGTCTAGTGTTCGGCCCAGACTTCCCTACTTACTGTACCTAGAAACGTGGGTGCGCAGCGGACAGGCTTAGGGGGAGGGGCGGGGAGAGTTGCCTCAGCCAAGCCTGCATGCACCTGTCTGCGACAAGACCGCGTCAGGCGCTAGGACCCCGGGTCAGTTCTCACCCCAGGAGTCCTCCAGGGAGCTGCTGTATCAGGTCACTAAGGGGAGCCTTTTTAATGCAATATGTTCAACCCCTGTTACCACCAAGATCATTTACATTGTTCTCACTGGTTGTGGGTCTGCCAGGCTGAACAAAGCCTTTTAGTATATAGGACTGTGGGTTTTCTTACTTCAAGCTCAGGTTCTCTGGGGTTTTAGAGTGAAATGCACACTGATAAATACACTCTCTCGTATTAAGCATAAGATAGATTTTTTATTAATCACTTAGAAATACATTCATCTGATATGGCATTTTTAACTTAGACATGGGCGGACGAACGTTCACACTAAGACCTGGTTGAAGCTCTTCCAGTGGGATTTTCTATTCTTAGATTGGACGTGTGGTCAAAAGGGGGGAGGGGACTGTTGGTGATTTATCGGGTCCATATGAAAGTCACATGTGAACCGGCCTCAGTACCTGCATGTCAAGCAATGCGATTCAGGTGTAAGACACTAACCAGTCCTTTTTAATGGATTACTGATCTACCGGCCTCCTGGTCCGAAAGCGAGTTATTAGACAGTCTGGGAGACATTTTGGAATCATGTATAAGTATGTTTACTTTACTTTTTTGGTTGATTTTAATTTCCAGCCGGAAGATAGTAATACCAAAGAGTCCGAGCAACTTCTGGATATCCTAAGTGGTGTTGGCCTCTCTCCGAGGGTGTCCTCTGCTACACATATATCAGGCCAGACCCTTCCAATAATCCAGAGCTGAAGGTGGAGGATGTCTTACCTATTGGTTGGTCTGATCATAAAGCCCTCAATTTTATTATGAAACTGGTCTCGTCCACTATGGACCAAAAAAAGCAAGGGCAACTCAAAAAAAGTTCAAGCATGGAATAAGATTTGTAAAACGGATCTAGTAGATGTTTCAGACAGCTCCAACCCCTAATGTATGAAAGACACAAATCCAACAGCAGAGTCGTATTTCGAATGGTTAAGGGCAGTGGTTACTAAACTTGTGCCTGTTGAAACTATTAGAAACTATAGAAAAAATTCCTCTGCTCCCTGGTTCTCATTCCATCTTAAGGAACTAAAACAAAATGTTGAAAACAGGAGAGAGCACAGAGGAAACATTATCGGTAGGAGGAAAAGGTTAAGTACAAGGAAGTCATTCAAGAATATAAAAAACTGATCATCTTGGAGAAAAATAAATATTTCTCAGATAAAATCCTTCACCCTATGAATTCTTCAAGAGATCTTTTTAAAACTGCTCAGATTCTCTCCAGCTCATCTCCTAACGTTACCTCGGTCCCCTGTCAGCAGTTTTGTGATCAACTTGTAGACTTCTTCAAAAATAAGGTGCAGGAAATCTATGACACACTAAATGATAAATTCAAGTCCACAGTTCCAGGCTTGGGAATAATTAGTTCTGTGCTCGGTAAAAATATTTTTTGTAAGTTCCTCCTGTTCACAGAGGAAAGAGTAGCTGAACTAATAGATCTAACGAAATCTGGGGCTTCCTCTGATCCCTGCTTTCCGAAAACAGTTCCTGAGGTTATTCGGGTGATTACCCCCCCCCCCCCCCCCCCACCTGTTCTCTTGAATTATATTTGCGAATCTAGTCAGTTTCCGTTAGAGAGGAATAAGGCTTCCATATTGCCTCTATCGAAGAGATCCAACAGAGGTGGAGAACTATCGCCCTATTTCCCGGTGATCTTTTTAAGCTAAGATTCACCAAAACATATGAATATTGCCTTGTCTAGGTCTAGAGGAAAAGGAAATCCTAGATTCAGTAAAATTTGGCTTTTGGCCAAATCACCGTTCAGAGTCTGCTTTGGTTGTTGCTGGAGACAAGTTGAAGAGTATTTTATATAATCGGAGGGAAGGCAGCCTTCGACACTTTTAACTCCCGGATCGCCTGATAGAGATTGGAATAGGAGGCTCGGCACTAGATTTGTTCTGCTCTGGAAGCAACAGTTGCTGTTTCAGGAGGCAGTTGTTCAAGTGTTTTGAATCAGCAGTGCCTGTGCTTGGGCGTTGCATAGTCTGTGGCTGGAATCATCATTACGTGTGCTAGAATCAGAGGTGCTTGGAATGAGGGATGGCTGCTTGAAGTCAGCAGTGACTCCGCTTGGATTGAGGACGGCCCCTGATTGGGGTTTGCGTTATCTGTGATTGAGTGAGCAGTGCCTGTTGGTGGAGTATGAAGATATGCTTAGTGCTCAGAAGAGCATGCGCTTGGAGTCAGCGTTAGATGCAATGGAGTCCACAATGCATGTGCATTGAATCAGTATTTGTGTTTTTCATAAGCAGTGCCTGGGACTGAAACCAGCAGTGCCTGTCATGAGTCAGCGGTTTCTGAACTTTGACTAAAACATGCTTGGATATTGCAGTGTCTGTGCTTAGAGTCAGGAGTGCCGGTGATAGGAGTCTGTAGTGTCTGTGCCGGGAGCAAAGGTCAGCTGTAACTGAGTGAACAGTGCCTGTTCATGGATTAAGCAGGAACTGTGTTTTCATCAATAGTGATCCGCCGCTGGGCTTGGAGTCAACATTATCAGTAATAAGTCCGGAGTGAGTGTGTTTGGAGTCACCAGTGTGTTTTGAATCAGAATTTCTTGTAATCCAGTGAGCAGTGCCTGTGCCTGGAGTGAACATTAAGTGTACTGGAGTCGTGAGTGCATATATATGGTGTAAAGAACATTTCATTATAATTTAGTGAGTAGTACCTGTGCCTGGAGTCAGCAGGACCTGTTTGGATCCAATGCATGTGTTTTGATTCAGCAGTGCCTGTTTTTGACGTCAGGAATGCCTGTAGCGCTCATTCTGGGAGACCTGAGTGCCTGTCACTGGAGTTACCAGTACCTGAGTTTGGAAAGAGATTATCTGTGATTGAGTGAGCAGTGACTCTGTGGATTAAGCATTGACAGTATTTCACATAAGTAGTGCCCGTGTTTAGCAGCGCCTGTATTTGCAGTCAGCATTATTTGTAATCAGTCTTGAGGGTGCAGTGCCTGTGATTTGAAAGAAATGTGGCTAGGCTTGGAGTCAAGTGCCATTGCGTGGATTCAGTAGTGCCTGTGTTTTGAGTTAGCAGTGCCTGTATTTCGAGTCAGGGGTATCTGTAACTGAGGCAGCAGTGCCTGTGGTTGGGAGTCAGTACTAGATGCACTGGAGACAGTGGTGTTCTGTGTTTGGTGTAAGAATTATCTATACCTGAGTGAGCAGTGCCTGTGCTTAGATTCAGGACTACTGCCTATGACGTGAGGGTTAACTGACATTGCGTCGCCAGTGCCTGTGTCTGGAGTCAAGAGTACTTGTTATTTGATTCAGTAGTGCCAGTGGTTGAGGTCATAAGTGCCTGTATCAGCAGAGCCTGTGGTTGAGGCAGTAGTGCCTGTATCAGCAGAGCCTGTGGTTGAGGCCAGTAGTGCCTGTATCAGCAGACCCTATAGTTGAGGCAGTAGTACCTGTATCAGCAGTGCCTGTGGTTGAGGCCAGTAGTGCATGTATCATCAGTGCCTGTGGTTGAGGTCATTAGTGCCTGTATCAGCAGAGCCTGTGGTTGAGGCCAGTAGTGCCTTTATCAGCAGTGCCTGTGGTTGAGGCCAGTAGTGCCTGTATCAGCAGAGCCTGTGGTTGAGGCAGTAGTCCCTGTATCAGTATAGCCTGTGGTTGAGGCAGTAGTGCCTGTATCAGCAGTGCCTGTGGTTGAGGCCAGTAGTGCCTGTATCAGAAGTGCCTATTTTGAATTAGCAGTGCCTGAGACTGGAGACAATAGTTCCTGTTTTGAATCATGTTTCTTGCATCAGCAGTGCCCGATTGGACTCAGTGTTAACAGTATTGTAGTTAGCAGTGCCTGTGGAGTGACTGTGATTGGAGTCAGCAGTGCCTGTGCTTGGAGTTTGGGTTTCCTGTAATTAAGTGAACAATGTCTGTTTGCGAAGTAATCTTTAACAGTGTTTACATCAGTAGAGCATGTGCTTGGAGTCAGTAGTGCCTAGTCAATGAATAGGCAGTGCCTGTGACAGCAGTCAGCAGTGCCAGTGTCTGGCATGAGTGCCTGTGTTTGGAGCCGGTGTTATGTGTGAGCAGTGCCTGTTTGTGAAGTAAGCAGTGACAGTGTTTTACATCAATGCTCGACATGTTTGGAGTCAGCAGTGCCTGTTCTTGAAGTCCATGTTAGGTGTAATGGAGTCAGCAATGCCAGTGACTGGAATCAGCAATGTCCACTTTGAATCAGCAGTAATTGTGTTTTGAACCCGCAGTGCCTGTGCTTGGAGTTAGCAGTGCCCGTGTTTGGGTTCAGAAGTGCGTGGAGTTAGCAGTGCATATGGTTGAAGTCGTGAGTGCCCGTGAGAGGAGTCTGTTATACTTGTGTGCAGAGTTAGGGTTATCTGCATTTGAGGGTGCAGTGCCAGTTTTTGGAGTGTGTAGTGACAGCAGTACCCAGGGTTAGTTAGCAGTGCCTGGATTTGAAGTTAGGGATAACTGTAACTGAGCCAGGAGTGCCTGTGCCTCGAGTTGTGCGTGGAGTTATCATTATTGTTAATGAGACTGAGGAGTGCCTGTGGCTGGAGTCAGTAGTGCCTGTGGCTGGAGTCGGTACCGCCTGTGGCTGGAGTCGGTACTGCCTGTGGCTGGAGTCGGTAGTGCCTGTGGCAGGAGTCGGTAGTGCCTGTGACTGGAGTCGGTAGTGCCTGTATTTGGGTTCAGTGTTATTTGGAATGGAGCCGCCTGTGTCGGTCAACAGCAGTGCCTGTGGTCGCAGTGCCTGTATTTGGAGTCTGGTGTGCCCGTGGAGTCAGTGCTGAATGTTAATTAAATGACAAATCAGGAGCAGAAGGGGTTAAATCTGAGCTGGGAGATGGAATGTTACTACCCCTCCCCCACACAAGGAACAGCCCCTCCCCCACAGGAGTCCAGCAAGGGGTGCCCTTCCCCCAGGGACCTCTATGGGTGGAAGAGGGGAGCATGAATGCAAAGTTCAGGGGAGGGGGGCTGCAGCTCCTACACCAGCCTCAGCTCTGCTGCTCCTGATTCAGGATACAGAAACCCTTCTTCGAGATTGAAGATCGGGAAGAGCCTGTGAGTGAAGGGGGCCCGGGGGAAAGTGTAGAGAAGCTCCATGGAGTCCGCATTGTACAGGGACAGCCGCCCCCCCTCGTGGTCCAGATACACCCCCAGCTTAAGGGGCCTCTCATGGGGGGACAGAGGGGTCACAGGGGAGGTGATAGCCCAGTACAGACCCATCCACCCATGCACAGCCCAGACTCCCCCCTCAGGAGACCATGTGATCTCTTCCTTCCTCTCCACAGACTCTGCTGCGACCCCCACAATCCATCCTTTCCCCTCCTCCAGCAGCTGCACCTCCCAGTAATGTCTGCCGGATGTGAACCCCTCGCTCCCCAGCACACAGGGCCAGGAGGTGAATCTCTTGGGGGTGTCCGGCTGGGGCTGTGCTGTGTCTGTCCGTCTCACTCGTCTCCCCTCCTCAGACAAGCGGAGCTCAGGATGCGCTGTGTCTGGATCCAGAGTCACCGTCACTGCAGAGAAGAGATTCAGAATTAGAGATTCAAGCTGCAGCGCAGAGGACCAATCACAAAGAACCACACTGCACTAGACACTGCACTAGACAGCACCTACGGGGAAGGAGCGCACTGTACTGTAATTCAGTAGACAGTACCTATCCTATAGGGGCCCACTGTACTGCACTGTGCAATACACTGCACTATACAGCACCTATCTGGAAGAAGCAAACTAAACAGTACATTTTACGAGACATCATCTGTGTGGAAGGAGTGCACTGTATTGTAGTGCACTAGACAGCACCAATCTGGAAGGAGCCCACTTTAGTGCACTGTAAACTGAACTAGACAGCATCTATCTGGAATCACTGCACCATACAAAATACTGCATTACATTGTCGCTACCTGGAAAGAGCACAGTGTACTTTACACTGCACGACACAGGACCTATCACAAAGAACCACAATGTACTTCACACTGCACTACTCAGCACATATGTGAAAGGAAGACACTGAACTGTCACTATACCACACTATACAGCACCTACTTGGAAGAAGCAAACTGCACTATACCACACCCACCTCAAAAGAGCACATTCTTCAATACCGCACTAGACAGCACCTATATGGACAGAGCACACTTTTGTAATGTACACTGCACGGGACAGATCCCATCTGGCAGGAGCCCATTGACCGGTCAATATCCTGCATTACAGAACACCTGCACAAAAGGAGCGAACTGAACTGCCAATATACCACACTATAGAAGACCTACTTGGAAGAAACACACTGCACTATGCAATACTGTGCACTATACCACACCCACCTCAAAAGAGCACTAAACAGCACCTATTTGGACAGTGCATTCTTTTGTAATATGCACTGCACTAGAAAGTTCCCATTTGGAAGGGAACACACTGACCTGTACCGGACAGCACCTATCTAGAAGGTGTGCACTGTACAGTGCACAGCACTAGACAGCAGCTATCTCAAGGGACCACACTATACACTGCACTGGACAGTACCGATCTGAAAGGGGCTCACCCTACTGTCAACAGACTGCACTGTACAGCAACTACGTGAAAGGAGTGCACTGAACTGGACTGCAGTGTCGGCACCTACCTGGAAGGATACACTGGACAGCACTAGACACCACCTAATCTGAAGGAAACATACTTCTGTGTAATGTACACGGCACTAAAAAGTACTTATCAGTAAGGAGCGCTCTGTACAGTACACTGTGCTAGACATCACCTATCAGGAAGGTGTGCACTGCACTGAACACTGCACTAGCAGCACCTATCTGGAGGAGCAGAGATGTGCTTTATACACAGATCTGTTGTAAAAGGAGCAGCGCACCCACGAGGCGCTAGATATGGAACGTGAGGTGGGTGGGGCCAAGCCTAAACAGGAACCCGTCAGTGCACTGCAGTACAGAATACAATGCAGCGAGTGCAGTGTGCTTGAGAGCCATCTGTACTAAACACTGCACAACACCCACTGCCCTAGGTGAGACTGCACTACACAGCTCACTGTACTACAGAGAGCCCTGCAGACAGTACACTATACTAAATGGTAGGGTGCACAGCAGTATGTACTACTGTAGGCCACAATGCAACCAGAACACTGTGCTAGGCATCCACTGTACTAGACAGAGCACTGCACCAAATGGTAGACTGAACTAAAAAACCTCACTGTAATACATACCACACTGTAAATAATACACTGCACCAGATCGTGAACTGTACTGAAAATGGAAATTGAACTAAAGAACACTCTGTAGACAGCACACACTGCACCAGACGAAATACTGTGCCAGGTGGTAGACTGCACTAAAAAGATAATTGTACTACACAGAACACTGCTGGACAGACCACTGCACTAAATACTGCACTAGAGCATCCACTGTGCCATGAGGACACTGTCCTAGATGGAGCACTGCACTAGAAAGCTCGCTGTACTACAGAACACACTGCAGAGAGTACACATTTGTAAAGCACCCACTGTCCTAGACAGTAGACTACACTAGACAGCTCGCTGTACTACAGAGCACACCACAGACGGTGCACAGTGCTAGATTATCCCCCACTTTCCTAGACAGAACACTGTGCTTGAGAGAGCACTGTACTACACACTGTGATAGATACTCACAGTACGAAACTGCAACCTGCTCTAGGCCACTCTTGGCACTGGACGATACTCAGTAATACACTGTATAGGTTAGTATACATCTCTATGCACACGGCACAACACAGCACACTTTATTAGATCGTGCACAGCTTCGGATAGCACATTACAAAAGACACTGTACTTGATGTTAAGCTGCACAATACATCACAACGATAAAGAAAGCACACTGTACAAAATGACACAGCACATTGTTGTATAATGTAGTAGCAGGAACACTGTGCAAAGCTGCACACTGCTCTAGACAACACATAATGATAGGCAGCACACAGCAGTAGCTGGTGTACTGCACTTGACATTACGGTGGGCACACAGTTGTAGATGCACACTGCACTATTAAGCATTCTGTACTAGACCACAGTCTCCATTCAACTGAACCCTAAAATAGTGCAACAGACAGGGAACTACACCAATTAGCACACTGCATGAGATCGCTCTCTGCAATAGGCAGACCAAAGTGCTACACAATACACAATACACTGCACTAGAACTAACACTGCATTAGCACACTGCATAAGAAAATACACTGTACTAGACAGCACATAGTTCTGGGCGGCATACAGCACTAGAGAGTACAACACAATAAACAATACACTATTTCACAAAACACTTCACCAGACAGCACACTGTGTCACACTGTATTAGATGACGCATTGCTCCAGAGAGCACACTGCACTACACAGTACACTATACTACACTGACCACAGTGCTGCGCTAGACAGCACACAGTACTAGGGAGCTCACTGCACCAGATGACACACAGTAATAGACTGTAGACTATATTAGAAAGCACACTGCACTAGACACCTCACTGCACAAGTGGATTCATTGTATTAGACAGAAATCTGCACTATCCAGTGCACTGTACAAGGTGTCGCACTCTGTTGAAAGGTATGCTGCAGTAGGCATCACACTGCCCCAGAGGGTACACTGTACAGGACAGCACAACTGGCAGGAGCACGGTGCTGTGTGGAACATTGTACACAACAGTACAGTGGACAAGACAGCATTAGCAAGAACCTTGCACTGTATGGCACACTGCCCTAGAGGGCACACTGTACTCGACAGTACAGTGAGCACGAGAGCACTAGCAAAAGACTGCAATGTATGGAACACTGCACTAGAGAGAGCGCCGTACAAGACAGTGCAGTGCACAAGACAGCTCACATTGCTCTACATACCATAGTTTACTAGAGATGCCAATAACCAGATACAGCCACAATTTCAGGTACCATTTTCAACCTACCATTATTTTGGATGTTTTTAAATCGGAGAGGTAAGTGTGTATGTGTGTGTTTATAATATATTTGTAAAGCGTGCACCTGTGCATCTGTTTTCTGAATGAGAGAAGCTTGCTCTTCTGTATGTGTATATCTGGCCTGTGTGTGAGAGAAGCTTGCTCTTCTGTATGTGTATACATGGCCTGTGTGTGAGACCTGTTCTGAGTGTAGGAAGCTTGTATGTCTGCGTACGCCATCCATTCACCTACCCCTGCATGTCCTAGGCAAGTTCTGACGAAGGGAAGCTTGCACCTGTGTGTGTTAACTATTATGAGTAACGGAAGCTTGCACGTCTGCGTCTCGTGGACATGTGCACAGTGAGAGAAGCTTGCACCACTTTTGTAACTGGAAGGCCTGTTCTGTGGGAAGGAAGCTTGCACTTCCATGTATGTATTCCTGGTCTGAGTGTGGAAAATGTGAACTTTCTGAATGTCTTAGGCCAGTTCTGAACGACAGACACTTGCACTTCTGCATCTTCTAAACATGTTCAGTCAGGGAAGCTTGCACCTAGGCTAAGCAACACTACAAAACACACGGCATCAGTATACATTAAACAGCACACTCTATGAAACCGCAAACACAGTACTAGAGTGTCCTAGATAGCACACTGCACCAGACTGCATACCGAGCACATAGTGTAAAACACCCACTGTACTAGAAAGAGCATCAGACATCACACTGCACTAAACACTGCACTAGAGATGACACTGCAAACTACAGTACACGGAGTAGAGCAGGACTGCTTTTGATTGAAAGTTCACCCTATGCAGCCTCTCCCTGTGAGAGGCCTGCACTGCAGCTTATACAGGCTCCAGGGTCTGACACACTTTAGTTTTATTGTGTCCCTGATCGAGCTCCGCCCTGAAGGGACCCCTTTGGATTGTTTGTCATTTTCATGGCTCCTGTTCGGGACCACGGTCAGAGGTTTTGGACTTAGAAGGGGTCTTATCACAGACCGTGGGGTGGGGGTGGATGGGACCTGTCAGCTCAAGTCCTGTGGTTCTGCAATTCTCAAACCTGACTCCATTTTGTTTGTGACTCCATTTTAGTCTTGCCCTCACGTAGGCCTGTGATTAACTTGGGTTTTTCTGACTCTGAATGAACTGCAGAGAGAGTGACCCTTTTCACCTGAAACTGACCTTTTGCAAAACCAGTTTCACTAGCTGATCGTTGTCTGAGTTTTTCAATCACTGTTCAGGACTTCGTTAACTTTTAGTTTCCTTGCACATATCTTATCCTAATCAATATCTAAATTGTTTCTTTCCTTACGACTTTTCATTACATGGGTAGTGCTTTCAATTATGGGTTTGACCGGCTCGTGGAAATTGAATTTAGGACAGTCCTAATAATTAACTTTTGGGTTGGGTTACTGTAAATTGGGTTTTTGTTAATGTGATACTCAGTTAGAAAATGTGTCCTATTGGTCAGAATTTGGTGCAGTGGGTGTATATTTATAATGAGAATATTGTGTATAAAAGGTGATGTCTTGCTCTATGAAAATTGAGCAGTTTCTTGAGTTGTACACCGTGTTGTATTGCTGGGATTTCTGCTACTAGCTGCAGCTAATAAATTTGATCTCTGACGCCACCTAGAAGTATTCCGTGTCTCTGTATACCAAGGCAAGGGAACCCAGAGGACTTTGGGCGTGTCCCTGGCGCCGCTGGGTACTTGAAATCCCAGTTCCTCAGTTGACGCCGACAACATGGCTCGACTTCAGTGGTACCGGTCCAAGCCCGAAGATTGCGAGGAGCCACGTGAGGAAACTCTGGAGGAGGGCCCCCACTTCATCGACCCCTGTATGTCGACATGGACCGAAGGTTTTTCTGCGAGGCTGCACGCTTTCCAACGGCTACGAAGGACTGCTGACCTGACTGTCGCCTTGTCTTGGACCCTCCGATTGATGTCTGTAAAGCGAGACGATAGACGGTTTTCTGGTGGCGTGACAGATATTTGGTTAAGTATAAGTGGGTCGCTCCCACGACTTTGTTTGGTTCCTTGGTTTTGATTTGGTTGCTGCAGTACCCAAAGCCGAAGGGCTTGTATATTTACGAGTGTATCATTTTTTGATTCCCTTTAAAGTTTGAAACCAGACTAGTGAGCAAGATGCCTGGTCTTGGTAAATTTGGTAATTGGTTTGTTTGTGGTAGTAACAGGGATTCCCGATTGGAGGATTCATGTCCGATACCTCCGGTTGGAACTCCGACTTATGAGCTCTATTCTAAACACGGAGTGGGTCCCATTACTTATAATGAAGTATGGGTCCGCTACTCTAAAAAAGATGGGGTTTTGCAATGGTCCCCAGATGGTAGTTTTGAAACTGAGATTTTAGACAATCTAGAAGTTAGTCTATTTAAGAAGAAAGCCCGGCCGGCAATGTTTGACTCTTTCCGCCTTTGGCGTAAGGAAGCCAAACAGTGAGAAATTAAGCAAGCAAAAAGAGATAGGAAAGATAAGAATATGTCAGTATTACAAGCTCCTAGGCAGTTTAAGGAAGATGGAGAAGAACGTTTGAGTGAAGTCTTAGATAGGCAGCGTTGCATGGCCATAGATAAATGTTATCCGGCCTTGCCGTCTTCTCCTCCAAAAGTGAATGAAGACCTTGAAAAAGATCTTTTGATCTCTCATTTACTGAGATTGCCACCTCCTTATGTGCAGGGTGCTAGTGCGCCTCTATTACCCCCGGTTGTTCCACCCTTTGTTGTTCAACCTCCTGCTGTTGTTCAGCCACCCGGTGCTCCACAGAAGGTTTTGCCTCCTCCTGCACAGCCCATTCTAGGGTCGCAAGCCTTGCTACCAGCTTTGCCTCAAACTCCTTTGCCTTCTGCTTCTTCGATTTCTACTGTATTTGTCCCTACACCTTCCTTGCCTCAGAATACTTATTCCCCTAATCTTATGTCTACTTCTTCCCCTTCTGCTCGAAAACGAATGACCGAGACTGTTGTTAATCTGTTGTCACCATTGTTTGGTCACTGAATATGACCCCTGTTTCGGAACGCAGACAGAGTCGTAGTCAGCTTCCTAGTTCTGAAGAACGGACAGTGTTGGATTTGTTGGCTCGTAGGTGGATTTTAAATGCTCCGAGGTATGATTTACCAGCAGTTATGGATGTTTTCTTTCAGTGGGAACCGCCTAAGCAAATGTATGTTTTTGATGTAATGTGTAATTTTCTGCATCAGGAATGGGAAGATAATGATTTGGGTTTGATCCTGCAGGAACTACTTGATGTTCGGTCGGATTTTGCTAAAGGGATGATAGTGGAATCTGATATTACAGATGCCGTAGAGACGATACTGGCTTTTAGATCTAGCCTTCCGCCTCAGACATTGTACGAACCTGATTCCTCCGTTAGAAGAAAATCGAGACAGTATCCCATGAGAGAAGTTCCTCCTGTATGGAAAGAAGCAGTTCAGGCTAATGTAAATCAGGGTATTCAGGCCGCTCCGGCTCATTTTTAACAAATATGGGTACATGTCCCTTGGAAGAGAGCAGAGGTCTTGGCTCTTAAGCAGACCTTACCTGACCCTCGTAAGAATCCTGCTGGTTATTACAAGGAGTTGTCCCAGACAGTTGAAGCGTGTATTATGAATTTAGCTGGCATCGATATGTTGATGGGTAATGTAGTCCCTCAACCTTTGTGGACGAAGATTCATCATGAGAATCATGCTGCTGAATTAGGTGATACCTGGGCGAACATTGTTGCTGCAGATGGTAGACAGGAGGGAGGTGCTAAACCTGAACCTTTAGTTTCAGAATTACCAGGTAGAATTTTTAATCTGATGAAAACGATGATGCCCGCTTTACGAGTGATTTGGGATAAGTTATCAGCATGTAAGCAGAAGAAAGACGAGAGTGTATCTGATTTCTTCACTAGGTTTGAAGAGACGTTTATTGATGATAGTGGTCAGGATATGAGTACGGAGGGTGGTCAAAGGTTGTTTGTGGATAAATTTGTCTTTAATTTTCTTCCCAAACTTTCTAATAAGTTAAAGGACTCTGAGAGTTCATGGGCTGTCTCTTCGTCGGCCCAGATATTGGCTACTGCACAATATTACGAGAATAGGGATAAATATGAGAAGGATAAAGTGGAGAAGACTAAAGAGTTAAAGACGAAAGTTCTTTTGCAGCAAGCTTATCCGCCCCGTCAGAATCAGCCTCAGTTTCAGCAACCTCCACAATTTCAGAGATTGTTACAGAAGCCTGAGCCTTATGTTCAGCGATTCTTTCCTGGCCCAAATCAGTGTGCTTATTGCAGAGAGGAAGGTCATTACAAGAATAGTTGCCCGGCTTTGTTACAGCGTGCGAATGGTGTATCTGGTCAGAGAGGTCGTGGTAGTTTTCAGCAAGCACCTAGGGGTAGGGGACGTGGTGTGATCCCCCAAAGTGAGCGTTCCTCTTCCCTACAGAATTCTGCAAATTATTTTGACAGACAGAATGTTCCGAGTGGTCAGTCTGCCCAGTACTTTGTTGAGGATTACTGTGTTGGAGGTGAGAGTACTGGTTATAATGATTGCTAGGACAGCCATGGGCAAAGAGAGGGAGTAGTGTCAGTTCCAGTAGACCAGAGTGGACCTTATGTTGAAGTGATTACATCAGGTGTGGCAGAACCTTTTCTTTTGGATACTGGTGCGATGAAGAGTTCTATCATGCACTCTAAACTTCCTGGCGCACCTTTGTCTGGCTTGACCAATGTTTCGGTAGGATTTTCAGGCGCCCCAGTTCGTAATCCGGTTTCTAGTCCTTTGTCCCTTTCCATTGGCCCTTGTGAATTGGAAGCTCCACTTATTCTAACGACTGGTTGTGGTGAGAATCTGTTGGGTTTGGACTTGTTGAAAAGATTGTATGCAACATTACATTGTTCTCCTTCAGGAGTACAACTTACCCTCGGTAAGAAAGTGATTTCCCCAATGTATTTGTCTAAGGATTGTTTGCCATTGGAATTACGATCGCTTCCTGATACACTTTGGGCTACAGGTCCAAATGATGTTGGTCTTTTGCAGATTCCTCCGTAAGTTGTTACCCTTAAGTCGAATGCTAGGCTACCTCGTATTCCACAATACAAGATTTCGAGCGATGGTGTGAGAGCTCTTTTAGCGATTGTTTATGATTTGGTTGAGAAGGGTGTAGTTGAGGAAACGAGAGGTAATGTGTGTAACAGTCCTGTTTTGCCTGTCCTTAAACGTACTGATGCTTCTCAGCCACCTGTTTACCGGTTCGTGATTGACCTTCGAGAGGTAAACAAGATTGTTGTGCCACAGTTTCCTGTGGTGCCTGATATTACTGCTTTGTTGACTTTGATTCCTGCTTCGGCATCTTGATTTTCTGTCATCGATTTGAAGAATGCTTTCTTCATTATTCCTATTGCTGAGGAGAGAGGGATATTTTTGGCTTCTCATTAGGAGGCCGAAGATTCCGGTTTAAGAGAGCTCCCCAAGGTTATTGTGAAAGTCCCTCCATTGATAGTCAAGCGTTGAAAACTCAGCTTGATGGTTTTGTGTTACCTGTTGGTGCTACTCTTATTTAGTACGTCGATGATTTGTTGATTACTGCTGATGAAAAGATTTGTAAAGAGGCTACTCTTTCTTTGTTGCGGTATTTGTCTGACCTTCATCATAAAGTGTCACCTTCAAAGTTGCAATATTGCCACCAAGAAGTGACCTACTTAGGTCATCTCTTGTCGAAGGAGGGAAGGAGATTGACCCCAGAACGAATTCAAGCAATTGCGCAAATGAATGTACCATCCACACAGAGAGAAGTGCGTGCCTTTTTAGGTATTACATCGTATTGTAGACAGTGGATCCCCAATTTTTCCTTGCTAGCGAAACCACTGTTGGCATTGACTCTGAAAGATACTCCGCATCCTCTTCCTTGGTCTGACGAATGTCAGAAAAGTTTTTCTGCATTGTGTTCGGCTCCTGTGTTGGGTACTCCAGACTATAGTAAGCCTTTCACGTTGTACGTGCACGAGAGAGAAGGTTGTGCGTTGTCAGTGTTGACACAATCATTTGGGGACAAGCAGCGTCCACGTGCGTATTTTTCAGCAACGTTAGACCCAGTTGCTAAGGCGTTGCCGAGTTGTCCGAGAGCTACAGCTGCAGCGGCTGTGTCTATCCGACAGTCTGCTGGTTTGGTATTGGATAATACGTTGATTGTGATGGTCCCACATGCAGTGGATACCTTATTAAACAGGACTAAGACACAGCACCTTACTAGTGCACGTCTTTCAGGTTACGAGTTGACACTGTTGGCTAGCCATGTTCACATTAACAGATGTAATGTGCTGAATCCAGCTACGTTGTTACCGATCTCTACAGAGACGGATCCTCAGGAACAGCATGATTGTTTTCTTCGTACAGAGGAAGAAACGAAAGCTAGAGTTGACCTAAGGGATACTCCCCTTACGGATGTTGATGGTACCCTATGGGTAGATGGTTCGTGTTTTAAGCTTGAATGGTGAAACGACAGCAGCGTATGCTATTACAACTTTACATACAGTTGTTGAGACAGCACGCATACCACAGAATTCTGTGCAAGCAGCAGAATTGATTGCACTGACTAGAGCGTGCGTGTTGTCAGAAGGAAAGCGAGTGAATATTTACACCGATAGCCAGTATGCGTTTGGTGTTGCCCATAGTTTTGAGCGTTTGTGGAGAGAGCGTGGGTTCCTTACTTCGCATGGGACAAAAATACAGCATGGGCAGTTGGTGAATGAACTTTTGGAATCTCTCACTCTCCCAAAGCAGATTGCAATTGTGAAGTGTAGTGTGCATAAGAAAGTTGTGGACGTTGTTGGTCGAGGGAATGCGTTTGTGGATGAAGTTGCGAAGGAACCGGCGAAAGACATGATGAGCCGTATGTAAGTTGCAGGCCCAGGTAATTGGGTTATGGCTGGTGGAATGTGTGAAGACACAATAGAAAGTGTGAAAATGATTCAGGCTGAAGGGACTGAGAAAGAAGTGAGTGTTTGGAGAGAGACTACGGGTATGTTGGATTCGACAGGTTGTTGGGTTGAGTTGTCAGAACACCAGCAATGGCTGTTGCCTGATGCGTATGTGCTCCCAGTGGTTACAATGGCTCATGGAATGGCTCACATAAGTTCGAAGGGAATATGCAAGTTGTTGGCTCCAGTTTGGCAGAATGCTGGAATTCCGAAATGTGCAGAGAACGTGGTGAAACATTGTATGATTTGTTTGAAGTATAATCCTGGTAAGGTAACTCCAACTCCAGCTGGTCATTTTGCTCCTCCAACGTATCCGTTTGAAGTGATACAGTTAGACTACATTCACATGGAGAGATGCAATAATTTGAAGTATGTCCTTGTGGTTGTTTGTGCCTTTTCCAGGTGGATAGAGGCCTACCCCCTAAAGGATAATACTGCCTTGTCTACAGACAAGGTTTTGCTGAGAGAATATTTCCCTAGGTATGGATTGCCGAGAATTGTATGGTCGGACAATGGGAGTGAATTTGTGGGTCAAATCATGAAGAAAGTATGTGCTGGTTTGGGAATAAATCAGAAGTTCCATGCAGCGAATCACCCCCAGTCTGCTGGACTTGTTGAATGTTACAATGGTACCTTGAAGCTGAAATTAGCTAAGGTACAAGCGAGCACTGGTCTTACATGGCCGGATGCCTTGCTGTTGGCTCTTTTGTCAACAAGGACGACTGTGCATTCTCGAGTGGGACTTGAGTCCGTATAAAATCGTGTTTGGTCGTCCTGCGAATGTTTGGGGTGTGCCTCGTCCTAAAGAATACAGCAGTATTGAGTACCCTATGTTGGTGGATTACTTACATGACTTGACTGCTAAATTACGTAATCTCCACCAACAGGTCCATGACAGTTTACCGACAGCTACTACAGATCCAGGCCATTCCATTGAACCTGGACACTACATTCTCGTTAAGAATTTCCAGCGCACCAAGAATCTGGAACCGAGATGGACTGGTCCCTACTTAGTTCTTCTGGTCACTAGAACTGCTGTTAGAGTAGCTGGTAAAAAGAACTGGGTGCATGCCACCCATACGAAAAAAGTTCCTTTGCCGTTACCGTATGATCAGTGGGTGAGGGATGGTATAGCTGACACAGATTGTGAGCAAGTCCCTAGATTTGTTCCATTTAGTGATGCTCATTTGACATGGACACGGTCAGAACGCGAGGATGATGATGTTCGGCAAGCTGCTGTGCCTCCTCATCTAAGATCCCAACCAACCAAAGGGGAGCAAAGGGATATCGGACAATCAGATAACTGACCCTCCCGCTTCAGTTCAAAACTTGCACGGACCAGCCTGTGAAGCTGCTGACTGCGCCAGTAGCACTAGACCATCCCGGGAGGGACCGGATAAACACCAGGACTAAACCGGTGAGTGGTGTGTTGGCGTGTTGGTGCGGGGTGTGCAGGGGGGGGGGTGCAAAAGGGCTAGCGTTTTTTGCCACTGAGACAGCAAAATCAAAATCGCGGTCAGTGTGCACCCTAAGCCTACCCAGCTCTCCCCAGCTCCCCACCTTCCACCTTCCACCTTTCACCCTCCACCTTTCACCTTCCACCTTCCACCTTCCTCCTTCCACCTTCCTCCTTCCACCGTCTGTTGGTCGGTTGCAGCCTAGAGCCAACAGCCAACAGCCTAACATGAGATCTGGCAAGATTCGAGGGGGCCTAATGAATAAAGGAGGGCCAAACAAGCGAAAACAAAGGACTAAGCCATCTAAGGGGGAGATTGAGGCTCAGACAGACGTGTCCACAGCTATAGAGAAGAGCCCCCTACCAGAAACAATTGACCTAACGGTCTCAAGCGAGTTAACGGAGCAAATACAGGTCCAAATTGCCACGACCAAACAAACAAGAAAAACGACGAATAAAGAAGGGGGAAATAAAATGAACATAACTTTGGTCCAGCCTAAAATCTATACAAAATTCGGTTTTCTAAAGAATCCAGGGGATGTTTTATTCTCAAAGATTAATAAAGTATCAGGCCTTCAATCACCTCTTGAACCATTCCAATCCAGCCTAAACCACCATCCTAGAGATAAGCGGCCCGATTGGACGACAGCTACAGTAATAGCATCGGCAACAGAGGAGGAGACAAAAGTATATCATCTATAACACCACCCCAAAAAACTTCAACACCTCAGCGCAATAATATCAAAATGGGGCAAAAATTTGAGATGGCAGGTACCCCGGCAGGACGGAAAACGACCATAGACGCAAATTTAATACAAATACATCACCCAAAGGAGGCCGTGGAAATGCTGTCATCAAAATTGGAGAAGAAGATCTCTAACAACAACAGTAACATCGAGAATGCATCGAGCAATGAACTAGGCCATGAGGGCCACGAGGGCATAAGCAATAAGGAGGAGGGCATGAGAAAAGCGGGAACTGTAACCCCACCAGCACGGTCATTAGAGATGGAACCCTCATTAGTAGTCCTTGATACAACAAACAACGAACCCACACTAGCACCCAAGGCGTCAGAAGGGACGCGAAATATAGATGTAAGCCAGAGGAATTGCTCTCCAGAGGTGATCGAAATCTCTTCTTATCTAAGGAAAGAGGAGTGGGAGGAACTCATGGTGCCTACCCAAAAGACCTGAGCACAAGTAGGACGGCCAGTGAGACATCAAAAAGTGGAATGGCCCACCTGCAGATAAATATAGCAGGAATGGTGGGGCCAGAAATGGCGCAACCCTTCAAAATGCCTCCCGTGCCCCAGGAAGCGGGGCTCAAAGAGTGTCATGGAAACCAGGATGCAAATCCAGCTCAGGCCAGGCAAGAAAGCGCATGGCCCAGTCTCCTTAATACAGTACAACTTCTGGTGGACGCAGCACACTACCAATCAGAGAAAATGGACACCCAATTAACGTTGTTAGACACGCTGGCAGTATTCGTAAATGCTAAAGATGGGAAGCTGGGCACGTTAAATTCGCTTCTTCAGAGTAAACTTAACCAACTTGAGGATACCAAAAGGAGAAATGGCATTGAGTGTGAATGTGGCCCAATCATCGACAAACTGGCCACCCTGCCAACACTAATGTCAGACTTATGCGGACATCTCAAACGATCTGCCGAACATAGTCAGAAGATCAGCAGTGACGTATTGGGTTGCCCAAAATTAAATGGACCTGGCAAAGTGCCTACTGCACAAACAGGGGCGGCTGAGGTTGATGCAACCCTCAGCAAGGATACTGCTGCCAAACGGCATGATAAAACATCGAAGACCGGTGGCCATGATCACTCAAGGACGGAAGAGAAAACCCAGGACACAGGGGAGAACAGGATGGAGCCGATAACGCCTCTATCAGCAGGTGTCGAAGACGATGCAGACACAAACCATAAATTAAATGGCAAACAGAGGAGAGCGAAAAAACGCAAAGGGAGAAAACATAAGCTCTGCTCTAAACGTGAAGGCTTTAGGCAACTTTTTGGGCAAACTAAGACCGCAGAACAAAGCACGAGCAACTTGGTGGAAGAAATATCCCCAAACCGTGAATACGATGAAATAGGCGGCACATCTGAAGACATTGCCCAACCAGCAAATAAAAGCTCAGTGAAAATAGCAGCTGATTCACTAAGCAATCAAGCTACGGTGCCCCAACATTCTGGGTCCATCACTTCACTGGCCGACCCTGGGTCACGGAACCAGCTAACGCACAATATCCAGCCTTGCACAAAACCCATGGGAAGCCCAAAAGCTTTCACAAGCCCAAGGGGAGAAAAAACAGGAAGACAAGATCTAGGACTCACTGAAAACCAAATATCAGCTATCACTAAAGAAACGGTGTCAACTTATCTATAAGTGGACCAGCCAATGTCAACAATTGCCCCAGTAGCCCTGACTTTAAAAACGCAGCTTCCACGCTGTGAAATCTCTGATCCAACTGAACGTGCAAGGGATCAAAGCTCAGCATGGGAGCACAATCGAGAGGGCTTTCGGGCATCAGTAAATACACTAAGTAATACGAAGCGGACAGCAACACTAAGCACGGACAATGTATCTGGAGGTGCTACCAACCAAGGGGAAGTTTCGGATGCCATATGGTTCACCCCTGATTTTACCTCCAAAGGAAGACACGATATCCTTAAGAGAGGCAACATCTTGCGATTATTGGCCCATATCCCTTCACTGGCATTTGTGGCAAGCTCTGACCTGAAGTCTATTGAATTTATAGCTGCGGAAGGCACAGGAAAAGAAGCGACAAAGGCAATTTGGGCTTCGGTAGACCTGGCACAGAAGATCCTTATGGAATCCGAGACCTTTAAAAACTGGGGCATCACGTTGAAGCCCTTTACAAAGCCACAATACCCGGACGTACTGTGCTCTGAGTGAAGCCTGAACCTGAGGGAGCACGCAGAAGGCAGTAAAATCTCGGTTCTAAGGGGTGCTGTCGGGCCAAGTTGCACTGACAGAAATAGGTTCACTGGATTCACTCACGGGGAACGACATGGAAGACAAGCCCCTAACGGGTGGCAGGAACAAAGACGGTTCGTGAGAACCATAACAAACAGTAATTGACAAGTGCAGCGGACAACAACGGAGCACCTACAAGATCAATTGCGTTTATGTTCCTGGAATATAAATGGCCAAGCATCCAAAATGCTTGACTCGGACTTCACAGCTTATATTCGATCCTTTGATCTAATTGCGCTACAAGAAACCTGGCTTGCCGAGCCCCCGCACCTTCAGGGGTACCTACGCTTTTTCTCCAGCGCAAAGCGCTTAGCCAAGTATGGTCACTTAAGAGGGGGTTTGGTAATATATGTAGCTACAACTAGCTTTGCGATGGCTAAAGAAATCGGGCCCTCGGCGACAGCTGCACTTGCAGTTAACCTGACTCTGACAACAGGACAAGGCAAAACAATTAATAACTGCATCCTGGTCAATGCTTATATTCACCCCAAAGGAAAGAAAAAAGCAGCGGAGGAGTTATATGCATACATAGAAGAGTGCATCATGGGGGAAAAAACAGCGAACTTAGTACTCACGGGGGATTTCAACCTCAATCTTATGGGAACAACACAAGAGGAGGGTATCATGGCACAAAATACATTCTGGGCCGTGCCACAACAAGGCAAGCCACGAACAGCCAATCAATCAAAACTGGGAAAGAAGGTACTCGAAGCACTAGAAAACTTCAACATCAGGGCATTAAATGGCAGGTTTGCAGGGGATAACCCGCCAGCCTCAACTTTTCACTCAAGAATAGCGAATAGTATGCTAGATTATACCTTCATGTCACTTTCACTCTTCCAATTTACAATATCTTATCGGATTGGGAATCAAACAGATAGTGATCATTGTCCTCAGGAAATCACTATGGACCTTGCAAAACCAATTTACGAGTGTTCGACGGCTCCTAAAGAGTCCATCTACACCGTAAATTTTAAAAAGATCAAGTATTCGGCCGCAATGGGTGAATTTTTGATTGGACTGGCAAAACAACATTACATGGAGCGCACAGGACCCAATGAAGTAGCGAAATGGGTGCAGTTTACTACCACCCTGGGACAATATGCAACAAAGCCAAAAGGGCGCACAAGGACGAACAAGCTGGGCACCCTTCCCCAAGCATATAGAGGGAAAATAAAAGAAATGAAACACTCAATCTCTAAGTTAACTAGAGCAGTACAGCAGGATCACAATAACAAAGGGAAGCTGCATCAACTCTCTAAATTAAAAGCTTCATTAAAAAAACTAAAGTGGGAAGCAAACAGAACTATAGAGGAATAACTCTGGGCAACACTTCATGAGGACATAAAAAAGAATGACGGTGCAAGTTTTTGGAAAACAATAAATTCATTAACGCACCCTGCAAAAATGGAGATTACATCAAACATCACAGAGGCAACTTGGGCAGTATATCTCGAAAATCACTTTAACCGTGATCTGGCGGCCAATCAGAATATGAGCAAACCTTTCCCTGTACGAGCCCATGACGTTGGCAATAGGCTACAAAGGTGCCCAATTGACCAGGACACGGCAGGGGACGTAGATCATATATTACTGGAACCCATAATAAAGCGGCAAATAAAGAAAGGAAGAAGGGAAGGCGCGCCGGGTCCGAACGGGATTCCGCCCGTCCTCTTCAAACAAGATATGGACTATTGGGCAGTGGCACTTGAACCCCTTTTTCGGGAGATCAGGACCACTAACATCTTACCAGACACTTGGAAGGGTTGCATCATTGCCCCCATATATAAAGCAGGGGATAGAGGCCTTCCTCAAAATTACCGGCTAGTTGCCCTAATCGATAATGAAGTGAAGTATTTTGCAGGTCTAATACTGGAAGAACTAAAGGCATGGGCCATGAGGAAGTCTCTTATACCTGTTAATCAAACAGGCTTCTTTAAAGCAGTGGGGACAACAGCAAACATACTGACTATGGGAATGCTTATAGATAAGGCAGAGATGAAAAAATGCCCCTGCACCTCTGCTATATTGACTATAAGGCAGCATTCGACAACATTAACCGCAATCTACTATGGACAAAACTCAATGATTGGGGTATCCCAAAAGGGTTGTTGGAGCTGTTAATTAATTTACATACAGACACTTGGATTCAGATTAAGGTGGGGGATGGCTCAATGCTGTCAAGGCGGATACAAACAAACAACAGCCTTAAACAGGGCTGCGTGTTGGCCCCCACACTGTTCAACCTGTTCCTGGCGGACTTGGTGCCCCTATTAAACAACTGCAACTCACACTCGCCAAAATTAGGAGGCCTAAAACTACCATGCTTTTTATATGCAGACGACCTGGTGCTAATAAGCCATACAAGAGTAGGGCTCCAAAATCTCTTAAATACGACCCAGAGATATTCCGAGTTAAATGATTTAACAGTGAACCTCGAGAAAACGCAAACAATGACAATCAGCAAAAACAAAAACAAGAAAGTCTTCTCGTGGTTCTGGAATAACACCCGCATTAAAGACACGTCATCGTACAAATATCTAGGTGTGAAAATTGACAGTGGTGGCCAATTCAGCGAACAAAGGGCCAGCATAAGAGGCAAAGGCCTCGCTCTGGCAATCGCCTTAAAAACACTAAATAACAACCTCTCCGGCCCATCTGTGACCCCTTTACTACATGTGATATGTGCCAAACTGCTACCAACACTAACTTATGGGAGTGAGGCCCACCGAGGCAGAGATGCCGTAACACTTGACAGTACAATCGTGTCGGCATATAGAATCATATTCAGCCTACCAAAGCGAACCTCCCCAGCACAGATCAGATTGGAGTTTGGTATTCGGTCACAGTTTTTGGCACGACAGGGGGCATATATCTGCTCATGGGACAAAGTAAGGAAAACGACTGAAGGAACGTTGAACGAATATTTATGGAAAGAGCTAGAGCAGACCCAAAACTCACCAGCAGCAAAATATCTGGAAAAGAGCATAGTGAACACTGGGCTGGCAGAACTCTGGGCGTCCCCTGCAGATCACAAATCACTAAATAAATTGGTGAAGAAATCGATCAAGCTTCAGTCATGGGTCCAGGATAAAGCCACCTTATCAAAAAGATCTCACGCATGGATGGTATTAAACACATACCTGACACAAGCCCCCCAGCCTTATCTCGGTCTAGGCTATACAAAAAAAAAAAACTGTCCTTTTTAAGATACAGACTGGGCCTGCTACCATGCATCCTACACCTCCCTCACTGGCTGAGATCGAAAGCAGGAATACTATGCAGGCTATGTGGCATTGGGGCTGAAGACATGATGCATCTGCTATGCTCGTGTGAAGAACTGCAAGAAGAAAGGAAGCTCCTGCTGAAACGCCATTTTATTCTACAGTGTGTACGCACACGAAGGAGTGCAGTGCTAACCTGCTTCTCAGCACAGGACCCTCAGCTGAGCTGTAGCTTCGTGAAATTTTTAAAAGCAGCGGAAAAAAAACTACCAAAAACTGACCCATGAATAATCTCCAAACAGGACATATGATTTAATTTACATTGATGAACCATCTATGTTGTAAATTTTAATGAATTTTACGGGAAATACGAATAGCCTAATAGGCCTACAAAGTGGATGAGAAGTACAGAACGGCCTATTGTGGGCGGCAGGCAAACAAAATCATTTTTTATGCTGAATAGCTTATGCTTATCGCACTATAGTATAGAATTGATCTTAAACGCATGTTTTTTTATGAGCATTTTAACTTTCTTATTGTGTACTGTATCGCATTGGTTTTAATTAACTGTGCAATAAACTATAAACTGTAAACTGTATCATTTAAAGATTGACACCACCAATCCGGATCTTCTATTCAAGGACCAGACTGTACCTGATAAAGAACGCTACGATCTAAGACCACGAAAGACTGTACATATGGACAAATAAAAGTGTCCAAAAGTGAAACTGGAATATTTTTTTAGATAGTGAATTTACACTTTGGCAGATCAAGAAACTTTTTTTCTTTTTTCTTTTTCGAGTCACCATCCGGACTCCGCTGCAGGGTCACGGTAGGAAGTTCTTAAGGGGTGAGCCGCGTATTGACACAAGGTCTGTGGTTTAGGGTCGTTAGTACGATCTTGACGCACACTTAAGTGAAGAAGGAAAATTGCCGTGAGCAGCACGTTAGAGGATGGAGTTTCTTGAGTCTGATAAATGTGTTAGGAAAGTGGATTCTAAAATCTGAATATGTATATTGATTCGTAGCAAATGTTTTTTAATAATGTGTTTTCTTATGCTTGTAAATATTACGTTAGCTTGTGTGGGTTGGATTTTCTATGTCACACAATTGCCGCTTACATCTACCTCCCAACCTACTCTTTCTTTTTCTACTGTTTCTCCACATGAGATTCATACGTTACCTGAACATGAACAGACACGAAGATCAGAGTTTGTGAACAATTCGTTTATACAGATGTTGCATCAGCATCAGCTAGTCATAAATATCACAAATTTTTGGGTGTGTGGTCTTATGCCACATACTACAGATAAGGGAATGCCATATTTGGTTTTGCCTTTTTCGCCTAACGGGTCAGTTTGGGCACTCCAATCAATGTTTATATATGCGAATGAAGCCTCTTCTGTACGTTCTGTCAAAGACAATGCAAGTAATAATGCCTTGATATGGAGAACAGTTGATATGATTAGAGATATCAATGCGTATAACGCTATCCCTAGAGATGAGGTACGAGCATATGTCGGTTGGAATAAGACGACATATAGTGTTAGCTTGACGGAGAAAGAAAGGCAGCGAAGGTCTCCCCCTATTTGGATTATACCCCACCGAGGTCATCTTTGTTTGCAAGGCAATGGTCAGAATCCGAGAGCTCAGCTTGGTAAGAGTGTGTGTGTTCACACATACGTTTATACGTCCCAGAAATCTCCTCCGTTTGTGCCAGCTAAAGGCACGTATTTTGTTTGTCACGATAGAGCATACACATGGTTGCCATCTGATTTTCCGGCACATATTACGTGGCGTTTTTGCTTCCCCCTACATACACTGCTGTTTTCGATTATCATAAGACAAGATATGGTAGAGGTGTAATCGATGCGAAAGATACCGTCGCACAAGAAGCTGGAGACTTCTTTAAGGGTTTCCTACCCTTTTGGGGTCCTATGGCTAATAGTAGGAATATTCGTCAGCTTACGAGAGTGGTTGAGGCCACTATAAATGAGACTGCAGGTGCCCTTAGCAATATTACAGCTGAGCTTCAAGCGGATCGCCTTATGACATTACAGAACCGCTTTGTTTTAGATATTATACTTTCAGATAGAGGTGGGGTATGCAAATTGATTAGATCTAGTTGCTGCGTTTTCATACCAGATAATGCCCCGACAGTGTACCAAGCCATCTCTAGACTACATACGATCTCTGAGTCTATTCATGTGGACGAAGGAGACTGGTCGTTGATGGGATGGTTATGGGAATTGTTGTCCAAATGGAGATGGAAGGTTCTGATGTTCCTTGGTATGGCATTAGCTATCCTTTTCTCGTGTTGCTTATGCATCCAGTGTGGTCCCGCCATTTGTAGTCTTTGTGCTACAATCTGTGTGAGAAGACCAGTCCCGAGAGAAGTGAAGGATAATAGGATGATGTTACAGCAACACCTTGATGGTCTGATGAAAATAGATATAGACCTAGATTCAGATTGACATGAGTTTAGGTTATTGCCTACATAATGGCAAAAGGAGGGCCTGTGGTTCTGCAATTCTCAAACCTGACTCCATTTTGTTCGTGACTCCATTTTAGTCTTGCCCTCACGTAGGCCTGTGATTAACTTGGGTTTTTCTGACTCTGAATGAACTGCAGAGAGAGTGACCCTTTTCACCTGAAACTGACCTTTTGCAAAACTAGTTTCACTAGCTGATCGTTGTCAGAGTTTTTCAATCACTGTTCAGGACCTCGTTAACCTTTAGTTTCCTTGCACATATCTTATCCCAATCAATATCTAAATTGTTTCTTTCCTTACGACTTTTCATTACATGGGTAGTGCTTTCAATTATGGGTTTGTCCGGCTCGTGGAAATTGAATTTAGGACAGTCCTAATAATTAACTTTTGGGTTGGAATACTGTAAATTGGGTTTTTGTTAATGTGATATTCAGTTAGAAAATGTGTCCTATTGGTCAGAATTTGGTGCAGTGGGTGTACATTTATAATGAGAATATTGTGTATAAAAGGTGATGTCTTGCTCTATGAAAATTGAGCAGTTTCTTGAGTTGTACACCGTGTTGTATTGCTGGGATTTCTGCTACTAGCTGCAGCTAATAAATTTGATCTCTGACGCCACCTAGAAGTATTCCGTGTCTCTGTATACCAAGGCAAGGGAACCCAGAGGACTTTGGGCGTGTCCCTGGCGCTGCTGGGTACTTGAAATCCCAGTTCTTCAGTCCACTTACCTTTATATTTCCTGATCTTTTCTGGACCCTGAATCTTCACCTCCTCACACCTGAAGGGACACAAATGTTAGTGTTACAGACACTCAGAGCTAAAGGGATGTGAAAAAGAACAGCACAAACATCCTAGTATTAAAAATAAAATACTGACGTCACAGGACAGCACTTGATGTGTCTTACTACACTCACACACACACACTCAACACCCGCACCTCTAGGGGGCCTCCGAAAGTGTCACACACTATCCCTTCCACTCTGACCGCTCCTCTGCTCAGATCCTTGCAGGGATTCGCACCTGATAACACAAGCTTCAGGATCTAGGAGGAAACAGTGAAAAACTCAGCAACCAACACACACACCCACTCTCTCGCTCTCTCTGTTTCTGTCTATTTATCTAATTACCTGTGTCACTCTCTCTCCCTGTCACACCCCTTTGTGTTTCTCTCTCTTGCTGCCTCTATAAGTGTCTCTTCCTAACTCCCTCTCTTTCAGAAAGCTCCAGGGATCTCCTAGGTAACTGTGAACATTCCTTGTTACTGCAAATGTAAACACTCACACTCACTCTATATGCCACACTCTACTTTGTTTCACTCTCTCTCTCCTTCCCCTACTTTGTCTCTCTCTGTGACTCTAACAGCACAAAAGATTATTGTAAACTATTGTTTTTACTACACTCAGACTCTCTATCTCTGTTTTGACATCTGTATCACTCTCTCTGCCCCTCGTTGCTTCACTGTTTAACTGAATAACACTTGTCACCCCACACATACGCTTGCACGCATGCGCACACACAAACACACACACACTCTCTCTCACTCTCTATATATGCCTTCTGATCTTGTGCTCACTTTCACAATCTCCTGTCTCCTGTGTCTGTGTCTCTCTCTCTCTCTCTTTCTGTGTCACTGTCTCTTTCTTGCATTCTCCCTCTCCCTCTTAGATGTCCTGCACGTCAAAATCTCAGTAGTGCTGACTATAAATATCTGTGGAACCCTTCACCAGGACCCTGCACATTGGACTCACTGAAGTTCTGCACCTCAGAGGTTATCTGCCCTGCACCTTGTAGGCTTTGAGCTCCGGCACCTTCTGCACCTTGGAGTCTATACGTTTCTGCACCTTGGAGTATCTGAGGTCCTGCACCTTGAACCCTGCTGATAATTCTGTTTGTGATATCTCATTTTAGTCTAAAGCCTTTGGTTTGACTCTGTCTTGCAGGCTGCTTCAAACACCTCCCTAAAATGGGTCCCTGACTTTTCTTCTATCGTGTGTTGTTGTGAACTCTTCCCAGGTGTCTTTCTTTAAACGATCAGAGGATTAGCCCCTCTGTTACGACCCAAACTGCTTTCAGATTATCCTAAACCACGTGCACTGGATATTCACTCCAAGGCAGCTCCAAAAGTGAAATGGTGCCACCAGAAAGCAGGTGCTCTTCTCTCCAACTCCTGTCTGTGTCTCTATCATTCTCCTCTTCTCCACCTCCCTCTGCGTTTCTACCTCCTACTCACTCCCTTCCTGGTCAATCGCCTTTGTCTCTTCTTCTTCTCCGCTTTCTTCTTCCACCTTCTCTCTTTCTCTCCCTCCCCTGTCTTTGTTGACTTAAGCGAGGGTTCTTGAACACTTTCAAAGGTTTGAGGATTGATTGGGTGCTGACCCAAGGATGTTGTTGGCTGATGGGAAGTCACTGAGGGACAAAAAAGGTTTCTTTCCACCAAAAGCAGATTTGAGGAACAGGGCTGGGTTAATGAGGAGCGGAGGAGCGCTTTGAAGACTAGAGCGATATTACTACAGAATGGGTAAAAATAGAAATATTCAGGTTAATTAACATCCAGATTAATGGCACTAAATCTTACAAGTTTATTTTTTATTTATTTATTTATTTTATAGTTTTGTAGAGCACGAATCAGACCCGTGAGGGTTTCAGAGCGCCTTACAGTATTAAGGGTGGAGTACAAAGCATTGGGAAGGGAGGGATCACTTGGGTAAAATAGGGGATACATAATGCAAGAAAAAAACACGCAGTCTAAAGTCCCGGCTACATGTGGGAAAGAAATTAAAACAGATAGATACATTGTACAAGAAGGCACATAGTCTCAACTCTCGGGGGAATGCCCAGGTGTGCAGGAATAGGTATCCTCCATAGAAAGATAATGTAATGTGTTCAGTAGGTGAGGTATTTACCCAACAAGAAGGTTTTGGTCTCCTTCTTAAAGTGTGCCAAGGAAGGAAGTCTTCTGATGGCGGGTGGGAGAGAGTTCCAAATCCTTGGCGCAGCTCCAGTAAAGGCTCGATTGCAGGTTCTTTCTTCCGGAAGCGTGCAGGTTGCAGCAGTAGGTCTTTGGAAGCCAGTTCAGCGCTTTGAGGTGGGGAGAGATGTGGTCGAATTTCTTTGAGCCGGTTAGTAGTCTGGTGGCGGTGTTGAGGCAGGCTTTCAATGGGGCCAGAGAATTCTTGGGTAGCCCTGCAAGAGTAGAGCACCCATATTCTAATCTGGAAATTACGAGTGCCTGTACTGCCGTTTTAAGGTCAGCACACATCGAGGAAGAGTTATAGGTTTCTTAAGTAACTCAGGTGGAATCTAGCCGTTTTGGCCATCGAGTTTATATGTCCACGCATGTTCAGGCTGCCGTCCATGGTTATTCCAAGGGATTTCGCTGAGTCAACAATGGTAGGAGGGCAGTTTACTGCTGAGACGGTCTTGATCCATTCCTGGATGTCTGGATTGGGTTTGCGTGGAGAGATCAGAAGAAATTCAATTTTATTTGTGCTGAGTTTAAGCTGGTTGGCGGTGAGCCAGTGGACTGTCAGCTTAAAGGCCTCATCCAGGGAGAAAATGTCCTCAAAGGAAGAGATTTTTATGTAGAATTGTGTGTTGTCGGCGTACATAAGGTAGAAGATATTGGCAGCACGTAGAACCTCCGTGAGAGGTTCAAGGTAAAGGTTGAAGAGGGTAGGGGACAGGGTTGAGCCTTGGGGGACGCCAACCGGAGAGGGGGCGGATAGATTACCGTTGATGAGGACTCTCTGTGAGCAGTTTTGGAGGAAGGATCTAAACCATTCAAGGACAGTGACATCCAACCCCATACTGAGTTTGAGACGTTCAAGGAGAAATTGATGGTTAACCGTGTCAAAGCCAGAGAAAAGGTCTAGGAGGATTAGGAGGCAGGTTTTACCTTGGTCGAGGGCTTGGAGAGCGTCATCTACAATGTGGAGGAGGGTGGTTTCCGTGCTGTGTCCCGATCTGAACCCGGATTGGAAGTCATCTAACAGGTAAAATTTGTTGATGTGTAGGCTCAGTTGCTGTTGCACACATTTTCCAGAACTTTGGCTAGGAGTGGCATGTTAGATATGGGTCTATAGTTCTCAGCGGAAGCAGGGTCCAGTGTGTTTTTTTTAGGATGGGGACAACTTGGCCAGCCTTGAGCGAATCAGGAATTGAGCCCTGGAGGACGGAGGCGCTGATTATTGCGGCCCAGGAAGGGATGATAGCCTGAGAGGCTGCAGCTAGGCAGTTAGATAGTAGAGGATCATTGAATTGATTGTTCAGGTTTAAGGAGGCAAGAATTTTTGAGATAGAGTGTTCATCATTGATTTTAAAATTGGACCAGTGCGGTAGGTTTTAGGGTAAGGTTTGGGAGGGCAACGCGGAGAGAAGAGGTAGAGCAGGCAGATTTAGATTTTGGTGGTGAGTTGCGGATTTGAGTGCGTTACCTAGGGCAGAGATTTTGTCGCAGAAGAAGGAAGAGAATTCCTCACTTGTTATTGGGGGTTTAGGTGTTTCTTTGGAGGTTTTCGCTAGTTTGTTGGATTGGTGCTTGACCAAGTCGAACAGCCTTCGAGGTCGATTTTTGGCGTTCTCCAGTTCAGTACTGAAGAATTATATTTTTGAGTTGAGGAGAGAAAGCATAAAGTGTACTTTTTATAGAATGACCAGTGGATCTGTTATACCTGTATTTTGGACAGTACATGCCATTGTGACTCAGACACAGGTAAAAGCCCATTTATGTGTTCAGTGTACTAATGCACGCAAGACATCTTAATCAACTGCAACTTTCACTAGCCCAGGGCAATATCTTCGAGTGTGATTCATTTATGTGCATCTTTATTTTTTCTCGTTATTATAAACGTTTTTCTTTTGAATCCCTCTCCAGGGCTGAAACCAATGGATTGATGTGCAGTGCTTTACACATGTCAGGTGAACATATCACCATAAGAGTAGAGGTTTGCTTTAAAATGTAATAACTGTTCTAAAACTTTTCCCTTGGGAAAGCACTAGTATTAATCACAAGTGGGTGAGACGGTTTCGGCACAGCCTTCTGAACATAAAGTATTTGTTCGGAATGCACAATTATGTGTAAACCTCTGAATGTGAAATATTAAGCCTAACCAGAAACCACATCACTTTGCCTCAGTTTGATCAACTGTAGTACGTGTCTCTCTACTATACCCGTCATTATCTCAGAGGGAGTGCTTTCATATAGCTGCTAATTGCCCAGTAAAAGTTGCAAATTGTGTCCACTCATTTCTATTGGTAATGTAACTCTGAATACTGGAGCCACTTGCAGTCAGACAGGCACCAGCAATACGTAATGTATGTTCCTTAAACTATGGTATAAAACTAGGGATGTAGCCATCTACGGCCCTACACAGGCTTCTTACTAAAAGATGATATAGAAGATGTGGGTTTTAGACATTTCCAATGATGTTTCAAAGCACTAGAGGGACATTTGAGGAATGGCAAGGGCGTCTGAAAGTACTGAAGGAGGTTTTGAGTACTCTGTGATTGTGGAAAACTTGAGGTAGTTTCTGTGGACAAAGGGGCTTTTCCTGGACACAAGAGAGTTTCCCTGGAGTGAGGGGGTATTTTCATAAGACTAGGAGTTTGTCGAGTCTCAAAGTATTTTTTAGAAAACTCAATTAATGTTTCTTAGAATGAAAAGGAGTTTTTAAAAACTGTGGATGTTTCGCGAACAAGCCAGGGGCCCTCAACACTGTTTGTAAGGGAGGAGAGTAGTTGTGAGGTGATCTACATATAATAATTGTGTGAGGTAATATTGCTCTGGCAGCAGAGTAGATTTCTGTGAGCTCACCACTGACATTTCCACACTGCAGCCAGACCTGCTCCTTACACACTGAGAGGAGGACAATAAACCAACCTTACCTGTCTAGGGTGTTTCTGACATCCTGCAAAACAAAAAAAGGACATCAGTTTCGACAACCAATTTTAAATTCTCAGAGACATTTAAGTGTTAGTTGTGCAATTCATGTTAATTCAAGGATCTCATCTAAGGAGACACTAGGGGGCCAACCTCACACCTCATCACACAAAGTCTGTGATATTCTGAATAAGGTCACGTGACACAGATCAGTTCATGATATCCCAAATGAGCCCTCAAGACAGCAGAACTTTTAAATTCCGAGTGAGGGCAGATGGAGTACAGACTAATTCTGAATGTGTCATGTATTATAGCCTCTCGTTCCTGAGATCATGCGGCATATCCTGCTAAAACTCCTGCATCACTAGAAATAATTGGTGATACACCAGAGAAACAACTAGTGTCCATACTCAAAGTATACCACTCCAAAATACTTCGAACACTCTTATATGGAATTTAAATGTACACCTGTAATTAAACAAGTATTTCGGATAAAGCACAGGATAAGACCTTTAAGTCCCTTGTTTCTGTTAGAAAACGTCTATCCATTCAAGCTGCAAAACTAGTACTGGGTATAACCCCTACTCAGGAAAATGCACCACTGTCTCCTAAACCAGGGTGTTTTTGTTGTTGGAAACAGGAGGCTCTTAACCCTTTGTGTGCTGGCGTCGGCCGTTGGCCAACGGGAGCACTACCTCGCTAGTGCTGCCGTCGGCCAACGGCCGACGTGACCCCACCCATTTTGCGGAAGTGCCGCACTGCCGTGAAATCACAGCCGCGGCAAAGGGGTTAACACTCTGTTGAGAATTGGTGACACTTGAACTGGAACAGCCTCAGTCATTAAATGATGTTCTATGTAAAAAATTGGACTTTGCTCTGATTCGTTTCAGTTTGAAGAACAAATTATGAAACGAATGGACGGACATAATTCAGGTTAGGAAATCTTTAGGGGAGGCCTTGGAATAATCTCGCAAAGTATTCTGGTGGGCAAGTCTTTGTTTTTTCTAGCAGTCTTAATCCCTATGATTGAATTGAAACCAATTGCAGAACGTGTAATGAAGAGATTACAGCGACCTTGGACAAAATAGTCCCCTTATTAAGTTAAAACCCTGTAAACATCTATCTGCTCCATGGTATGATGAGTTATTAAAAGCAACAAAACTAGAATGCAGACAATTAGAACTGAAATGGCATCAGTCTTACATGGAAGAAGGCAAACAACATTAAATAAGTATAAAAAGGAGATACACACAGCAGAAGCGGCTTTTACATGGATTCTATTTTAGCTGCCGCTAATAGCACAAAGAAGGCCTTTGAGATCTTCCGGGGCTTATCTATTCCGCAGGGCTTAAAACATGATATTATTAACACGCAGCAGCCGTGTGATGATCTTGCGGTCTTCTTTGAAAAGAGAGTCCGCAAGATCTTAGAGGTCATTGGTAATTCTTCTGAGGTGGAAGCTGCACCTTCCAGGTAATAGCATCACCATGACTGCTGCTTCTTTGTCTAATGGAGATGCTTTGGAAATGTCGAGACTCTGGAGTGGTGAGGGCACCCATTGGAGGATTGAATTGAGAAAGCCAATTACAGAGGAAATCTTGTTAACAATCGCTTTGTCCACAGCGTCTGAAATCCCATTAGACCCTCTTCCACCTAAACAGCGGAAAAAATGGATGGATGAATTGGTGCAGCCACTAACATTACTCTGTAATCGATCACTAAAAGACTAGTACCACTCAGCTGGAAGAAGGCTGTGGTTCTGCCTCTGCCGAAAAAGCCATCACCAGACCCAGCGATTTTGAGTAATTATAGGCCAATTTCTCTCCTTCCTTTCCTGGTGAAAATTCTGGAGCGTCATGTTAGTAAGATCTTAAGGTCCTTCTTAGAGTCTTACTTCTTGTTTGAGGAGAAACAGTTTGGCTTTAGATGGGCCATGGTACAGAGACTAAATCACAGAGAGCCACCCAATCATTCCCCAGGTACTGGGTATAATCAATAACAGAATCCAATTGTCCCTCGAGGAACTATTTCAACTTCCTTATCATTCAAAATTATGCCACATACGTGATCAGTAATTAACCTGCAGGAGAAGAGTATATAAACATATACATATCCCCCAATATATCAAAACATCATATTTTTTTTTTTCGCATCTTCTTTTTCATGTATTTTTTGATATTTGGCAACAAACACAATACTGAAAATTGTAAACTTATTTACAGTAGTGTAAAAATACCTTCTGCTAGAATTATGGACAACTGAAATACCATATCAGATGAAAATCAATCATAACATTTCATCAAATACATAATCTCAAGAATAGAAAAATAAGCAAAACGGTGATGGGCGTCGACGTTTCCGTCCCCCGTTGGTCTAACAGATCCACAGGACCATCATCAGGACGATGAAGTTGCACATATATACATCTAATATAAAAAACATAAACTTACACTTAATAATCCCTGCATATAAAGGTATCGCTTGTGCTTCACACAGAAAGACAACAAAAACCACCCAAGTGGATTCAGCAAAATCAAACCATAAATAATGTCATACCTAAAAACCTCTAAACATGCCACCACATATCTATGTGCCAGACCATCTGAAGAAATCACTCCAAAGTTATATATCACTTACAAGTAAGCGTGAGAGTAACAGGAATCGTGTCTTTACTCCTCCCACTCGGACTTTGGTAGTCGAGGAAACTGATTCAGAGACACGGGTCTGGCAGTACGAGTCTATTTAAGTAAGTATGCCGCGCTAGTTTATAATATGTGTATATAATAGTCCCTGGGTGTACTGCTGGGCTCTGTGAGCCGATTACATTGTATTGAGACTTTGTCTGACTCTATTATAGGTGATGAGAAGGTGATTGTTAATAAAACGTGAATAGATATATTGTTGTTATACATTTATGGTGTTAGTGGATTATTTTAGGGGCTATAACCACTGTCACTGATTAGACATGGCTAAGTGTGTAGTCTGAGTTGTGTGTCTCTATATCATGTCGTTTCAGGTGATAGGTGATCATTGATGAAGACAATGTGAGTACTGTCCCTTACTTAGTTCCGTATAAGAGTGTCTTGAGTAGCTAGAAGAGGGTTTAGACTAAAGGGTTTTCTCAATATTTTCCATCTATAATCTTTGCAGAGTGACATTGCTGGATAGTAAGGACACGATTCCTGTTACTCTCAAACTTTTGATGATCGTCTTTCCTTGGAAAAGTATGTGAACAAAGTGGCTGGAGTTTGTTTTGCTCTGCTTCAAGGACTAACAAAACTGTTCCCTGTCCTGCCTGATCAGGCTAAAGCAATAATTGTGTGAAGTGTCACACTCAGTAAAGTAGACGACTGTAATGATCTCCTATCAGGAACCCCTGACTACTAAATCAAGAGACAACAGAGTTCAGGTGGCTGCAGCAAACCTGGTATTAAACAGGCCACAGAGACCCGCGGCTTTCAAGGCCGTGTGTATTGTGTCTCATTCAGGCCCTTAGAATAAGGCAGGGAGACCAACCGTCCGTAAATTTCACGGACAGTCCGAAATTTCGGCCGTCGTGTCCGTTGTCCGTGAAGAATTCTTTAACGGACACCATTTGTCCGTAATTTTACTGCTGGTGTGCGACAGCCTTTCATTTGGAGCCTTTCAATCAACAATCACGGCGTTTGTTAAACAAACGTGTGAGGAGTTTGCTCACTCGCTGGTCTTTCTCTCTCCACCCACGTCTGCTTACGTTTTACAAATGCCGTGATTCCCCTTCAGACTATGCCTCAGTCTCCGGTGACCGGAGAGAGTGAGGCAGAGTCTGAAGGGGAATCACGGCATTTGTAAAAGTTACACAAACATGGGAGGAGAGAGAGACCGGGGAGCGAGTTCCCTCACTCCCTGGTCTCTCTCTCCACCCACGTTTGTTCAAGTTTTATAAAAGCTTTGATACCCCTTCAGACTCTGCCTCCCTCTTTCCCGTGCCGGAGACATTTCCTCTGCTTGCAGGCGACTGGCTGGCTGGTGATTTAAGGAAAGAAAACTTTAGAAAACACCATTAAACAGAAAGTTTGGTGCACCTTTTATTTGCATATTTCAGCGTTTTTGTTTTATTTTGGATTCTTAAATATATGAATCAGATGATTATACAATAGTGTGGGTAAGAGTGCTGCTAAAGAACTAACACTGGCAGAGTGGTGTGTGTCCTTATGAAATGGCAGGATGCCTTTACGGCCACATGCGTCCTAAGACATAGCTTTGATTTAGGATTTTCATTGCAAGATTATTTTATTGTCTTCAACAGCCAACATCTCTGGGGCCCATGTCTCTTAATTCCCTACCTAAACAAAGCTTTATTTGGCTTTCAGACTTAAAATTATGTGTCTCTAGTTACATGCACTTTCCCTATCTCTTCCCTTTTGGAATACATTCAAGGAAGCCTCCTCACTCCCCAATCTCTTTCTCTTCTCCCACATTTAAGTTTTACAAACACCGTGATTCCCCTTCAGACTATGTCTCGGTGATCAGATCAGCCTAAAAACAGCTGCTTCTCTGGTCACAGTATTATATTGCGTTGTGTGTTATGTGCATGATATGTTGAACTAATTACATTGTGTTTACTAGAGTGCTGAGTTGCATTACTTTAGGCTGAGTATGTGGAGCTATTTTTGGTTGAGTTGACACGTTGCACATTGTGTTTGGTGTGGTTTAATTCATTTTATAGGTTGAGTTAATTTACGTTCAGTTGAGATGATTTTTATTTTGATATGCCATGTTGTACCATTTCATTTCATGTGCAATTCCATGTCACATCTTAAGGATTTGGGGGGTCATGGGCCAAACAAATTTTGGGAGCCCCTAACAACACCTTTGAATTTATCATCAATTTCACCACTTGCATTCCCTATTTGGTGAGGTCACTGAAAGAGGCAGGCTGATACAAATTCAAGTTCAGCCCAGGGTAGCGATGTGTGTTCTCAATATTATAATTCATCAGCAGGTCACTAATGTTGTTGCTAATAAATATTTTTTGTGTCTCCCCTCCTCCCTCCACCAAAACCAATCTGTTGAGACAAACTAAAGGTTATCAGCGCAAGTGCAGAGCTTGCTCTATCGCTGAAAAGCTGGCATCCTGGCAGGGCATAGTTTGAACCGCTGTGATCGCTCTTCAAACTATGCCTCACTCTCGTCTCCGCGCCAATGGATATTCGAGGACACAATAAACATAATCATGTAAATGATATGCGTTTTAAATAGGGCATTATTGTATTGGATAAAAGCCATAATTGCACCATAACCGTTATTAAACGATACAGCACATTACATATCAAGATGCCACTTTCAACCAAGCTTTACCGCTGCATTCCTTAATTTATTAGCCTTACACCCAACATACATATCCTGTTCTGTGCTGAGGTGTAAAACAAGCGGGGGTCATTTTTGGATTGCTAAACTTTCAGAAAGTTGCATTTTTGGATCTCAAAGACTTATTGCGGGAGAGCATGCTCTTCCTTTGCGTAGTACTGCCTCTTGTGCCGAACTTTACCTACTTATATCTAAGGATGTCTTTGCTTCCTGCTGTTCGTAGACCTCACCTTCACCGCTGTGATTTCCCTTCAAACTTCATTGCTTAGCTTCACACAATATTTTTTATTGTGGACTTGATGTCAATATGGGGCTGCACTGAGCAGTAGATGGGGGGTCAAAGGAGCCTGAAAGGTGGATGTTTGTGGGGTGTTTTTTTGGGGGGTGGCAAGTGTTATGAAAAGTACAACAGTACTTTTGAACTATTTCAAATCTGCCTAAGCATTGAGATATCAGTATGTTTTTTTACAAATAAAGGTAGCTCAGTCGCTCCCCCCTTCAACACAGCCCCAAACTGACAGCAGCATTCTTGCCGTTGCCATGTTGTTTTGATGCCAAGACTGTGTTTTGCTGTCATATTTTTCAGCCTGTCTTATCTATTTAACACAAAGGCTAGCTTTCCTACCCTTTACGACCCAGCTAATACATTGGATAGCTCGCTCTGCTAGCACAGGCCTGAGTGTGTAGGACTTGTGTAAACTTCTCTGTGGCTTGTTAAGGAATGAGGCTCCAGCACAAAGCTTTAGAGAGAGATTTTTCCCCCATAGAATCAGTGTTGTCATCGTCAGCAGGAACCCAGGACGCAGACCCTTCCTTTTGTTTTCATCTTGTCACAACTGCTATGTGTTCAGAGGACTAATGTCAGGCTGTGTCTCTTGACTAATTTCTGCTAGTGACACATGTTTGCTTATACCTTTACCATGTGGATTGGTGTTCGCAAAAATCCCAAACTTTGCAGTTAAAACATAATAGAAAAGTGGAGTAGTTGACAATCTTGTTGCAGTTGTACTGGTAAAGGACATGTGAAAACAGAGGATGTAAGCTGTAAGCAAAGGGCTGCTTTTAAAATGACCTCAGGCTTCAGCAGTGCACACAGGCAAGTACAGAAAGGCCTGCTGACCTCTAAACTAAAGGCCCTATTATATACTAGGGACTTATAGGGTAGATTTAATCCCCCTACCCTATTATCTACTACGGACTTATAGGGTATGTCATGCCTATTGTAAGTGCACCTTATATATTTTACCCTAATATATTTTACTCTAATGCATGTGTGTTTCCAACTTAACACTGGGTCTGGTTAGACAGAGCCTTTAAGACTTCTACCACTTAGCTCTTAAAAACAAAGAACTTTGAAGTGTGCTAGTTCAGAGAAAAAGTATCATTCCAAACACTAGCACTAAAACTAATATTACTGGAGTAAAAATCCTGTTACTTTTTTTTTACAGAGTTTTATATAGCGCAAACTTGACCCGAATCGGGTATCAGAACGCTTTACATAGCATCAGTTACGTTACATGAGGACACACATTCATTTTTGTTAGGCATAGGGATATTAAGTGATTTGGCCAGAATCACAGGATGTTCAGCGTCATTGCCAAGACTCAAACCCAGTTCCCCAGATTCGAGGTCGACCACCCTAGCAGTTAGGCCAACTCCTTTCCCGTGGACAAATTTTGCCTGGTGTGCGGTCCTACTTTTTTAACCTAGTATAAACTTATTTTGACTTGTACTTATGTTTGTTGTCTATTTACTTACATACTATTGCACAACCTAATTTGTAGTGTCTGTGAAACTTGCCCTTTGTCTCGAATATTTGTCCTGAATTTTAACCCTCTGTCCTGAATTTGTGTCCTGAATTTTGACCCTTTGCCCTGAATTTTTACTCTCACCATCCTGAATTTACACCCATGCCAGCCGGTCTCCCTAGAATAAGGGCCCTACATCGCTGCAGCGTAGACTGAAAATATATCCTCTGGGGAGGGCGCTACGGTCTGCAACCGCTAATTGTATTAAGGAACACAAGTTCTCTTGGTTCGACAAGGGGTTGCGCCTTCCCAGTGAAGGCTGCCTAGAGTTGGAATAGGATACCGTCTGAATTGAGGCCTCGACAGATTTGTGGAAATTCAGGAAAGCCTTGAAGACCTGGCTGTTTCCTAAAAAATGGATGTCTGGAACACTGCACTGTCTTGCCGCCATATTCATGAAAATCGGCATTTGCGATTCTGAAATAGCGAAAAATAGCGAATCGCTATTCAGAAATCGCAAATCTGAATTCATGAAGAATTGCGATAAAAAAAAGCGATTCGCACGCGATCGCAAAATCCGATAGCGATCCGATTGAAATTGCGATTAATCGCAGATTAATCGCAATTTCGGCCTACCCGCGGCTGGACTGCGATCTCGCAAATAGCGATATCGCTATTAGCGATATCGCTATTTGCGAGATCGCAAACTCGCGAGATCGGGAAAATGGGAAGTCGCATTTCGAGCCCAGTGATGACATCACAACCAGGAAGCTGCCGGTTCCCAGCACCATTTTGCACATTGAGGCACAGAGACAGGGAGCACATAGGAGAGCTGCTGCACATCTTGGCTAGTAGAGTGATCCACAGAGCCACAACCCATACCATGGCTGAGGAAGCTGCACCTGGGACCAGCAGCTCGTCTGGGAGAAAGCGAAAGCTCAAATTCTCCGAGCAGGAGCTGGAGCACCTTATCGAGGGTGTTGTGGCTAACCACGACCAACTGTTCGGTGCCAATTCCAGGAGGGTCCCAGAAATGGAGAAGAGGCGCATATGGCAGGGGATAGCCTCAGCAGTAAACTCGGTGGGAGTGGCGGCCAGGTCCCTGGAAGAACTTAAAAAGCGGTGGTACGACCTCCGAGGCCGTGCCAAGGAGAAGGTGGCGGCGCGCCTTGGGGAGTCCTCGGGCACAGGAGGAGGAGGTCCGACGGTACCACCGAACATCGCCCTGGAGGACCAGGTTGAAAACACCCTGGAGAGGGAGGCCTGTGTGGGTTTCACTGCACTGGACTCATCCGGCCCCACACAAGACACCCAAGGTAAGTGGCATGCGACTGCGACCCTGCCCCCTATGGATGTCCATGACCAAATAGGCTCCCCCAATGTCCCATAGGCATGTCATAGTTGCACATCAAGGAATGTCCTGAAGCATTGTGGGAGATGTAGTCTGGCCACAATGTTGTAGTACCACAATGCAGCCAGTCAGGTCCCAATGCACACAAAGCCACTGCCATTCAGGGAATGTCACCCAGCATGCATGTAGCAACTGCACGTCTGCCAGATGCATACAACTAATGGTCCTCCACTTACCCCCACAGGTGGCGATACCAGTGACAGTGGCAGGCTGGTGATCGACGACAGCGTCCTGGAGGTGGAGGTGCCAACACCTACCTAGGCACCAGCCCCTTCCGCTGCAACTGCCCCACCAGCAACTACCACCAGCAGCGTCCCACCTGCAACTGCTGCAGCGCCCTCATCCGCTGCCATGGCAGCCCCCAGTGTGCCCCCTGCCACCGCTGCTCCTCCCAGAGCTGCAGCCAGGTCAGTCACTCCTGTGGCCCCTGCAGCGACTGCTACTGCCACACCAGCAGGCACACCCCCTGCGACGAGCACACCTGCAACACCGGTGGCCTTACCCCCAGCAGCTGGCGCCTCAACATCCGGGGCTGCGCCACTGTCCACTCAGCCCCCAGCCTCACAATCAGGCCAGCAGGGCAGGCGTGGCAGGTCACGCCAGCGCTCCGCAGCTGCTACCAGGCGGGCCAATGGTGATGGACTGGCGCGGCTCAGCATCGAGAGACGGATGCTGCGCATACACCAGCGCCAGGCACGGCAGCAGGGAGCAATTCAGCTCCAACTACACAACATTGGCCGCAACGTGGCATGTGTTGCTACCCACATTAAAGGCATGAGGGCCGACCTGGCCGGTGTGGGCGATGGAATGGCCCGCATTGCTGCAGCCGTGGAGGCCAACACCCGTGCCATGAATAGAATGTGCGGTAGGCAACGCCGGCACCACCGCCAACTGTTGACCCAGCTTGGCACCTACAGCAGGGCAAGCTATGTGTTGGCAAATGCCACATCCCTATTGGCGCGGCGCTGTCTGACACAGCAGCACACTGTCATCCAGTGCAGTGTGGACATGACGAGGGTGCTGGAGACCCTCACCACGGCTGTCGTGGCTCTTCACCCTCCACCTATTCCATCTGTTGTGGGGGGTGATGATGCGAGTGAGGGGGCGTCCAGCCTGAGCTCACAATCAGCCTCACAGGCCCCACTACCCACCCGCAGCACCAGGACCCCCCCATTGCCTGACGCCCCGGAGGAGGAAGCCCCTCAGAGGCGTTATGGAGGAACACGCTCTAGGCACACCTAGAGAACTGTAATCACCACTGGCACAGGCTGAGGCCAAGCCTGCCATGCACAGCAGTATGGCGTAATACTGTTTGTGGGACTAATTTGGCACAGACCCTTATATTTAATTTTGTGAATAGAACACGTACTTTTATGTTGAACTTTGGCACAGACCCTTATATTTCATTTTGTGAATAGAACACGTACTTTTATGTTGAACTTTGGCACAGACCCTTATATTTCATTTTGTGAATTGAACACGTACTTTTATTTTGAACTTTGGCACAGACCCTCATATATCATTTTGTGCATTTAACAAATACATTTATTTTCCAAAACACATTAGCGTTGTGTCATCATTACATTTTGCATGCATTGTTGATTTGTGGGGTGATGGCAGTGGTTGTACTAGAAACTGTTCACTGTGATGTGGTTGCGACGTCTGTGCCCTTCTGCTGGGTTCTCCCCTTGTGCATGGCGCGCATGTGCAGGTGGCCGGTTGTTCACTGCCAGAGATGTCAACAGGTATCCGGCGCTTGGTTGCAATGTTATGTAGTATTGCGCAGACAGCCACTATGCGGCAGCACTTTGCAGGACTGTAATACATGGCCCCACCTGTCTTGTGCAGTATGCGGAACCTGCTCTTGAGCAGGCCAAATGTCCTTTCTATGCAATTCCTTGTCCGTATGTGAGCAATATTGTAGCGCCGTTGCTGGGGTGTAGCAGGGTTGAGGTATGGGGTCAGGAGGTATTCACGGAGGGCGTAGCCACTGTCACCTGAATGAGAGGAGCAGATGGTGATTGCCTGTGCTGCGCTGTTACATCTTTGCAATGTGACATTTCAATCAAAGTGTACTTACCAAGTAGGTGTCCTTCCCCAAACTCTCCCCTGACCAGTCGTGTGTGGAGTCCGCTGTGCCGGAAAATGAAGGAGTCATGGGTACTCCCTGGGTACCGTGAGACGATGTCAGTGATGTATGTCTTGGCATTGCAGACCATCTGGATGTTGAGGGAGTGGTAGCACTTTCTATTGCGGAACATATACTCCATGCCAGCTGGTGGGCAGATGGCGACGTGGGTACAGTCTATACATCCGAGCACATGTGGAAAATGGGCTACATTGTAGAATTGTAGCTTTGTCATGTCCAATTCCTGTTGGCTGGCGGGGAATTTGATGTGACGGTGTAGCATGGCGTCAACAAAACTGTTGAGGCAGCGTGACATGGTGGGCTGGGATATTCCCCCAGCAGCCGCTACTACCCCCTGGAAGCTTCCGGAGGCCAGGAGGTGCAGGCTACACAATACCTGCACATGTGTAGGCACCGCATTGGTATGGTTTGTTGGGTGCTGCATCAGGGGGTCAAGGTCCTGTATTAGCTGCATTATCATTTCCCCATTCAGCCTGTATTTAGCATATATCTGCTCTCTGGTTTGGCCCAGCAAGGTGACCCGCTGGCGGAATATCCTGTCCTGGATCCTGCGTCTCCTCCGTGCTAATCGCTGTAGCCTGTGACGCCTCACCACCATGTACATTCCTGGCATTGTGGGACTCCTAATGCTGCTGCTGCTGATGGTCCTTATGTGTGATTGGTCAGGCCAGTACCTGTTGGTGATAGGACAACGGTTTTTTGAATTTTTTTTTCAATGGCTTTCATGGTTACCACCTGCTTTGAGTTGTCCTTATTTTGCGAGGTGCAAATAGCGATTTTTGGGTTTTTCGCTAATTGCGAATTTTCTTGAATGCCGATAGCGATTTTTTTTGCGAATTCGCTATTATTTTCGCAGATTCCGTGGTGTGTCGCTATTTCCGAATTGCTAATGCTCAGCGGCAGGGATTCTGCGATTATATTAGCGAATTCGCAAATATGTGTTTGCGAATTCGCTATTTTCTTGTTGAATGCCGATTACGGAAATTGCGCCCGCATTTGCGTTTTCGCAGCGATTGCGGGCGCAATTTCACTTCATGAATCAGGCTGCAGGTTCTTTTTTCCCCCATGTATGCAATTGCTGCTACAGTCCAGACTACCAGTCCGGTCACAGTGCGCTCTGTAAATAATATAAATAAATACATTTAAGACCTCGGGAACCGGAGCCTAATTACAGTTTGGATAAACAGCACTGACCCTGATTAAAAAGCATGAAACCAAAGTATGCAGCCATATTTCACAATGTGACCGTTCTACGAAAACCTTCTTTCTTCATCTATACAACCATGGTTTGTCGGTAAATGTAAATAAGGGGAGATGGGACAGTGCTAGCGGGACTGACCAAAACTGCACACACTGCAGTAATTATATGTAGAGTCTCAACCAGTCAATGAAAGTAACCAGTGCTCACTCTATTTATTTGAAAATTCCATCGATAATAGCATTATTAGTAATTTATCAAATGTGTTATTATGATATTTTAGTATAACATTTAAATGTATTTATATTTTGCACTGTTTTAAGGGTGTTCATTGTTGACCTCCATAGGAGATTTTTAGCAATAATCTATAACCACAATGAGGTCACGCGACACAGCACAGTGTGATATTCTGAATGAGGTCATGTGACACAGCACAGTGTGATATTCTGAATGAGGTCACGTGACACAGCACAGTTTGATATTCTGAATGGGATCGTTTGACGTAGTACAGCTGTTCTTTATACCATGTTGGGCTGTCCGTATACAAGTAGGCTCCTCTGTACTGAATCAGTCTGTACATTGCGTTGGCTGTCGATGCAGAAGGATTTGCCGTTAAACTTGTCTGTATATTTAGTTGGGTTGTCAGAATACAGGAGGCCAATGTAAATAAACCCTGTCTGTTGATCATACATGTTCTCCACTAACATTCAACGCCTCACACACCGTGTGAATGTATCTCTTCTGCACTGTCTTGTTTTTACCAAGCGGTGTCTCACCTTCAGGAGGTCCAGCGCTGATCCCTCACATTTCTTTTCCAGATCTGTTATCAGAGCATTAAGAGAAGTGATTTGATTGGACAGTTTGGAGATATTTGCATTTTCTACAGCAGTAATCCTCTTCTCCATCTCCTCCAGTCTCTGGTTCAGCGTCTGCTCTTTGTCTCTCAGGAGCTGGTGCAGCTTTTCAATCTCAGACTCAATTTTCTGCTTCTCAGCTCTCACCTTGTTCTGTCGGATCAACAAAATGATGGTTAGATTCTGGGAAGATTTCAATGAGCACCCCCATATGTAGAGTACAGGCGGGGGGGGTCGCAAGGCGGTCTGAGAGAAACCAACAAAACTAGGGCTGGTACCATATTTAGGGGCACAGGCAGTGCGAAGCTAAAGCTAAGCATGAAAACTGTGTTTTTGTAGCTGCACACTCTTGCTGCCTTCCCTTCTACTGTCTTAGTTCTCCACTCCCACCAACATTGTATAATACCCAAGCACACAGACCCCCCACTAAGGTGTGTACTACTGACCCACTTATCCCTCCACTGAGCTGGGCGCTGCCCATGGGTGCAGCCTTCCCCTGATGTGTGCACTGCACACCTACAGACCCTCTCTAGTCTGTGCATCGCCCACACTGCACCTGCTGCATAGAGTTGCTAATTGCCCACACACAACTCCCCGCTTAGCTCTGTACTATTCACCCACAACACCTCCCCCACTGAGCTCTGTGATGGTCATCCATACAGCACCCACTGAGCTGTGCGCGGCTCAAGCCCTCAGTTCCTCAGTCAATCTGCTCACTGAGGTCTGCACTGCTCACCCACACAGACCAGGTCTGAGCTGCGTACAGTCCATCCCCAAAGCACCCCACTGAGCTTTGCACTGCCCACCCAAACCTCCCTCTCACTGAGTGCACTGGAACTGATTGATCATATTAGTGGTAGTGCAAAGGACCTACATAAAATGAATGACTGTTTTACCTTTGATGGATGGAGCATCTAGTCTTGGATGAAAAGTATATTTTACGGAGGGGGGAGATGCTTGAAATAGTTCTGGCGGTCCTCCTGCCTGAAGTATTTCCAGGCAGGAGGACGGCCTTGTCCTTTCATTACTTTATATCCTCAACACACTAGAGAGAGTCCACTTCAGTGATGATTAAAATAAGAAATCTGATTATGGATCCCTTGAATCTGATGATAATGATACGTTTAAGAAAGATAATAGAAGTGATTAGACTAATGATATAATTGATTTGCAATCATAGTATTAGGCCGCACTTGAAGTCCCGATCTGCTACCTTTCTCACCTACTTAAAGACTGTGAGCTGAACTGCAAAGGCTCATAAAACGTCTTACATTGAAACTCATCCACACATAATGCAGACACCCTAAAATCTGAATACAAGACCATTTGAGATTCAGACCCATCATAGAAACGCAGAGAGCCTCTGTAATTTATGGAGTGAGAACAGAACCCACTGCTTTGCTCAGTACGTTTTCTTCGTTAGTTCTGTCCATTGGTCCAAGAACACACTTGGTGACGAGCTGTCACTAAGATATCCAATCACCTTTGCTCAAGCAATTAATTCAACTCAACAAATAACTGGTGCTGTACAAACATTTGTGCAAGTGCGTCTCTCTCATTCTCAGTTAGATCCTAAGGTTCTTAAAGACTCAAATGAGTCATTTACCTTCCAAGGAGATGTGTATTATCAACAAGAGTCTCTAATCCTTCCTACCAAGGAACTTGTAATGACACTGCCACAGCCTGCCGTAGAGTACCTACAGCCGCTCTCCTGTTAGCACTGAGATCCTCCTTGTGGCCAAACGTAAATAAGTATATTGAGCAGTATTTTCTGGCTTGATGAACTTTGCACTCAAGGAGCATTATATTTAAGCCAGTCCCTCCTGGACCACGGCACAAGGTGCCACCTGCTTTTATTCTTACATCACCTCCTGCAGGAGGAAATCTATTTATTATGGTCATCATGGAGTCCTCATTTTTCTCCTCATAAAACCATACTATCCGCTCCCACCGCGGCTAAACTCTTTCTAACAAATTTGGGTTGATCACGTGGGCTTTAGGACAAAGACTATGGAATGTTAGAATCTGTTAGAAAAATTGAAAATGGTGAAACTGCTCAGAACTAGTATCATAACTAAGCTGCAGGAACGCTCAATGTCTCTGAACTTCATAAAACTTCCTGTGAAGAGCTTTCTTGACAAGAAGCTGAGGCAACACACAAGCAATAACTGGGATATTCTTTAGAACACCAAAGTTAGAGTAGCTACTGCCAAATCCCCTTGCATGGAGAAGATTCGACCAATCTGCCAGGATGGGTGACCTTGACCCTGCTTTGAAAGAGTGACCTGACTGATTACTGTGGAGACACACTGGAGATATCCTTGCATTGGAAAGAGACATCCCAGAAGAAAAGGGGATGCAAAGGATGCCAGACAACTTTAAACTCACACTGTAATACAAGACAAGGTCATTACCGCTGTACTACAGGTGAGGTCCGAGGTACCGGAAATATCTCCCTAGTGAACAACTGAGGTCCAGAGTGTCTTGGAACTCAACAAGCTTCCAGTTCTGCTGCGCGGTCTAACACAAAGAAGCACCTGAAGAACTGAAGAAGTTTTGGATACCATCGGTAGTAGGGAAGGAAGAAGTGACATGCGCTGGAAGAAGTTTGGCACCATCAGAAGACTTCTGCATCTGCACGGAGCGCTCACCCCTGGGACACAGATGGTGGGTAGATGCTTGCTTGGGTGCGGGTTTGAGATTGGACCCAAGAAGAATGCAAGCTTGGGGTCAGGATCTCCTTGACCACGAGCAGCTCAATCCCATCACAGCCTCCTCTTGAATGGTGCTGGCATTGCCACAGCTTGCTTAAGGTTGTGCTCATCACCACCCTTATCATGAATTGTACCCTCCCCATCGACTGGGCTGGGGCAAAGATTGCGGCATCACTGCCCAGTGAGTTATGCATGGCGTACAGTATACGGAATGAAACAGAACCCACTCAATAGAGACATCGGTCGTCGCTGCCGGCACGAAAGAACTTCACATACTTTTCCACCAAGGACAGAGATGCACCTCAACATTCCAGGACAGGGAAGATGCATGACTAGCTGGGGACTGAAACAGAATATTCAAAGTGAGTGCCACTAATTGAATGGCCCCAATAGTACCACTGAGAACCCCCATGGCAGAGCCCGGGGTCAATGTGACTTACAGCTTGAGATACCCTGTTAGGGGAGTCATGGGGAAGGCAGAGGGTAGAGGATCTCAACCATAGGTCTCTGCAAAGTGGGTCAAGCACAACCCCCAGCTCCAGGCCGTGCAGGTAACAGTGGTGGGGCCATCGAGGAACGATGCTGAGGGAAAATTAAATTAATAATTTTCCCTTGGCATCATCCCTCAAAATACCCCCTTACACAGCCCCACCTCTGTTACCTCACGGACCGTGGCTGACAACCCCATCACATTTGACACTCAGGGTAGCGAGAGTGAGCAGTCACAGGCCTCTCAGGACAGTAGTGTTGTTGTGTTTCTATCTAGGACCCTAATTCGATATTCTCGATTTATGCCCTTATATGGTTATAATAAATAATATCCTTATAAAGGCATAAGAATCATATCCATACTTAGTAATAGCCCATGCAGTCCAAATACGGCAAGGCTACTCCCCTAGACTCCTAGAAAGTACAACGTGTTCTTTAAACAAACCAAGCCTCCAGCAGCCGGGGAAATCCCCCTGCTTTTGTTTTGATTTGAACAAGAACTCCTGGAGTCCAGAAAGAACTGTTAGTTCTTAGTGACGTCTTATGTCCAACCTTACGTCAAACCCGGCACCTTTCAGGTATAAATATACCAACGTTGCCTTAAGCAAACACACGGTGGTTTGGAGCAGAGCGGCTATCTAGTTGCCCGAAAGCCCAGCTGATGCGAGAGCCCACAGAAGCTGCCACTCCCTTTTGACGCACTGAGAAAGACGCTGTCTTTTTCTCCAGCTGAGAAAATTCCAGCTCCGGGGTTTCCAGGCACCCTTGCAGGTTTCTGGGATATCGAGTACTGAGAGAGAGATAGCAGACCTCCTACATTCTATTACCAAGGTACGGAGCTGACTAAACCCTTAAGAGAATTCTTGATTCAGATTCTTGGCAAAAACCAACTTAACTTTAACTGCTACTTATTTACTCCTTCCCAGGTATTAGGCTTAGGTCAGGTACACCGGGGTAGGCATAGTTAGAAGCACCAGTTGATTATGTTAGTCAATGTTTTTATGTATGTATATATTTAATCCATTTTAAAGTATCATTTGGCTAAGAAACCATATCAATGCTTTTACAGCATTATTTCATAATACTACTTTTACTGTACGCACTTTACTTCATGTTAAGTATTGCAATTGTGGCAATTCATTTCTCTTGCATGAGAAAGAAGACTGCTCAATAAAGGACACCTTTTATTGAAAACGCCCATCTTTCTATTTCTCTGCACTCTGGTGAAACTAAGTATGCACAATTGACTGAGTGAAATAACCGTCTATTGTTTTCACACTCTTTATTCTGAGGGAGCAAAGTTGTCATGTTTATGCGGTTGTCAGAAGCTAATCCCTTCTAGTCTAAATCCGGAGAGTTAACTCTTTCCTAAACATTCAAGAAAGTTTCTAGTGACCTCTGAGCTAGCTGGCAAAACTAATTAAGTCTAATATAGTCAGTAGAGACCTAGATAACCTCAGTCCTACGTCTACACTGCTGTTTATATTATTCCAATGCGCAGAGCCTATTGGGAATATAGGAACTACACTACATGGCGCCCAACGTTTGGTAAGGCGATAATCTAACGCAAGACATTAGAGTATCTCAGTCGTGCTTTTCACACAGACCCCTTTTTCCCGTAAAAACTCCAAAAGACGTCTGGAGTGGGTAAAAGGTTAAAATCCACCAAACTTAGTAGGAAGAGATTCCTATGTATAGTTTTTGGTTCAGTCAACGTTGAAGGATACAGTGTTCCAAAATATTGTGCACCTAATCTTTGTTTCCTTGAAACTTGATCTGCAACAAAAACCTTTCAGTCAGTAAAATGCCGGAAGGCATGAGAAAGAGATGCTTTAGCGTCTCCACTGTTGTTAGATGACACAACTCTCCAACAGAATGACCCGAATGCTATAATCATTCTGGAAAATATAAGAAAAACTATAACTATTAAACTTATAGAAAATGGACTAACACCAAGAGGTGGTACAGTCATATTCGTGGTAGAGGCCCATGAATATCGGCAGACAGAGGTATTCTATTCATGGATAAACTTTCCAGCAGCAAACGCTGTAACACACGAATTCCACTATTACAAAATAGAGGAACCTCCGGATGAATACATTCCTTTCGAGGACGTTGAAATCCCACTAAATTACCAAGAGCACCTGCTCTGGTTTAAAGGCACCATAAAACATCAAAATCACATCACCAGGCTAGGTCCACTAGGTAGACCAGGAGCCACGTGGCCGGTTTTAGCCAGCTACACACCACATCCAGACATTGAAAAAATGTCAAGCAAAGAACTCTTAGTTAAACTAAAAGAATTAACAAAGGCATTTAGAGAGTTAGTTCAATTGGCAATGGACAATATAACATATCGTTACAACAAACGGGTAGCACGGAGTCAAAAAGAAACTAAGTAAAACCCTAATGGTGCCTCAAAGAAACAACAAACATAAACTGCTAATGTAAGGAAAGAAAACAACGATGGGACCACTCGGCTCTTTAGGAGAAAATTCCCATCAGTCACAATTCGATACCGCCCTTCATCATCTGGGAGTTATCACCATCAGAGACCAAAGGTACTCTCAGTGGACTGGTCAGGTGTTAAGACCTAATCTCACCTGTGTAAAACTATGATGAGGGGGAAAAACCTCAAAGAAAAGTAGTGTGGTGACTGAAAGCAGTGCTAGAACTAGTGAAGTGCAGTGTGCAGGGGTGAAAAATGTGAAATGTAAAATTAGGTAGGGAAGTGAAAAAGGGTAGTTTATTAGAGAATCACTTCGCTCCTAAAAGTAAAAACACGAGTGCGTGGGTGGTCTAAACAAATAACCACAGATGGAAAAAAGAGGTCGACATGTTTCTGCAGACTAACAAGATCAATATAGTATCCAGCAGCTTCTTCAGGACCAAGAACGCTACTGCTTAAAAGACATACACAAAACATATATCATAGGAAGACAACAGATATCACCTGTGATCCAGTGATTCTATCCTTCTCCTGGCTTGGATGTTAATTGTCATGACAGGTTGATCAAGAGGCACACAACAAGGGAAAAACAAAGTGCAGAAAAACAAATTATTATGGACAAAGTGCTGTGTTGAAAAACGTATGTAACTAACACAATTCACTGTCATATGTCAGGAAAGGACCAGAGTGTACCAACATGACCTGACAACACATGGTTATATACGCATGATTACTCACTCACCAATTAGGCAGGAGAGAAAATCCCACCTCACCTGGCATACAGCGCAGGTAAAACGGGGCACCGCTCTGAAAAGTAGCGAGAGAACATATATGAGAAAGGAAGCTCAGTAAAAATGAAGTGTCTCGATGTTCCAACACCAACTCAAGATCACACAAACATACTGCGAAGTATAGAAGGCAGCTTAACATGCCTTGATTAGTATCATTGTGCCGCAAATCGAGCGCTGACCTAATCTTACTTTTTTGCCATGCAAGGAAGTAACAGTGAGCAACAGGCAGCAAGTAAGAATGCAAATATGGCAATTAGTATCGGGACGCCTGCCCTGTTCGTGGCGGTAGAAGGCGGCAAGTAAAAGCGGCCCATGGGAAGGATCGTTTAAGTATCGGGACGCTTACCCTGTTCATGGCGGTAGCAAACGGCAAGTGAAAGAGGCCCATAGAGAGGAACAGTTAAGTATAGGGACGCTTACCCTGTTCGTGGCGGTAGCAAGCGGCAAGACAAAGCGGCCCATAGAAAGGATCGGTTGCGCCTACCTCTCCGTCGGTACCCCGGGCGTCCCTCTGGGCTGTCGTGGGAGGTACCGACGAGGCGTCCGACCCTTCCTTAAGTCTCCGCTTCCTCTCTCCGTCACGGGGCGCGGACCTGTGACATCATGACGCGCGCCCAAACACGCGGCTTCATGGGAGTTGAAGTTTTGTATAGCGCGATAGGAAAAGTAGTGCACAATGTCCATAGAAAAGCTCGTGGACCGATATTCAAGTTCATGGAACGATAGGAATGCCAGAACATACAAGTCCAGAGTCACTTGGAACACAGGAAGGGCAGCAAGGACAAAAAGAGAGATAATGTGCACACTGTCTAATGTATTGTTCAGAGACCTCTATTATGCCAAGCACATCCCTGAATGTTTGAATTGCTTACAGGCTCAAATGAGAGTGCGTGCCAGCTCTAATGAAGGGGAATTATTCATTCAGGGGTTGCAGTCAGAAGATGATACCTAAAATAGGCAGCCCCTTTTAAAATATTGTTGGTACAATTAAACAGCAGTACTAAGTTAGTATAGGATCATCAATTGAGTGACAACCAGGGGATGTCCTCATTAAGACCCTCTTTATCAGATTTGAGTTTGAAAACCCATCTCTGTTCCTTCTTAAATAGGAACCCGCTGATGTCTGTAATATGAGGTGGAATTGCAGGTTGTTCTATTACTGTCCATTTAAGTTCAGTAGATGAGTGGCCAGCTTCTATATAGTGCGCAGTCAGCCTGGTAGTTTGTTTATTGCATCTAATAGAGCTCCTATGTTCAGATATTCTTGTTTTAATCTTACGTGTGGTCATGCCCACATAACGCTTGCTACACGGGCAAGTGATCAAATAGATTACATTTTGGCTATTACAGTTGGTGAAGCGTCGCTGTTCCCACGGGCGACCTGTGCCAATATCAATGTGTGTAGATCTATTTGTCAGAGGGCATGCCACACAATTACCACAGGGGTGATGACCTGTGACTGCTGGCATATCCCAAAGTGTGCCAATTTCTCGTGGACAGTGTTTCGGTCTGGTATTGACCAGCTGATCTTTTATATTGCGTCCACGCTTGAATGCAAACAAAGGGGGAGGTAAGGTGGTTGTATCTCCACCAGTGTTTAATATTGCCCAGTGCTTTTTCACAATCTTTTGGATTTGATTTGACTTCGTGCTGAAAGTATTCACGCAAGTTATCCTATTGGATGCAGGCTTGGGGGGTAGTAGTTCAAGTAAGCCCTCTCTATTATTGTTTGCAGCACGTTTTTTAGAGGCTCTCACCAATTTGGTCGGATACCCCTTCTCAAGTAGCTGGTTCTCTAAAGTCTTAGAATGCTCTTCAAAAGCAACTTTCGTTGAGCAGTTACGTTGGACACGGAGAAATTGTCCGTAGGGCAAATTATTGACAAGTGCTTTAGGGTGAAAGCTCTCATAGTTCAACAGTGAATTTTTGGCTATAGGCTTGCAGTATATTTCTGTTTGCAAACCCATAAGGGTAGCCGTGATGAGCAAGTCAAGAAAAGATAACTGTTCCCTGTTGTATTCCATAGTGAATTTAAGGAAAGGATTCCTCGCATTGAGCCACTCATGAAATTTGTTGAGGTCATCCATTGAGCCGTGCCACACCACCAAAACGTCGTCAATGTATCGTTTCCAAAGACGCACGCTTTCAAGGAAAGGTTTGGTCACATTGAGCACATGTTGTTGCTCAAAACTGTGCACGTACAGATTAGCGAGACTAGGAGCAAAAACGCTGCCCATGCTAGTCCCGCTAATCTGTAGGTACACAGTATCCTCATACATGAAGAAGTTTTCCGTCATGGCTAATGTAGCCAGAGTCATGATCAATCTCACAGGTGTTATAGAGTTAAGATCCTGAGTGTCAAGTAGGGCCTCTATAACCTCCAGGGTTTCAGTTTGTGGGATGGAGGTGTAGAGACTCTCTACATCAAATGAGACCAACCAGTCTTGTGCTGTATCAAAAGTCACTTCTGGCAGCAGTCTAAGTACAGCCTTGGTATCTTTTAGATAAGTAGGCATTTTATTTACCAAGGGTTGTAAAAAACAGTCCACAAAGGTGGAAAGAGGTTCCAACAAGGAACCTATGCCAGATATTATGGGGCGCCCCACTGGTGGTCTCTGGGGTTTATGCACCTTGGGCAGAACATAAAAATAAGGCATCACTAGATTTTCTGCACATAGAAATTGTGCCTCCTTTGTCGTGACCCAACCCTCGGCCAGAGCTTCTTCAACAATGGTCCCAATGATGGTCGTCAATCTGGGAGTGGGGTCTGTGGTCAATTTGCGGTAGAATTTTTCGTCACCCAATTGTCGAAGGCATTCTTGACGATAGGTCTCAGTGTCTAAGATGACCGTGGCACCCCCTTTATCTGCCGGCTTAATTGTAATAGCTGAATTATTCGCTAAGCCGTTAAGGGCTGCTTGTTCTTTTTTACTTAGGTTGATAAAGGGTTTATGGTGCTGTTGTAGAAGCCCCTGTAGATCATGATTGACAGCTTCCTCAAATGCCATAACCTTTGCTGGTAGGCCTGTAGTGGTGGGATTAAATTTCGAAGGATTTCTCAGGCCTGTGTTGTCATCGACAGTTTCTCCAGTGTTCTCGAGTGTCTCTTTGTTTGCATAGAGAAAGTGCAGTCTGATTTTTCTGAAAAATCTGTTCATTTCGATATTGGTTAAGAAAGGATCAGTAGTGTTGGTAGAAACAAATCCGAGACCCTTGTTGAGAACTTGTACTTCAGTTTCATCAAGGATGTGGGAACTCAGATTTATTATGAGGGAGGGCCTGCTGATGTTCCCGGTGTTTCCTGAGGAATCCTCTTCCCATTCCTCAGATCCATTGTTTGGGGAGGCAAGTTCCATTGTACTTGACCCTGTTGCTGGGTTCTGCATCGGCCCCTCGGTCTCCCATGGCCATAGCCTAAAAAAGGCTGCTGTGGGTATTCTGAATAGAAGTTTTGGGGGCTGAAGGGACCTGCCGGAGGCGGATAAATAGGGGTGCCCCATGGTGATGGTTGCCACCATGGAGGTGGGACTGGTGGGCCATAGTTAGAGTTTTGCCCTCTCCAATTCCTTCTGTTGTACCCTCTGCCTCCCTTGGTGTTGTTAGTGGTGTTGGAGGTGTCAGAGTCAACTGATTCTGAGTCGGAACTGGATGTACCGTAGGTGGAACCTACTTTCCTACCCTTTTTATTGAAAACCACAGGTGTATAGTTTTCATGAGTATAAGGATAAACCTTATCCATTGCGAATTTCTCAAGATCTTTCTTACATTTCTCGAGTTTAGTGAACAGAATGGAGTCTTTAAACTCTTTGTTGGCTTTATTGCTCTCTTCTTGATGTTTGGCAAAGGTTTTTGTTGTGAGGGTTGTTTTAATTTGGCCCTCTAAGAGCTGGATCTCTATAAGAATTTTATCGGCCGCCTTCTTTGCTGTTTTTATTATAAGCACCAGCCAGTCCCTCGTGCACTTCCAGGCAATGAGGGACCAGTCACGCAAGAAATCTTTATCGTCAAGAAACAATCGTGGGGTGTTAGTGACAATGAGTCCACTCGGGGCCCCATTGCCTCGCAAATATTCTGCCATACAAATGCCATGTATACAGATACGTGACTGGCTTTTCTTCAAAATCAAGATCTTGGCCCACCCATCTTCGTTAGTGACAGGGGCAGGTGGTAACATGTCCAGTACACTTGGATTATCAGATAGTATGGACTGGATTTCGGTCTCATCAAATGCCAGTCCCGGGATAGTGGCCATGATTGTATGTGGTTAGCGTGGTCTACAAGCTGAGCCAGAAAAAGAAACACCTACAGTCCTACAATGCCCTTCTCATAAGTACAAGATCTATATAACTGACCTTGACATATAACATATCTCCAGAAATTGAAAGAAACAGATATAGCAGACCAACCATTTGAACTTGCCAGAATCATAGAAAAATCCTATAAAGAACTAGGTAGAGATAGTTTGGGTGGGGAACCAGTAAAACCCCAACTAACTGAAAAACTTGAAAAACATTTATTAAAAATAATCTAAATAATCCAAAAAAGAGTTGGGATGGTAATAAACAAACCACTCCCAGAGAAAAACGATTCCAGTCCAGAGGAAGGTCTCCGCAACGGAGAGAAAGATCTCCTGACCGAAGAAACGAGTCTCCCCAAAGGGAGCCCTCTGAGAAAAGATACAACCTTAGAAATAGGGATAATTTGAAAAAACCTGATACATATCAAGATATTGATACACGTCCCTTTTCAGACTTCCTCACAGAAGTCGGAAAGAAGAGGACGGTCAGAACACAAGGAAGAGCACATCAAGTCCAAAGACAAGGAACCTGCTCATCAAAGTAAAAAATTACAATTTCCAAGAAAGAAGGAAGCCAGCATTATAATTAAACATTCCGAGGATTCTGAGGACACAACTGAAAAACGGAGAGTGGACCCAGACAATGCTAGACAGTGCAGCAGAAGTGACCATAGCTCGCAAGATCCTGATGAATCTTCCGGAGACAGTGGACACGAATGAATACCGCAGATACCAAAGTTAGCAAACCTCATAAAATATACGAATTAACATTGCATATAGAGGGGGACAAGACTAGGAAAATAAGGGGTCTCTTTCGGGATAAACTTTTGAAAGGCTATGACATCCTGTTAGCTGAGAAAGACTGGCCACCAGAGTTTGTCAGGGAGTGCCCTCATGGCGAAGAAATGATTATGCCTGCCTTCTCAAATCATATTCCAATTCACAAAATATGCATTGGCAAGAAAATGGGCAGTGGCCCAAGCTCCTGCATTATATAAAAATCATGTAGGATGGGATGAGGATTCTCCTCCTCACAAAATCCTGTTAAAAAACCAGCCCACTGCACAAAGGCAGTACCCAGTTAAACAAGAAGCTAAAAAGCAAGTCAGGGAGATCTTAGATCAACTTGAATATCAGGGGATCTTAGATCAACTTGAATATCAGGGGGTGATTGAGACATGCACCTCACAAATGAACAATCCTTTGTTTCCTGTCTCCAATCCAAACGAGTCATATCGTCTAGCTTTGGACTACAGACACCTAAACTCCTGTTGCAAAACATTTGCAGTACAAAACTCACACAGTGCAGCACTAATGAATAACATCATGCGCAAAAAATACAAAACGACATTGGATATCTCTAATGGATTCTTTTGTCAAAACATAGAACCTGAAAGCAGGTATTTGACCGCGTTCTCAATAATGAGGTCTCAAAAACACTCTGTCGACTCCAAAAGGGAATAGCCCAGGATTATTCTCAGCAAGAGTAACAGAGTAACAACAAATATAAGATGATGAAGCATTATCTTATGTCGATGACATCTATCTCACAGATGATGACGTGGAGACTCACTTGAAAAGAGTGAACACCATAATACTTGGGTTTGCAGCTGAGGGTTACAAATTCAACTTTAAAAAGTCACGAATTGCCCATCTAACTGTCCTGTTTTTAGGATATGAATTATCAAGTGAAGGCAAAAGTCTAGCAGATAACTTCTAAGAGAAGTGCGCTGTACTACAAGCACCAAAAACGCTGAAGAACTTACAATCAATACTAGGTTTCCTGAATTTCGGAAGAACATACTTTATAAATTATGCAGAGAGGGTTAAACCATTCTATGAATTAATAAAACCTGATTTCAAACAAATTAATTGGACTCAGAAACGCACAGAAATTTAAAGATCATTGCAAATAGACATGTTAGCTAAAACAAAATTGCAAACTCGCGAAAACGAACGCAACCTTGTAATCCGAGTCATCCCAGGAAGATGCAGATTCACGTACCTGACCTCTAACGAGGGAGAAACGGTACCAATAGCTTACAAATCACACTTGTACACAAAAGCTGAAATGAAATTCACTTCTACTGAAAAGATTCTAATAGCGGTCCAAACTGCTGTAGCAAAAGAAAGAGCCCAAGCCCAAGGCAGAAGGATATCTGTTTTAACAGCAGAATCAGCCCTTGAGGCATTAACAAGCCCACGCAATTTGAATGCTGTGGCATTAGATCCAAAATGGATACAATGGGAAAATTCTCTTGCTGCAGAAGACGTGAAATACTATTTTGACCCGAAAATGAAAAAACTAGAAGATCTAGAATATGAAGAAGAATATCCTCTGCCAATCGAAATTCTGCCTCTCGAACAGTACACATGCGTAATCTACATGGACAGATTTGCACAACATTACGATGTAAAGAAAAAATCCTACAACGCAGCGTGCGCGATTGTTAAAGGTCGCTGGCGCTTTGGTAAATTCAGACCAATAGTCACCAAAACTGAATCACTCAGAAACTGTTCAACTCAGCGAGCTGAAATAAGATCTTTAAAGATGGCGCTTGAAAATGCTGATCATGAATTCCCGACACTAATAGTGTGCGATTCACATTTTTGTGTCAGGTCTTACAATATTGACTTGCAGAACTGGGTTCAAAACTATTACAAAGAAGACACAGGTGCCACAATAAAGCATAAAAAGCTTTGGGAACAGGTAGTTCTTTTGCAGAAAGAACTACAAAAGACTCACGTGATACATACACTGAGTCATCAATGTGATGGCGTTCATGTTGCAGGGAATTCATTGGCTAACAGAGCCACAGCGGAAGCAGCTCAAACAGCTTCTGTAGCCACAAAAAAGCGTTCTAAAAAACACATAGACGGAGAAACCATGCTGGCGGTAAAAGCGTCTTTGAAAGGCGACTATGCAGCATTACCTCTCGACTATCCACTCAATAATACATACATAATTGATGCAAACTCCGTTCCTTTTGCTCAAATCCCTGGAGTGGGGGACAGAGTAATTCCAAACACGAACCGGAGAGTCTTCTTGATAGAATACGCACACTTGGGATTGGGTCTAAGGCACCAAGAGATCGTGAAATCTCTAAAAGAATTACAATCAGAATACTGGTGGCCGGGGATGAGCCTTAAACATTACAAATTTGCAAAGAGTTGTCCAGACTGCAACAGAGATCGCAGTCATGAACCGGACCAGACTATTGCCAGGACACCATTATTAGAAAGCATCAGGCTATCTATACGCAGAAATCCAGCAGTAGAAATGCGTCCCCATAATATTTAAGACTAGATTCACTTAAAATGTAGACACCAGCGCTCGGCTGACGCCAGAACTGTTATACAAAGATTTGCGAGTCTTTATCGGCACATACGCAATTGGCATGCTACATTCTGACCAAGGTCCTGCGTTTAGCTCTCGGGCTTACAAGGAGGCCATGGCCAGCATGGGCATTGCATTGCGGTACTCTTCTCCATTCCATCCTGAGGGAAATGCGGTAGTGGAAAGAAAAAAACGGGACATAATGCAATCTATAACGGCGAGGGTATTAGGTTTGGGTGATGGGTGGGTCAAACATTTAACAAGTGTCCAACGTAGTCTTAACAATCTGCCAAGAAATTCTCTAAAAGGTCTCACTCCATACGAACTATTGTTCGGTACTAGAATGTACATTCAGGATTTAGATAGAAAAATCCTTTGATATCAAAGACCGTTTGGCTGTTTTACAGGACTTAAATGAAACAAGAAGAAGCCTGAGTAACATAAAGTTAAAGCAACAACCAATAGCCACTTAAGAAAAACCACCTGTCCCAGCAAGACCTGTCTGGATTCCAAAGATTGGGTATCTGGTCAGAGAGAAGATCGCGGTTAAGAAGGAATTTGGGCCTTCTTACAGAAAAGCAGTACCTGTCTTAGCTGTCAGCAGAACAAGATCAGTTGTACTACCGCCCCTTGCTGGTAAAAAGGAGAACCGAGTTGTATCCATCGACCTGGTAAAACCACAATCATGTGTCCAATATTAAGTAGTAGACCAAGTGGACTCCAAAGAAATAGCAGAATACCCAAATTTGCTACAATCCAAGAGGTTCAAACTGTGAGACTAATCACATTTGATAAACCTGCAGTGAATAAAAAAGGACTATGCAACAAAGCCATGGAACTTGTGCCTCTTGAAACCCAAATTGCAACAGTTCGTCAAGAAACACCTTTCTACAACGATGTAGCCTCAGACTATGCTAATGAAGCAAAGAAAGATCCAAAGACAATTGAAAATCCGGAAGCAATTCCAACAATTGACAGAACTGCATCTGGCTAATTCATCAATTTCGATAACTTTTCTGAAGATCCAAGCGAGCATGAAGAAACGCCAGCAACAAAAACTTTCAAAGACAAAATGACTGAGCTTTTTCACCAACTAAAAGAAACATATCTGATTTCACCATGGATTGAATTTTGGATTGTGTTAGGTGTACTTTTCCTCCTGCTTTGGCTCATCATGGTTCTATGTTTGGAAAATTCCTTGATGGAAAATATAGTACAATGGACACAGCAAGTCAGAACATCAACTTGGTCCTAAAGCCTCACACATCCTCTCACATCGAGAAAAGAGAACTGTCATCAGTGAACATCACCGCCAATCCAATACCCGGTGGGGTAGCATGGGACAGAACTGAATATGACATTTTTGGCCCGATTGAGCTCTTGAAATATCCACACCAGTTTAAGGTTTCCTTAAGTGACTTTGTGACACCAAGTACTTTCTCTGATGATTGGGACTTTGAAAACATTAATAATATGATGTCAGATTTAGTAATGTCAGCAAAATTTACAGAACATGATTATTTGCAGGGTTCATCAAATTATGAAGAGTTATATAGGTATAATCATTTTGGCGATCACTATTTGCATAAAACTGCTCAGCCAAGAAATGTTTTAACTTATAGCCAATGGGAACATTGTCCAACTCTGCCAAAAGGCAGCCCGAAAACATTTTATGAGAAATTCTAATACTTCCCAGGGTTTAACAACAGTGATCCAGAAACGTTTTATTTCAAAATGTTAAATAAGACAGGAATGAAAACAATATTGACAAATACTAAATTGATTTATTCTGAAAAGTTTTATGACAAAATGTCTACATTTGGTTTCGAATTTTGGAAAAACAACATTGGAACAAAAACAATCTGGGGTACCAAAGATTGGCAGGTACAAGGTCTAGAAGCATTATTTAGAGCCTGCATGATCCCAGAACAATTAATATTTCTGACTGACACAATTTATCAAACTACTTGTCTTGGCCTAGCTAAGATAAAAGACTTAAATAAACCGTCTATTCCAGAGCCAACACCTGACAGTAATAGCACTACAGATGTTGAGAAAGACGTATCCCATATTTTACACCAAAACAGAACACATCCTGATTGGAACAAATGGTTGATCTGGCCCACAGACACAAATAACGGTCAAGATAGATTCCTGAACAAAACACAGGGGTTCAAAATGACCAGGCCAGACCCAAGATACCCCCAGAGACAACATCCAGGGATAGTTACAACATACAGTGTAGGGAAACTATGCTACAGAAATCCACACTGGCTGAAATTAAGCAACACTTGACTTTACTTAAAGACGGTGCTGACTTGCGAGATTTCATACTGGGACCACGCAAACAGCGTCAAAAACGTTTCATATATGCCGGTATATATGCTGCTTACAATGAGGTTTGGAAAGTAACACAAATTGAAACAGCAGAAAAAATACGAAAAATGGATCGTATTAATTTGGAAAAATCACTTTCTGTACTGGACAATGGGTTAATGACTCTGTCCTCCAGAATATATTCACTGGACAGCATTGTATCATCTGCTATTGATATAATAGAGCAGGACTTGCTAATGTTACAACATGGTCAGTCCCAATTACGTTCTATTGTACAGCTTGGCTGGACGTTGCAAAATCTGCGTTCAGGCTACGTGCCATGGCGTTTAATCAACACAACGTCATTATTCTCTATCTTTAACCTTACTGATAATCAAATCAGTTTGGCTCAAAAAGGAGCAGACTATACGATTCTGAGCATTGAAAAACTTGAGAGATTACCATTGACAATGTCAGAAAGACCTGTCATTGAATGGATAATACACGGAACAATCACAATTCCGATAACAACTTTCCAGTTTAAATATTGCCAAGAGTATATACCAGCAGGCCTGTATGAAAGGTTGGGTAAAGGATACATCGAATCAACCTGGGATTTACCTTATACACACAAATGTTATAGTGAAGGAAAAAAGGAGGTATTCCTTAGTGGAAAAAATTGTAAAAAATCACTAAGTGGTACACTTCTATGTCAAGGTATTAACTTGCATGGAGCCTGCGAAGGGTCTTCAAACAACCTTTCATGTCACCTGCATGGCACCCCTGCAAAACAGATAGAGCCATTTTCAGACAGCTTTCCAACAGCAGCTACGTTCTAATGAGTGACCACAGCTGTTGTGGAATGGTGCCAGGAAAGCCTTATCTCGTCACCGTTAGTTCCAGGGTCATTTGCTGTATGCAAGTATTGTATCCACACAGAAATCCAGACATGGAGGCGTTGTGGCCTTATTTGAATATCTCTTCTATTCGAATTGATACTTTAAGCAGAATGAAGTCTATTCTTTTACAGACAACTGTGCCTTTTACCTCGTCCAAAGAGACGTATGATCTGCAAGTTGCAAGGACAGCGGCAGAGATGCATTCCTTATTATCAACGAATTGCCCCGTCCATTTCGTAGAAATGTTAAGTCAAATCTTAAACATGTCAGATACCAGTGGCATCGCACATGTATTTAAGACAGTTTTTTCGGGACTGTTAACACCCTTTGAAACAGTTCTGGGCATCTTTCAGAATTTTGTCCATTCTGTCTTTGGCGGCCTGCCTCTACTTTTGGGACTCGTAGCAGGAATTTTATTTTTGATCCTTCTGCTTCGATATGGCAAGCCAAGCCGCAGACAAGACTCCAGCAACGATGGGAGAAACGATCCAAGCTATACGCTACCAGGACCGCATCACTGAAGTCCTCGGATTAGCCCGGCTAAGAGATCTGAATATGACCTGGTTTCTTTCATTCAGACCAATCTGGCAAGATTGCATCTTATCTGTGCTTCGATGTATGCTAGGAGGAGAAGAATGCGTGTTGGACCTCTGTCTTACACTACCATCAGCAGTACCAATGGATATAGATACCTTGTTAGGTCCGGTAACGACTCATGCATCGTGTTGTCCCCAGCAGTTACCTATTCTGATGATGGCATTCGTTGAGACTTCACCACTACGAGTATGTGGCAAGTTCAAGTTCAAGTTCAAGGTCTAAAATTTGTATAGCGCACTACTCACCCAGAGGGTCTCAAGGCGCTTAGGGGAGGGGGGGTACTTTACTTATCAAATATCCACATTTTTAGTTGCTTTCTGAAGGAGAGGTGGTTCTGTGTAAGGCGGAGGTGGGTGGGGAGAGAATTCCAGGTTTTGGCCGCTAAGTAGTAGAAGGATCTTCCTCCCATGGTGGATCTATGGATGCGCGGAATTGCGGCGAGGGCTTGATTGGACGATCGTTGTTGGCGGGTGGGGGTGTAGAAGGACAGTCGCGTGTTGAGGCATTCGGGTCCTAGGTCGTAGAGGGCTTTGTGTGCGTCGGTGAGGAGATGGAACGTTATTCTCTTGTTGACGGGGAGCCAGTGGAGGTCTTTCAGGTGACCGGAAATGTGAGCTTGACGGGGGATGTCCAGTATGAGTCTGGCTGAGGCGTTTTGGATGCGTTGGAGTTTTTTCTGTAGTTTGGCTGTGGTTCCGGTGTAAAGGGTGTTTCCGTAATCCAGTCAGCTTGTGACCAGTGCGTGGGTGACAGTCTTTCTTGTTTCGGTGGGGATCCAGCGGAAGATTTTTTTGAGCATGCGTAGGATGTTGAAGCATGATGATGAGGCAGCGTTGACTTGTCTGGTCATCGAGAGGGAGGAGTCCAGGATGAAGCCCAGGTTACGTGCGTGGTCCGTAGGTATGGGTGCGGTTCCCAGGGCCGGTAGCCACCATGAGTCGTCCCAGGCAGCGGGGGATGAACCTAAGAGGAGGACTTCCGTTTTGTCTGAGTTCAGTTTTAAACGGCTGTTCTTCATCCACTCGGCTACTTCTTTCATTCCTTCGTGTAAGTTGGTTTTGGCGGTGTTTGGGTCTTTGGTGAGGGCGAGGATCAGCTGGGTGTTGTCTGCGTAGGAGATGATGTTGAGGTTGTGTTGGCGTGCGATGGATGCGAGGGGACTCATGTATATGTTGAAGAGGGTGGGACTGAGTGATGATCCTTGTGGTACTCCGCAGATGACTTCGGTGGCCTCTGATCTAAAAGGAGGGAGGCGGACTCTCTGGGTTCTTCCGGCGAGGAACAAGATGATCCAGTCCAATGCCTTTCCTTGTATTCCGACGTTGCTGAGGCGTTGTATGAGGGTGCTATGACAGACTGTGTCGAAGGCTGCGGAGAGGTCAAGTAGGATGAGGGCAGCTGTTTCTCCGTTGTCCAGTAGAGTTCGAATGTCGTCTGTTGCTGCGATGAGGGTGGTTTCAGTGCTGTGTTTGGCTCGGAAGCCGGACTGTGAGGGGTCGAGGGATTTGTTGGATTCGAGGAAGGCGGCGAGCTGACTGTTGACGGCTTTCTCAATGACTTTGGCAGGGAATGGGAGGAGCGAGATGGGGCGGTAGTTCTTAAGTTCAGTGGGGTCTGCTGTGGGTTTCTTTAGAAGGGCGCTGAGTTCGGCATGTTTCCAGCTTTACGGGAAGGTAGCGGAGTTGAAGGAGCAGTTGATGACGTCGCGGAGATGGGGTGCGATGATGGAGTCTGCTTTGTTGAAAATGTGGTGGGGGCATGGGTCGGTTGGCGATCCCGAGTGGATGGAGTTCATCAGGCGGATGGTGTCTTCAGTGGTGATTGGGTTCCAGTCGCAAAGGATGTTAGAGGGCGGTTTTGGTTCGGAGGTGGGTGGAGTGGACTGGTCTTCGGACTGGTTTCCAAAGCTGTTATGTATGTCGGCAATTTTGTTGTGGAAGAATGAGGCTAGGGAGTCGCAGAGGTCTTGGGAGGGAGTGATGCCGTTGGTGCCGGCAGTGGGGTTGGTAAATTCTTTGACGATGTTGAATAGTTCCTTGCTGTTTTGGGCATTGTTGTCAAGACGATCCTTGAATGCTGATTTCTTGGTGGATCGGATCAGTTGGTGGTGTTTGCGGGTGGCGTTCTTGAAGGTGGTCAGGTTGTCAGTGGTTGGGTTTTTTCTCCAGGCTTTCTCGAGGGTACGACAGAACTTCTTGGATTTCTTAAGGTCATCGTTGAACCAGGGGGCTTTTTTGCTACCTTGCTTGATTTGATGGTTTTTCAAGGGTGCTAGTTCGTCGGCGCTGTGGGTGATCCATTGTGTGAGGTTGGTGGCTGCTTGGTTTGGGTCTGATGATTTGGCGGGAGGCTTTTGGTGAAGCGATGTGAAGAGCTGGTCGGTGGTAATTTTGTTCCAGTTTCTTCGGGGAATAGGTTGTGGGGGGTTGCGGGTCGTGGTCTTTTTGTAGTTGAAGTGAACGCAGCTGTGGTCAGTCCAGTGGAGAGCTGTGGTGTGATTGAAGGAGATGTGCTTGCTTTGCTGGAGGTGAAGATTGGGTCGAGCGTGTGTCCGGCATTGTGGGTGGGGGTATTGACAAGTTGTTTGAGTCCGAGGTTGGCCAGGTTGTTCAGAAGGGTGGTAGTGTTGCTGTTGTTTTTCTTTTCCAGGTGGAAGTTGAGGTCTCCCAGTAGAATGTAGTCCTCGGAGGGGAGGGCGTGTGGGCTGATGAAGTCGGTGATGTCTTCGCTGAATTGTGTGCGGGGTCCTGGTGGTCTGTAGATGAGGGTGCCTCTGAGAGAGGTCTTGGGGTCGGTGTGGATCTGGAAGTGAAGATGTTCGACGGTTGCGAGGTAATCGTCGGAACTGGCCGTGATGCGGATGGTGTTCTTATGGACGATGGCGATGCCTCCTCCTGTTTGGTTGGTGCGGTCTTTTCGGATGATCTTGTAGCCGTCCGGGATGGCTATGGCGATGTCGGGCGCTGATGAGGCGTTCATCCAGGTTTCTGTAAGGAAGGCGACATCCGGCGATGTAGTGTCGAGTAGGTTCCAGAGTTCAATGGCGTGTCTGTGGACCGAGCGGGCGTTGAGCAGGATGCACTTTAGGTGGTTAGTGTCGGAGCTCTGTTTGGAGTTTGTGGATTTGGTGTGGGTCCTGATGCAGTCGAACTTGCAGGAGTGGCAGTTGAAGGGTCCATGGGTGTGTCCTGGGGCGGCTTGGTAGCAGTTTGGTGGGCGGCCGGGGTTAAGGGCTGAGAGGGTTGCGGCGTCGTACGTTATGCGGCCGGAGTGGATTTGCGGGGGTCTGGCGCTGGGCGCGGTCCAGGCGCGGACGGGCGTAGACGGGCTTACCTTTGGCGCACCTTCGGCGCGCAAGGGGTGCGTCCGCTGCGCGTGGATGCTGCGCTTCTGTTGCATTGACATATGTAGATAGTGGAGGGGACGGAGCAAGGGAGGAACAGCTGGGAGGCGGGAGCGGGTGGAGAGGCTGGCTACGAGGCACAACAACAAATATGGCGCAATAGCAAAACCCAAACAGGACGAGATTGGGGGCAGAAAGTTGGATGTCGCTATGGGCAGTGGCACCGGCACAATCAGGCAATAATTTGTAATTTTAAAATCAGTTAATGCGAGCGCTCCAATAATAGATGAGTTAGCACAGATTGAAAGGCAAGCAGCAGCAGTGAGCAATAGCAGGCAGCAATACTTGATAAGTTAATCGAGCAAAGCGCTACAATACCCAGGCACCAATTCGTAGCAGGCAGTGCAAGCAAAGCGCTTCGGTATTCAGGCAGGGAGCGTGGGGAGCGACCGCCTCTCAGAGAGACAGAACGGTCACAGCGCTACAGCTATCGGGACGAGCCTTATCAGTCAGTGGGAGGGAGGAGCAGCTGGGAGGCGGGAGCGGGGTGGAGAGGCTGGCTACGAGGCACAACAACAAATATGGCGGCGATAGCAAAACCCAAACAGGACGAGATTGGGGGCAGAAAGTTGGATGTCGCTATGGGCAGTGGCACCGGCACAATCAGGCAATAATTTGTCATTTTAAAATCAGGCCATGCGAGCGCTCTAATAATAAATGAGTTAGCACAGATTGAAATGCGAGCAGCAGCAGTGAGCAATAGCAGGCAGCAATACTTGATAAGTTAATCGAGCAAAGCGCTACGATACCCAGGCACCAATTCGTAGCAGGCAGTGCAAGCAAAGCGCTTTGGTATTCAGGCAGAGAGCGTGGGGAGCGACCGCCTCTCAGAGAGACAGAACGGTCACAGCGCTACAGCTATCGGGACGAGCCTTATCAGTCAGTGGGAAGGAGGAGCAGCTGAGAGGTGGGAGCGGGGTGGAGAGGCTGGCTATGAGGCACAACAACAAATATGGCGGCGATAGCAAAACCCAAACAGGACGAGATTGGGGGCAGAAAGTTGGATGTCGCTATGGGCAGTGGCACCGGCACAATCAGGCAATAATTTGTCATTTTAAAATCAGGCAATGCGAGCACTCCAATAATAAATGAGTTAGCACAGATTGAAATGCGAGCAGCAGCAGTGAGCAATAGCAGGCAGCAATACTTGATAAGTTAATCGAGCAAAGCGCTACGATACCCAGGCACCAATTCGTAGCAGGCAGTGCAAGCAAAGCGCTTCGGTATTCAGGCAGGGAGCGTGAGGAGCGACCGCCTCTCAGAGAGTCAGAACGGTCACAGCGCTATAGCTATCGGGACGAGCCTTATCAGTCAGTGGGAGGGAGGAGCAGCTGGGAGGCGGGAGCGGGGTGGAGAGGCTGGCTACGAGGCACAACAACAAATATGGCGGCGATAGCAAAACCCAAACAGGACGAGATTGGGGGCAGAAAGTTGGATGTCGCTATGGGCAGTGGCACCAGCACAATCTGTCAAAAATTTGTAATTTCAAAATCAGGCAATGCGAGCGCTCCAATAATAAATGAGTTGGCACAGATTGAAATGCGAGCAGCAGCAGTGAGCAATAGCAGGCAGCAACACTTGATAAGTTAATCTAGCAAAACGCTACGATACCCAGGCACCAATTCGTAGCAGGCAGTGCAAGCAAAGCGCTTCGGTATTCAGGCAGGGAGCGTGGGGAGCGACCGCCTCTCAGAGAGACAGAACGGTCACAGCGCTACAGCTATCGGGACGAGCCTTATCAGTCAGTGGGAGGGAGGAGCAGCTGGGAGGCGGCAGCGGGATGTAGAGGCTGGCTACGAGGCACAACAACAAATATGGCGGCGATAGCAAAACCCAAACAGGACGAGATTGGGGGCAGAAAGTTGGATGTCGCTATGGGCAGTGGCACCGGCACAATCAGGCAATATTTGTAATTTTAAAATCAGGCAATGCGAGCGCTCCAATAATAAATGAGTTAGCACAGATTGAAATGCGAGCAGCAGCAGTGAGCAACAGCAGGCAGCAATACTTGATAAGTTAATCGAGCAAAGCGCTACGATACCCAGGCACCAATTCGTAGCAGGCAGTGCAAGCAAAGCGCTTCGGTATTCAGGCAGGGAGCGTGGGGAGCGACCGCCTCTCAGAGAGACAGAACGGTCACAGCGCTACAGCTATCGGGACGAGCCTTATCAGTCATTGGGAGGAAGGAGCAGCTGGGAGAGCGGGAGCGGGGTGGAGAGGCTGGCTACGAGGCACAACAACAAATATGGCGGCGATAGCAAAACCAAACAGGACGAGATTGGGGGCAGAAAGTTGGATGTCGCTATGGGCAGTGGCACCGACACAATCAGGCAATAATTTGTAATTTTAAAATCAGGCAATGTGAGCGCTCCAATAATAAATGAGTTAGCACAGATTGAAATGCGAGCAGCAGCAGTGAGCAATAGCAGGCAGCAATACTTGATAAGTTAATCGAGCAAAGCGCTACGATACCCAGGCACCCATTCGTAGCAGGCAGTGCAAGCAAAGCGCTTCGGTATTCAGGCAGGGAGCGTGGGGAGCGACCGCCTGTGGAGTACGAGATGAAAGCAGCAACACACAGGTACAACCTTCTGTGAGCATTGCTGATCCTGACATTGATGATAGCAATCATACTCACACATGCACTGTTTCGGCATTTTCGAACTTGGTCGAACTTTCACCTGATGTTGTAGACCAATTTTTTGCGAGTCTGTCTGATATGAGGTTCTCTCCAGTCAACGAGAATAACTTTAAAAAAAAAAAAAATGAGCACACAGCGTTCCCTGAACTCTGAATTCGGCCTTCAGTTTTGATAAACAAAAGCTACTGAAAACATTTTGAACTATTTTTCCCCTGAAAGCGAAATTATTTTTCTTTCACTTCCAAAATATTTACCTTTTTTTGGCACATGTACTCTGCTTAAAGTAGAACTATTCTTAAAGAACAGAGCTTCTATTTTTAGGATACTAGAGACAATATTTTACCTCAGCCTCTAGCACATGTACAGCATTTGTATAAATATGTGATGAAATGGTCTCGGCCTTCTTTTCTGTATTCAGAGCTATTTCATGTGAAATTTTCACAATTCATTCAGCTGATATATATATGCATTTAACTGAATGATACCACTGCTTGAAAAGCGTACAGTACCAATACTCATTTTCGTGTATTTACCATATACCATTTCAAATGCGATTCATGTATTTTGGGGTGGGTTGGAAAACACACATTCATCGTTATATGTTTACTATTGCTTAGTTTTAGTAATGATGGACATTAATTCGTGGAGTGGGTGTTGTGTTTCTATCTAGGACTCTAATTCGATATTCCCGATTTATGCCCTTATATGGTTATATTAAATCATATCCTTATAAAGGCATAAGAATCATATCCATATTTAGTAATAGCCCATGCAGTCCAAATACGGCAAGGCTACTCCCCTAGACTCCTAGAAAGTACAATGCGTTCTTTAAACAAACCAAGCCTCCAGCAGCCCGGGAAATTCCCCTGCTTTTGTTTTGATTTGAACAAGAACTCCTGGAGTCCAGAAAGAAATGTTAGTTCTTAGTGAGGTCTTATGTCCAACCTTACGTCAAACTCGGCACCTTTCAGGTATACATATACCAACGTTGCCTTAAGCAAACACACAGTGGTTTGGAGCAGAGCGGCTATCTACTTGCCCGAGAGCCCAGCTGATGTGAGAGCCCACGGAAGCCGCCCCTCCCTTTTGACGCACTGAGAAAGACGCTGTCTTTTTCTCCAGCCGAGAAAATTCCAGCTCCGGTGTTTCCAGGCACCCTTGCGGGTTTCTGGGATATCGAGTCCTGAGAGAGAGATACCAGACCTCCTACATTCTATTACCAAGGTACGGAGCTGACTAAACCCTTAAGAGAATTCTTGATTCAGATTCTTGACAAAAACCAACTTACCTTAAACTGCTACTTATTTACTCCTTCCCACGTATTAGACTTAGGTCAGGCACACCGGGGTAGGCGTAGTTAGAAGCACCAGTTGAGTACGTTAGTCAATGTTTTTATGTATGTATATATTTTATTCATTTTAAAGTATCATATGGCTAAGAAACCATATCCATGCTTTTACAGTATTATTTCATAATACTACTTTTACTGTACGCACTTTACTTCATGTTAAGTATTGCAATTGTGGCAATTCATTTCTCTTGCATGAGAAAGAAGACTGCTCAATAAATAACACCTTTTATTGAAAACGCCCGTCTCTCTATTTCTCTGCACTCTGGTGAAACTAAGTATGCACGATTGACTGAGTGAAATAACCGTATATTGTTTTTACACGACTCTAGAGATACACTCTTTATTCTGAGGGAGCAAAGTTGTCATGTTTATGCGGTTGTCAGAAGCCACTCCCTTCTTGTCTAAATCCGGAGAGTTAACTCTTTCCTGAACATTCAAGAAAGTTTCTAGTGACCTCTGAGCTAGCTGGCAAAACTAATTAAGTCTAATATAGTCAGTAGAGACCTAGTCGACCTCAGTCCTACGTCTACACTGCTGTTTATGTTAATCCAATGCGCAGAGCCTATTGGTAATATAGGAACTACACTACAGTGTGGGGGGATCCCAAAATCAGAGCTCAAAGATCAAATAAAAGACACATCAATCTTAAAGTACCGCCCAGTGGTTTTCTTTATTAGTACAAAAGTACTTCAATCACACAGTTGTACTAAATTTTACACATTTCAATGAGCATACAACATAGTGTTCCTGCGTGTAATCCCTCAAAGGCTCTACCATCGCCTTCTCCCTCTATACTGCTCCCCCTGGATTGAGTTTCCCTTTCCTTCTGGTGAATCAGGATTAGAGGGAACCAAGCTCGGGTGCAGTGTATTTGTGCCCACAGTTTAAATGCTGTCAGTCGTTCCTTTTCTTACTCTTCCTTGAGAGGCGATACTGTTTGAGCCTTGAGGTTGTAGTCCCAGATGGACCTAAGCAAGGCGCAGCTCTGGCTAGGCCAACGGCAATCCCTCAGTGGCAGCCCACGTCAAGGCCTCTGCAATCAGGCAGTTGCTGCTCTCATCTGGTCCTACAGAAGAAATCTTGCAGTTGCAGCCCTCGGCTGTCACTATGGCAATCACTCAGTTACAACCATAACTGGACTGTCGGGGACCACAGAACAACCATTCTCACCAGGAACTGAAATGAGAGACTCCGGGCAACAGGGTTCTTGTGAGATCGCTCGAGTAGTCTGCTTCATCTCAGACACGTGGACCTCTCTCTTCCTGGAGAGTGTCTTCGCCTGCAGGGTCAGGAAGACCACTTACCACTCTCAGCAGGCAGCCAGGCTTCAAGGCACTACAGGGCGCAGGTCCACAGCTTCTCCAGTAGACAGGCCAGACTTCAGGTTATGACCCTGCACCTTTGGGAGAATGGCTGGCGGCAAACACCATTCCTGATTGCACAGCAGTCTTTTGTAATATGCGATTCATTTCGTCTAATGGTCATAATGTAACTAGAACACAGTGAATGGTCCCAATTTGATATACAACTTATAGAAAGAGAATGTGGATTCACTACTTCAAACTACAGAACCGGTTTGGGGTGACTTTTCTTTAAATGTAGCATAACATGTGTATTTGGAAAGCACACATTCGATCTTGGGTCTCTTTCCACTGAAATAACATGATTATTGTTAGCCAATTCAAAGGCACTCCTTTTATGGAGCTTAGAAGAATGAAAGGCTGAGTGGACCCATCGGGATGCCAACCTATGAACATTAGATGAACCCTCATTCCTGGAGTGGGTGTTTTAGTCCCCTGACCCACCAGACCCAGCAAGTGTTCTCCTCAGGCGTTTTCAAGAGGTCCCTTCAGGCTGCTCTCCAGACACAACCTTTGTGTAGAGTGATGGTTTTCACATCAGGTAGCACCGGGCCGTCTCCATCCTGGAGCATCCATAACAGAGTCAGAAAGCAGAGTGAGGTCTTTGCACCTAGATGTCATCAGCCCAACTGAAGGAGTAATACGGACAGACAAAAGTGGAGGCCTCACCTAGAGACTTACTCACCTTTCACAACAGAGTCTGTCAGTTTGAGGCAGCGCTTGTGCGGAATCCGCTGACAGTTTGTGCTCTCCTATGGCACTTGAGGCCTAACGATTTTTAACTCTTTTACCCTAATAATTTTAGCGAGTTTACTGCATGAATTGCACTGTGTCGAATCATTTTCTTGAGCTGTATGTAAATCCTTTCTTTTACCGCTGTGACTTTTTCGGTCACTTCCCCCGCTTTTCTCCAAGTCCACTGCAGCTGGCTGTGCTGTTTGAGTGGAGGGAGTCACGGGGTGAAGGGAGGATAGGTAGTTAATCCTCACTTCTGGTGGGACGTTTTGGGTGGACATTTTGATAGAAGATGCTCTAGTCTGCTGCACTTACAAACTGATCCTGCCTATTTTAGGATCGGATGGTGCCGACGCACAGCGGGCGCACCGCTGGCACGCCAAAGGTAAGCCCGGCTGCGCCCGTCCACGCCAGACCGTCGCCAGGAGCCAAGTACATTGCCCAATGCCCACCAGGTAACGTGCATAGTCTCTCCTATACGTTTGCACAACTTCTTCAGATGAGGAATGGCCTGATGCTATGCTCACATACTGGTATGCTTAATAATCTTGAAGGGCCGTTTGCCTGTCTGAATTGCCACTATGACTGTAGCAATATTGTATCCAATACAAGTGGCTCTCATGAGAAGAGTGTGACTGGAGTAACAAATGAGATTCTTAGCTCAACTGGATTTAACTCTATAAACCAGTTGTGTACCTGGAAAGGGCTGTTAGCTAACGTATGCTCTTTATCAAAACATGCCACTGAACTCTGGGACTTGTTTAGTTCAGAATCTCCTGATCTTGGCTTTTTAACAGAGACCTGGCTAAAACCGACATCCACGCCTGATATCTCCCTTGCGCTCCCTGAGAACTACCGTATTCTCAGACTTGATAGGGAAGGGAAAGTGGGTGGTGGACTGGCCATTATTTTTAAAAAACAGCTGAAAGCTACAATGGTTGACTCCGTTTCGGATAGCCTGATGGAAATGTGTATCTTAAAAATTGAGCTATCTATACAAGAAATCCTAAAAGGCACACATATTTATCGCCCTCCGGGCCCACTTAAAGATTTTAATTTAAAGTTAATTGAGAAAATTGAAACTCACATTGTTACCTCTAACCATTTTTTATTGGTGGGGGATTTCAATATGCATAGCAAAGATAAAGATAACAACGAGGCTGCTAGTTTTTTACCTGATATGGTCATCCTGGGACTGAGAAAAATTAATGCTGGACCCTCACATTTGGCCGGCCACACGCTGGATATTATATTCACTAATTCCCCTTTTATAAACGCTGATCCCCTTTGCCCATTGACATGGTCGGATCATTTCATGATCCCTTTTCGGATCACTAGTTGCAATGGACAGAAACTGGTTGAAGGCGCTCAGTCTGTCCCTCAAAGACGATGGCAAAAAGTCATGCATGACTCTTTTAGCAAATTATATACAACCCTGACATTCACAGAACATATGGACAGTACTATGAAGCTGAGGGGTTTTAATAACAATGTTAGCACAATAATTGATACATTGGCCCCATTGAAACATTGCACGAACAAATCTAGGAAAAAGAATGATGAATGGTATTGTAGTGTAGTTCCTATATTCCCAATAGGCTCTGCGCATTGGAATAATATAAACAGCAGTGTAGACGTAGGACTGAGGTCATCTAGGTCTCTACTGACTATATTAGACTTAATTAGTTTTGCTAGCTAGCTCAGAGGTCACTAAAAACTTTCTCGAATGTTCAGGAAAGAGTTAACTCTCTTGATTTAGACAAGAAGGGATTAGTTTCTGACAACCGCATAAACATGTCAACTTTGCTCCCTCAAAATAAAGAGTATATCTCTAGAGTTGTGTGAAAACAATAGATAGCTATTTCACTCAGTCAATCGTGCATGCTTAGTTTCACCAGAGCGCAGAGAAATAGAGAGACAGGGGTTTTCAATAAAAGGTGTTATTTATTGAGCAGTCTTCTTTCTCATGCAAGAGAAATGAGTTGCCACAATTGCAATACTTATCATGAAGTAAAGTGCGTACAGTAAAAGGAGTATTATGAAATAATACTGTAAAAGCATTGATATGGTTCATTAGCCATATGATACTTTAAAACGGATAAAATATATACGTACATAAAAGCATTGACTAACGTACTCAACTTGTGCTTCTAAGATACGCCTACCCCGGTGTACCTGACCTAAGCCTAATATGTGGGAAGGAGTAAGTAAGTTGCAGTTTAAGTTAAGTTGGTTTTTGCCAAGAATCTGAATCAAGAATTCTCTCAAGGGTTTAGTCAGCTCCGTACCTTGGTTCTAGAATGAAGGAGGTCTTGTATCTCTTTCTCAGCACTCGATCTCCCAGCAACCCGCAAGGGTGACTGGAAACACTGGAGCTGTAATTTTTTGGCAGGAGAAAAGACAGCGTCTCTCTCAGTGCGCCAAATGAGAGCCGAAGGAAGACGACCCGGCTTCCTTCGGCTCTCGCATCAGCTGGGCGTCGGGTAAGTAGATAGCCGCTCTGCTCCAAATCACCATGTGTTTTCTTAAGGCAACGTTGGTATATTTATACCTGAAAGGTGCCGGGTTTGACGTAAGGTTGGACATAAGACGTCACTAAAAACTACCAGTTCTTTCTGGACTCCAGGAGTTCTTGTGCAAATCAAAACAAAAGCAGGGGGATATCCCGGGCTGCTGGAGGCTTGGTTTGTTTAAAGAACGCGTTGTACTTTCTAGGAGTCTATGGGAGTAGCCTTGCCGTATTTGGACTGCATGGGCTATGACTAGATATGGACATGATTCCTATGCTGTTATAAGGATATGTTTTGTTATAACCATATAAGGGCATGTATTGGGGATATCTTGATTAGGATCCTAGATAGATTCACAACAGTATACTGTAGAGTTACGCAGGGAAAAATCCAGTTGTAAGTTGTTGGAAAAGAAAATGGCGGAAATTTCAACGTGAAAATGATAAACTTAGTTTTAAACTGGCCCTTGCTGCTTACCACAAGAACTTAAATATTGCGCCGAAAAATCATATTATTTTAAAACTGAACCGGCAGGAAATTCTGCTAAGGAATTGTATAAAGTTCCTAATTCTTTCACTAAGCCTACAACTTGCACCCAACAGATCACTCCCTCTCAGAGCCTTTGTGACAACATAGCGGTGTTCCTTGATGAGATAATTAATCGGATTTATAGTGAATTTCCGCAAAAATTTGACAATGCTGTGTCTACTGACCTGGGTTCTAAAGTAGCTGAGGATCTAAAAGTGGGCCTGGATAGTTTCCAGGCTATCCAGATCGCTCAGGTGGAAGCCATGCCCAGCACAGCAAAATCGGGCTCCCCCCTAGATATTATGCCAGCGTACAAATAAGCTCTGCTTGCCCCTCTTTTAGCCGCCCCGATTACGGAGACTTTGTATACCTCCTTACATGAAGGTATTTTACCTTTGGACTGGAAATCCGCTCAAGTGATTCCCATTAAAAAAAAGATCAGCTATATGATGACACACTCTCAAATTATCGTCCCATCTCGCTCCTCCCCTTGTTGAGTAAAATGGTGGAGAGCTGTGTCACTACTCAGCTTATGGACTATCTTGATAACCATACCATTTTAGATCCTTCACAATCTGGGTTTAGACCATACCACTCTACAGAGACAACCCTTATTGGGGTTACGGATCATATCAAAGTGGCGTTGGATGGTAATAAAGCAGTGATACTGGTTTTATTGGATTTGACAGCAGCTTTTGACACGGTCTCTCATTTTTCAACTGAGAGAGGCTGGGCTGCAGGGATAGGCACTTAACTGGCTCATCAGTTTCCTCGACCAGCGCACTCAGACCATCAACTTTGGACCTTTCTGGTCCCAAACCTTACAAATTACAAAGGGGGTGCCCCAGGGCTCTTGTCTTAGCCTGACTTTATTTAATGTCTATGTGGCCCCCTGTGGCCATGGTTATCAGGAAGCTCGGTTTTACCCCTTTTTCTTACGCTGACGATACCCAGCTGCTTCTGACCTTTGATAATGATTCTGAGGATATTGAGCAGCGTTTTGCTAAGGGTATGTTAGCGATATCAGCATGGATGACGGACCATTGTCTACAGTTAAATGCATCTAAGACGGAAATCCTGCTGTTTGGTACAGCTCAAGCCGTTTGGTCCCCCAGGTGGTGGCCTGATACATTAGGTCCGGCCCCGCTCCAACCTTAGTGGCAAAAATTCTTGGGATGCGCATAGATGTTCTGCTATCTATGAGGGACCAAGTCATGACCACAACGGGGACCTGCTACCATACCTTAAGTCTACTGCGAAGGTGTGAAGAACCTTGATTATTGGCCGCCTGGACTACTGCAATGCTCTGCTGGCATATGCTAATGAGTCTTTTCTCAGCAGACTACAGATTGTCAAAAATGTGGCCACGCGCCTGGCTCTAAAAAAAACTCCTCGGACCTCGACAGGCCCCTTATTAAAACAAAGTGGTACAAAAGGGGGTAGGGATGGACGGAGCATCTGAAGCAATCAAACACTCACACCCAGTCAACAGATCTGGGTTTGATCCATCACCGTTCTTTAGCCCACTCTGCCACCCCAGTTCAGACATGGCCATATGCAAATCAGTCTGACCCTGTGCCTCATGGGAACAGTCCAGCCCGAACTGCCAAGCCATGCCTTCCCTGGGCCGGAAACAAGCTTCCGAGGACCGGTTTCTGGCATTCCAGCCATCTTCAGCCCGGCTTGCTTGAATCCAGTGGCAAAGTGAGCAAGGGACTCACGTCTGAGCATACCCTGCCACACTTATGGCAGCCAAAAGCGGTACAAAAGTGGGTGGTGATGGACGGAGCATCTGAATCAATCAAACACTCACACCCAGTCAAAAGATCTGGGTTTAATCCATCACCGTTCTTTAGCCCACTCTGCCACCCCAGTTCAGACATGGCTATATGCAAATCAGTCGGACCATGCGCCTCATGGGAACAGTCCAGCCCGAACTGCCAAGCCATGCCTTCCCTGGACCGGAAACAAGCTTCCTACGACCGGTTTCTGGCATTACAGCTGTCTTCAGCCCGGCTTGCTTGAATCCTGTGGCAAATTCAAGCAAGTGGTAAGTGTTTGATTGTGGTTCCCCGATTCAAGAAGCTTAGGACTGGCAGGTAAAACAGTTGTCCATCTGGCCTGGAAAGTTTGGAACACCCTACCTGTGGACCTGCGTAAATGCTCCAATATTGTACGCTTTAGGAAACTCCTGAAAACTGCATTATTCAGGGTGTAACTTTTATCTGCACATGGTCATCTGACTTTCCCGCAATGGTAGCGCGGAGATACCCCTTCAGGGGTGATTCCTGCGCTTTACAAATTTTATACATACATACATTCTTCTATCCCACTCGTCACCCCCACCATCCACCAAACGGCAGTGCTCAGGAAGACTAATCAGCAGTTCATTCATTGCAAACCAATAGCCTCATGGAATTTTTAAAGGCACCCCTGTCTCCACTCCCCTCACTTCAGTGTCTGGTTCTTCCCGCTTCATCACCCTCCACTTCATTCGAGGCCTGTCCAGGGGTATCCAAAATGGATCCCACTGCCTTCCATTACTCTGACTCACTGACATAGCACAAAAGTGGTACACTCACAAACATGTGTGACATGCATTCGGGATGTCAGCACGAAGGGCTGAGCATGTTATGCCAATTTGTAGACCATGCTAATCACCCATTAGGGTATCCCGGCGCTGGAGCAGGAGTAAAGGTGAGAGTTCCCTGCAATGTTCTTCGAATAGCCAGGTCTTCAGTTTCTTGCGGAACAGAAGAAATGAAGAGGAGGCTCTGATGTGCTGAGGGAATTTGTTCCAAGAATTTTGGTGGGATGTATGGTCCATTGATCTCTCATATTGAGAACCATCACATTGATATTTTAACTTCCCCCTATTCCTGTATGTGTAATTTTACACATTTTTAGCACTGTTTTGCACTCCACTTCCTAATGTTAGTGGTATAATCCTGTTTGGGGTTATATGGATGGTGTTAATGTGAGTGCGTAACAACAGACACTGCCCTGCCACTTTATGGAGCACTTTTGGACAGAATATCGAACTCATATTCATCATTGACATTATGTCTATCTTGTATGTTTGTTTGTGTCTGTCTGTTTTGTTCTCTTTCCCATAGGTGCAAATACATCCTAAATCAGGATTTTTAGGGATGTGACAATTGTCCTCCCTTCCTTTTTGCACTTTTTCACAATTTTTTCTTTTTTCACTTTCACGTCCTCAGGTTAGGGTGGATGATTAGAGAATCCATACCGCCGGGGTTACACTAGTCCTGACGAATGCCGAGGTAAATTTAAACCATCTGAAGGCTGAAACAGGTTGACTGACTGTAATATTCTGAATTAAACCAATCCATTACCTTTGGCTGTAAATTTAGACACATAAGACCAATTTTAACTGTGCTATAGGGATCTACCAATAAAGTATTTTTTGAGATACCCTTTAGACACTTTTACTTTATCTTTTTCACTGCACGCCTTATCACACAACCTGCTCCGCAGTCTCCTGGTGTCGTAGCACACCGAGGAGGTACTCGGCCTCCGAGGTGGGGCCTCATGATGAAGCATGACCCTGACTAGGTCGGTGTGTGAGGGCCTTCCTTTCCTCCCAAATTGGGTTGGCTATCGTTTTCTTTACATGGCTCCGTCTCTGTGGCTTCTGAGACACATGTAACCTCTCTTTTGTTGTTGTATAGGGATGTATGAGAGCACATGCCCTCTTGCTGTGTGTTGGACTTGGCCCTTCTGGCAGGTTCACCCGTAAGCTTTTTGCTTTTAATTGTGACTTGGTGCTAGTTATTTTTGGCTTCTGCGCACTTTCACTGTGTCCCAGTGTAAAGTGCGTGCGCTCTCTGAGTGCGTGTGTGAGTGGCCTGCCCTCCCATAGGAATGCGTGGGGAGTGCAAGGTTGAGTTTGGTATGTGCGGATTCGTGTGATTAAATGCTGCGCAATGATGTGTGCGGCGTTAATGTGCCTAGTGTGGTAGTGCCACTTCTAGAAATTGGCATGTCTGTGTAATTTATGTGGATTGACTGTCTGGCTTGTGATTGGCTGGAGCTGGCTGGTGTGCCTGGCTCCAGAAGTCAGGATGGGTCTGCGCCAGTGGTGAATGGGGAGATCTGCATGTTGATGTGTAGGAGGGGTGCACCTGGGACCTGAATAGGGCTGGGCTTTCCCTCCAGAATGCTGGCTCCGCCCCCTGTGGTACGACTGATGGCCCTAGCCTGGCCAGTGAATGGGGAGAGGGGCTGAGCAACAGAGTGCTCCAGAACCAGCTGCGTCTGGTTTTTCCCCCACCCTACACCCTAGAGACAAAGGGATTTTGTTTAAAAAAAGAGTCTGTGACCTCATGCTAAATGTTCTTGTTTTCCTGACTAGAATCTACCAGGAGCGTGCTGCTGCTGGGGCCCAGGGGAAGGCTTGCCTCCCTGGGCCCTGCCCAGCCCCTGGATTGCTGATGGACTTCTTGTGGACCCTTCTTCCTGGCCCTGAAAGCCTTGTCCTGAGTTGCCAGCTTGTTGCTGGGACCCTGTTCTGTCTTGAGGAGTCCATCTTTAGGGGGGGGGGCTTGTGATTACCATGCCCCCAGCGCCTCATGAGCGCTTTATTTTTATTTATTTTATTTTTATTATTTCGGGGCAGAGCGCTGGCATTTTCCTGAGGGAAACGCTCCTGCCCTTTTTGTGCCCCTTAGCAGGTGCCTACCCTGCGTTCTGTCTGTTTTTATTTACTAATCCTATCGGGTGCCCACCCCGCCTCCTGGCCGCCTATTGGTGCTATTTTAATCATGGGTGCCTACCCCGCTTGCTGGACTTATTGTTTTGTAGAGAGCCTACCCCTCATTTGTGCCCAAGAAATCACCGCCGCAGCCGCGGGTCAAAAACAGGAAGCCAGGCAGCCCCTTGCCTGGCGGCGGGCGGGACTTCCGGTTTCATAGGAAGTCCCGCGCACGCCCCGGCAGCACAGGAAGGCTTCGATTGAGGAGGTGGCGGTGCGGGGCTCCTGTGAGCACTGAGAGAGCCCCGCAGGTATGGAGACGGCAACGTGGGGGTCCGACGCACATTGCCGGTGCCTGCCCCCCGCGTATAAGGAGTGTTGCCGCCAGAGTCTGCCCGGGTTCAGAACGGCACCAGAGCGGAGGCCAATGCGAGGATTGCTGCGGGGCTCCCGAGAGTGAGGGAGAGCCCCGCGGCGAGGATGGTGTACTCCGCATTCCGAGAGAAGAGGGCAGCACGGCGCTGCTACCCCGGGAACAGAGTCCTGCCGTCGCTCCCAGCCGGTGAGTGTCCGAGGGAGCTAGGGGGGAGAGACAGAGACCGAGCAGCTCTGTATGCCCAGAGGGCCGCTCCAACATAGTGACGTCGTTTTGAAGGCCCCAGTGGGGGTCCCAAGGCCTCGGGGGCCCTTTACTCCGATATTTGGGGGCCGTATTCTTTCCGCATTCTTGGGGGCATATGATTATTTGCAGAGCCCGTGAGGGGCTCCAACGACTGGCCATACTTGTCTATTTTGGCCCAGAGGGGCCCCTGCTTATTATTTGGGGAAGACAGTGTGCTCCATGGCCCCTGATCAACGTTAGAACCCCAGGGTTCCACCGTTGGCGCAATGTGCATTTTCAGAGCCCTGTGTGGCTCCAAGGATTGGCGCAATTTGTTTCTAAGGGCTAGTGAGAGCCCCTGTCGCAGTGTTTTATCCACAGCTGCCCAGCAAGTAGTGGGCAGCTGCTACGTTTAGGTCTATCTTTCTAGGGACCTGTGTTTCTGGACTCAGGAGTAAGTCACACTCCTTCATCCCTACCTTGGCCTTCCCCAGCTGCGCAGCACTTAGTGCCAACTGCAGCTTTTAGGCCCTGTTCGTGTCCCCCAGCTGCCCAGCAAGTAGTGGACAGCTGCTTCATTTAGGTTTTGGCGCAGTGGCGCCACCTGGACACTAATGTGATTTATGTGCTAATGTGATTTATGTGCTATTATGATTAATGTGCTATTGCTTTGGGTGGTAGGAAATGTACTATGTGTAGTATGTTTTGCGCACCCGGTGTTCTGATACCTCTAGTCATATGTTTATGCTTAGGAGGTTGTTTTATCTAGTAGGGGTTATACTAGTGAGTTCATGGTTCCCTGCGTGATATTTGCCTAAGGTGGTTAGGATTGCGTAGGAGGTACTTACATTTTACCAGTGGTTACTGGTTGTGTGCTACATTTGCTATTTGGTGCTACACTTGTTCTATGTTCCAAGCACTATTCCTACAAGTATTCTATGTTGTAAAAGTGCTATTTCTACCAAGTGCTTATTCCTGACAGTGGTCCATGTGGCCCTGACCTGTGTACATAATCCCTTGTAAATATTGCCCGTGCCAGTTGGCACAATGTACATCCTGTGATTATGATTCTGATGTGTTCTGATAATACAAAGGCTATTATTATATAACCTTGTGTGGAGTTCCTTTTGTGGGGGGCCTGGGATGTTGTTGCTGGTGGGTGCGTGCGCAAATGCTTTACACATTGCCTCTGAGATAAGCCTGACTGCTCGTGCAAAGCTACCAAGAGGGTGAGCAGGGGTTATCTTGGCGGGGGATCCCCTTATCCTGACTAGAGGAGAGGGTCCCTGCTTGTCACAAGTTCTTACCTGTGCCAACCAGAGACCCCCAAATCTAAAATTGTTGGTCAGCGGTGGTAAATGGACTTGTGTTTGTGCAGTACCACAGCTACAACTGGCTTCACTTCAAAACTCTGCATTTTAGATAGTCACATGGAAAGGGATTATTGTTTCTAAGTTTGTTCTAAATGTCATTTCTTTGGAAATGTGTTTCTTGTGCACTGTGAGTTAGGTGTCCCTAGCTCGGGAGGGTAGATCATCCCCTAAGTGCAGTGTGGGTTTTCTGGGTTCACCAGTAAGGGTGGGATCCAGTGGTGGTAGCGAAAGTGTGTCCAGTGCATGTGTTCCCCGTCCCGTTCCCGGAGTAATGGTACCTGTGTCACGTGGTGATCAGGTGGAGAAATCAGGGGCGGTAGAAACTGTCTTACCAGTCTGGGGGGGGGGGTGTGGATGAATGGTGTGTTGCACTGGACCTGGGTGTGAGTTCTCTGAGATAGGGAGCTTGCTGAATAATTGGGTGTGAGTTCTCTGAAATAAGGAGCTTGCTGAATAAATGGGTGTGAGTTCTCTGAAATAAGGAGCTTGCTGAATAATTGGGTGTGAGTTATCTGAAATAAGGAGCTTACTGAATACATGGTGTGAGTTCTCTGAAATAAGGAGCTTGCTGAATAATTGGGTGTGAGTTCTCTGAAATAAGGAGCTTGCTGAATACAGGTGGTGTGAGTTCTTTGGGATGGGGAGCTTGCTGAATAACTGGTGTGAGTTCTCTCGGATGGGGAGCTTGCTGAATACTCTGGTGTGTACTACTGTTTTAACTCAGACACCTAGGTTCCTTGTGTTAAACTTTTCTTGGGAACGTCGGCCAAAATGCAGCCTGCTTTTGATTTCTGTGGTCTGTTTAGATACAGTATGTTGGAGTTGGTAAGGTTCTGTGAAGAGAGAGACATAGAGGTGGGAGTGATTCCAAAAGGAGTGGCTGAGGTGTCTTCCAGCCCAGCGTGGTGGAAGAGGTTCAGTGTAGCCCAGATAGGTCTCGGTGTAGGGGCTCACGTCCTGTCTCAGAGGATAAGGAGTGGGTGGGACTGCGTGTCTCCAGGTGCCCGAAACCCAGTCTCAGGGCCTGGATTGTTTCTTAAGGGAAAATCAGGTCGGGAGCCTAGGCTGTACTGATAGGTCATTTGAGGAGGATCTCCAGGTGTCTAGAGAACGTGAAACATCTATAAGCAGGGTTCCAGTAGTTCTGGTGTCTGGCAGTACCGCTCCAGTTGGGAGGGTGCAGAAGTCCAGATGGAGGGGTGCGAGGGGGATAGGCCCCCCAGTGGAAGAACCAGTGGGTCAGGGGCCAGCCAGAAGGGCTGTTTCGCCGGGGAGTGACCATGGTGATGCCACTTCTGTCCTGGATAACAGGCAGACTTGTGACAGGACACATTAGTTATGTGTCACCCTCAAGGAAGTCCTGGTGCGCCAGGCATCTGACCAAAGGGTACGTCCCTCGGTTGGGGAGCCAGTAGCCGGTGTTTCCGGATCTGGACATCAGGGCAACTGTAACCAGTGTCCTGGCCGGTTTTGCCTTCTAGGGGTACCCCTGTGAACCCAGGTGGGGTTCATCTTAAGTGAAGAGACCCTGTGTTTCCCAGAAGGGGTGGTGCAGGCCTAGCAGGGATCTTTAGGGTCCTTGGCTGAGTGTTGTGGTACTACCCTGAGAGCAGGTGGGGCCTACCGTAAGTGGAGGGACCCTGTACTATAGTGGGAGGGTGCAGAACTCTGGAAGGGGGTGCAGAGGGAGGGAGACCTTGCCTCTGACCCCTGTGCATCAGGTGAATTTGGATCCCAGGTGGTAGACCAGTTAAGGGAGCTGTGACCTCGCCGTCATGACCACCTTGATGTCCTGTAGCCACCGCACTGAGCAACGTCCGCCTCAAGCCACGCAGCCTCTGCTGCTCGCCCCGACTCCGTCTCGACGCTGTCCGCGAGCCGCAGCCTGTGCCGCGACTGGCAGTGCACCGCAACGTGCAACGCCTCGCTACACCAATTTGGAATGGTCTGACCGTCGTCACTGCTGCTGAGGGAGTAAGGTCCCGAACTAGTGGGAGAGTTGTGTTCTGGAGGGTGCTTCTCCTGGGAGAGTGCGCAACCCAGAAGTAGAGGTAGGGTGGGGCATTCTTGCCCGTGACCTCTGGTCAGCCTGAGGGTGCTGACCCTAGGTGGAAGGATCAATGATAGTTTGGAACTACACTGAGAAAGGGAATGGAGAATGGCTATTGTATGCCAGGGGTTACCACCCCCCACTCTGCGGATGGGCAAGGACCAGTGGTATCTGGGTGGCCTAGGGCCTGGTCCTAGCCGTGGACAACTAAGGAGTACCAGTGGGGTAGCCTAGTTGAGCCTGAATTATTATTATTTTTTTAAGTGTGCTTGTTTATGGATCAACATGGCGTAGAACCGGCAGGTGTCCCTGCAGTGCGGGCCTGCATCCGTTTTCTATCTCCCTAAGCAGGGAAGCCCATCACAGTTGTGATTGGTTTGCCCTGCAGGTTCACCCCTAAACTTTTTGCTTTTAATTGTGACTTGGTGCTAGTTATTTTTGGCTTCTGCGCGTTTTCACTGTGTCCCAGTGTAAAGTGCATGCGCTCTTTGAGTGCGTGTGTGAGTGGCCTGCCCTCCCATAGGAATTCATGGGGAAATATGTGTGTCCATGGTAATTCCTGATGCGTGGGGAGTGCAAGGTTGAGTTTGGTATGTGCGGACTCGTGTGATTAGATGCTGCGCGATGATGTGTGCAGCGTTAATGTGCCTAGTGTGGAAGTGCCACTTCTAGAAGTTGTACAAAAGGGGGTGGTAATGGACGGAGCATCTGAACCAATCAAACACTCACACCCAGTCAAAAGATCTGGGTTTAATCCATCACCGTTCTTTAGCCCACTCTGCCACCCCAGTTCAGACATGGCTATATGCAAATCAGTCTGACCCTGTGCCTCATGGGAACAGTCCAGCCCGAACTGCCAAGCCATGCCTTCCCTGGACCAGAAACTAGCTTCCGAAGACAGGTTTCTGGCATTACAGCCGTCTTCAGCCCAGCTTGCTTGAATCCAGTGGCAAAGTGAGCAAGGGACTCACGTCTGAGCATACCCTGCCACACTTATGGCGGCCAAAAGCGGTAAAAAAAGGGAGTGGTAATGGGACGGAGCATCTGAACCAATCAAACACTCACACCCAGTCAGAAGATCTGGGTTTAATCCATCACCGTTCTTTAACCCACTCTGCCACCCCAGTTCAGGCATGGCTATATGCAAATCAGTCTGACAGTGTGCCTCTTGGGAACAGTCCAGCATGAACTGCCAAGCCATGCCTTCCCTGGACCGGAAACAAGCTTCCGAAGACCGGTTTCTGGCATTACAGCCGTCTTCAGCCCGGCTTGCTTGAATCCTGTGGCAAAGTGAGCAAGGGACTCACGTCTGAGCATACCCTGCCACACTTATGGCGGCGAAGCGATGTACAAAAGGGGGTGGTAATGGACGGAGCATCTGAACTAATCAAACACTCACACCCAGTCAAAAGATCTGGGTTTAATCCATCACCGTTCTTTAGCCCACTCTGCCACCCCAGTTCAGACATGGCTATATGCAAATCAGTCTGACCCTGTGCCTCATGGGAACAGTCCGGCCCGAACTGCCAAGCCATGCCTTCCCTGGACCGGAAACAAGCTTCCGAAAGACCGGTTTCTGGCATTTCAGCCGTCTTCAGCCCGGCTTGCCTAAATCCTGTGGCAAAGTGAGCAAGGGACCCACGTCTGAGCATACCCTGCCACACTTACGGCGGCCAAAAGCAGTACAAAAGGGGGTGGTAATGGACGGAGCATCTGAACCAATCAAACACTCACACCCAGTCAAAAGATCTGGGTTTAATCCATCACCGTTCTTTAGCCCACTCTGCCACCCCAGTTCAGAAATGGCTATATGCAAATCAGTCTGACCCTGTGCCTCATGGGAACAGTCCAGCCCGAACTGCCAAGCCTCGCCTTCTCTGGACCGGAAACAAGCTTCCGAAGACCGGTTTCTGGCATTACAGCCGTCTTCAGCCCGGGTTGCTTGAATCCTGTGGCAAAGTGAGCAAGGGACTCACGTCTGAGCATACCCTGCCACACTTATGGCGGCCAAAAGCGGTACAAAAGGGGGTGGTAATGGACGGAGCATCTGAACCAATCAAACACTCACACCCAGTCAAAAGATCTGGGTTTAATCCATCACCGTTCTTTAGCCCACTCTGCCACCCCAGTTCAGAAATGGCTATATGCAAATCAGTCTGACCCTGTGTCTCATGGGACCAGTCCAGCCCGAACTGCCAAGCCATGCCTTCCCTGGACCGGAAACAAGCTTCTGAAGACCGGTTTCTGGCATTACAGCCGTCTTCATCCCGGCTTGCTTGAATCCAGTGGCAAAGTGAGCAAGGGACTCACGTCTGAGCATACCATGCCACACTTATGGCGGCCAAAAGCGGTACAAAAGGGGGTGGTAATGGACGGAGAATCTGCTCACTTTGCCACTGGATTCAAGCAAGCCAGGCTGAAGACGGCTGTATTGCCAGAAACCGGTCTCAGAAGCTTGTATCCGGTCCAGGGAAGGCATGGCTTGACAGTTCGGGCTGGACTGTTCCCATGAGGCACAGGGTCAGACTGATTTGCATATAGCCATGACTGAACTGGGGTGGTAGAGTGGGCTAAAGAACGGTGATGGATTAAACCCAGATCTTTTGACTCGGTGTTAGTGTTTGATTGATTCAGATGCTCCGTCCATCACCACCCCCTTTTGTACCGCTTTTGGCCACCATAAGTGTGGAAGGGTATGCTCAGACGTGAGTCCCTTGCTCACTTTGCCACTGGATTCAAGCAAGCCGGGCTGAAGACGGCTGGAATGCCAGTAAATCTGGTCCTCGGAAGCTTGTTTCCGGTCCAGGGAAGGCATGGCTTGGCAGTTCGGGCTGGACTGTTCCCATGAGGCACAGGGTCAGACTGATTTGCATATGGCCATGTCTGAACTGGGGTGGCAGAGTGGGCTAAAGAACGGTGATGGATTAAACCCAGATCTTTTGACTGGGTGTGAGTGTTTGATTGATTCAGCTGCTCCGTCCATTACCACCCCCTTTTGTACCGCTTTTGGCCGCCGTAAGTGTGGCAGGGTATGCTCAGACGTGAGGCCCTTGCTCACTTTGCCACTGGATTCAAGTAAGCCGGGCTGAAGATGGCTGGAATGCCAGAAACCGGTCCTCGGAAGCTTGTTTCCGGCCCAGGGAAGGCATGGCTTTGCAGTTCGGGCTGGACTGTTCCCATGAGGCACAGGGTCAGACTGATTTGCATATACTAGAAAAACAAAACGTGTGTGGAGGGTCAACGGGAATATTTAATGACCTGTCTGTTCATACCCCTTCTGTCCAGATAACAATAAACACAACAGAACAGACCAGGTCTAGAGAATGGTGTGTAACTACATCAGTAACCGTGGACTCATGTGGTGCATGCGTGAGTAAATGTTGTTAAAAATAAAATTTCTTGAAAACAAATTAAAGACAAAGACTAGAGCAAAACCCATTAGACCACCCATATGGTGGATTTTACGTCATGTGGGAATTTGCTGATCCTACCTACCGACCAATCAGTGCCGGTGCAGGTATGGATAACAGTAATATAGTCATAATGTACATCCTAAAATGATGTTTAATAGAAAGGTGCAGTGCTCAAGTGATAGTGATATATCAAATTGACTACACGGACTCTTAAAAAAGTATAGACAGAAGTCCATGTGTCAAGGGTTAAAAACACGCCAAGAAGTACGACTACCCAGTGGCGCAGTGCAGAGCGGTCGACATGTTTCAGCCAAAGGGGTAATTGCCCCGGCTTTCTTCAGGACCTTAAACATAGAATGGCTACTGCAACTGCAATAGAGTGGAGAATACCAAGAATGTACTACAAAAAAGTATAAGGTTTACCAGGAACTTAGATACTTAAGTGTCCACTGAAGGTAGAGCAAATGTCTTCTTCCCAGCTTTGTGTGGGTGAAGACCTCACCTCACCCGGCGACCGCTCAGGAGTATGAGGCCCCGCTCTCTCCGTCGGTGCCCCGCTTGTTGCAAACTCGGGGGCACCGACGGAGAGAGCGGGGCCTCATACTCCAGAGCGGTCGCCGGGTGAGGTGAGGTCTTCACCCACACAAAGCTGGGAAGAAGACATTTGCTCTCCCTTCAGTGGACACTTAAGTATCTAAGTTCCTGGTAAACTTTTTACCTTTTTGTAGTACATTCTTGGTATTCTCCACTCTATTGCAGTTGCAGTAGCCATTCTATGTTTAAGGTCCTGAAGAAAGCCGGGGCAATTACCCCTTTGGCTGAAACATGTCGACCGTTCTGCACTGCACCACTGGGTAGTCGTACTACTTGGCGTGTTTTTAACCCTTGACACATGGACTTCTGTCTATACGTTTTTAAGAGTCCGTGTAGTCAATTTGATCTATCACTATTACTTGAGCACTGCACCTTTCTATTAAACATCATTTTAGGATGTACATTATGACTATATTACTGTTATCCATACCTGCACCGGCACTAATTGGTCGGTAGGTAGGATCAGCGAATTCCCACATGACGATATGGGTGGTCTAATGGGTTTTGCTCTAGTCTTTGTCTTTAATTTGTTTTCAAGAAATTTTATTTTTAACAACATTTACTCACGCATGCACCACATGAGTCCACCGTTACTGATGTAGTTACACACCATTCTCTAGACCTGGTCTGTTCTGTTGTGTTTATTGTGATTTGCATATAGCCATGTCCGAACTGGGGTGGCAGAGTGGGCTAAAGAATGGTGATGGATTAAACCCAGATCTTTTGACTGGGTGTGAGTGTTTGATTGATTCAGATGCTCTGTCCATCACCACCCCCTTTTGTACCGCTTTGGCCGCCATAAGTGTGGCAGGGTATGCTCAGACGTGAGTCCCTTGCTCACTTTGCCACTGGATTCAAGCAAGCCGGGCTGAAGATGGCTGGAATGCCAGAAACCGGTCCTCGGAAGCTTGTTTCCGGCCCAGGGAAGGTATGGCTTGGCAGTTCGGGCTGGACTGTTCCCATGAGGCACAGGGTCAGACTGATTTGCATATAGCCATGTCCGAACTGGTGTGGCAGAGTGGGCTAAAGAACAGTGATGGATTAAACCCAGATCTTTTGACTGGGTGTGAGTGTTTGATTGATTCAGATGCTCGGTCCATCACCACCCCCTTTTGTACTGCTTTTGGCCGCCATAAGTGTGGCAGGGTATGCTCAGACGTGAGTCCCTTGCTCACTTTGCCACTGGATTCAATCAAGCCGGGCTGAAGACGGCTGGAATGCCAGAAACCGGTCCTCGGAAGCTTGTTTCTGGACCAGGGAAGGCATGGCTTGGCAGTTCGGGCTGGACTGTTCCCATGAGGCACATGGTCCGACTGATTTGCATATAGCCATGTCTGAACTGGGGTGGCAGAGTGGGCTAAAGAACGGTGATGGATTAAACCCAGAATCTTTTGACTGGGTGTGAGTGTTTGATTGATTCAGATGCTCCGTCCTTCACCACCCCCTTTTGTACCGCTTTTGGCCGCCATAAGTGTGGCAGGGTATGCGCAGATGTGAGTCCCTTGCTCACTTTGCCACTGGATTCAAGCAAGCCGGGCTGAAGATGGCTGGAATGCCAGAAGCCGGTCCTCGGAAGCTTGTTTCCGGCCCAGGGAAGGCATGGCTTGGCAGTTCGGGCTGGACTGTTCCCATGAGACACAGGGTCAGACTGATTTGCATATAGCCATGTCTGAACTGGGGTGGCAGAGTGGGCTAAAGAACGGTGATGGATTAAACCCAGATCTTTTGACTGGGTGTGAGTGTTTGATTGATTCAGATGCTCCGTCCATCACCACCCCCTTTTGTACCGCTTTTGGCCGCCATAAGTGTGGCAGGGTATGCTCAGACGTGAGTCCCTTGCTCACTTTGCCACTGGATTCAAGCAAGCCGGGCTGAAGACGGCTGGAATGCCAGAAACCGGTCCTCGGAAGCTTGTGTCCGGTCCAGGGAAGGCATGGCTTGGGAGTTCGGGCTGGACTGTTCCCATGAGGCACAGGGTCAGACTGATTTGCATATAGCCATGTCTGAACTGGGGTGGCAGAATGGGCTAAAGAACGGTGATGGATTAAACCCAGATCTTTTGACTGGGTGTGAGTGTTTGATTGATTCAGATGCTCCGTCCATCACCACCCCCTTTTGTACTGCTTTTGGCCGCCATAAGTGTGGCAGGGTATGCTCAGACGTGAGTCCCTTGCTCACTTTGCCACTGGATTCAAGCAAGCCGGGCTGTAGACGGCTGGAATGCCAGAAGCCGGTCCTCGGAAGCTTGTTTCCGGCCCAGGGAAGGTATGGCTTGGCAGTTCGGGCTGGACTGTTCCCATGAGGCACAGGGTCAGACTGATTTGCATATAGCCATGTCCGAACTGGTGTGGCAGAGTGGGCTAAAGAACGGTGATGGATTAAACCCAGATCTTTTGACTGGGTGTGAGTGTTTGATTGATTCAGATGCTCGGTCCATCACCACCCCCTTTTGTACTGCTTTTGGCCGCCATAAGTGTGGCAGGGTATGCTCAGACGTGAGTCCCTTGCTCACTTTGCCACTGGATTCAAGCAAGCCGGGCTGAAGATGGCGGGAATGCCAGAAACCGGTCCTCGGAAGCTTGTTTCAGGCCCAGGGAAGGCATGGCTTGGCAGTTCGGGCTGGACTGTTCCCATGAGACACAGGGTCAGACTGATTTGCATATAGCCATGTCTGAACTGGGGTGGCAGAGTGGGCTACAGAATGGTGATGGATTAAACCCAGATCTTTTGACTGGGTGTGAGTGTTTGATTGATTAAGATGCTCCGTCCATCACCACCCCCTTTTGTACCGCTTTTGGCCGCCATAAGTGTGGCAGGGTATGCTCAGACGTGAGTCCCTTGCTCACTTTGCCACTGGATTCAAGAAAGCCGGGCTGAAGACGGCTGGAATGCCAGAAACCGGTCCTCGGAAGCTTGTGTCCGGTCCAGGGAAGGCATGGCTTGGGAGTTCGGGCTGGACTGTTCCCATGAGGCACAGGGTCAGACTGATTTGCATATAGCCATGTCTGAACTGGGGTGGCAGAGTGGGCTAAAGAACGGTGATGGATTAAACCCAGATCTTTTGACTGGGTGTGAGTGTTTGATTGATTCAGATGCTCCGTCCATCACCACCCCCTTTTGTACCGCTTTTGGCCGCCATAAGTGTGGCAGGTATGCTCAGAACGTGAGTCCCTTGCTCACTTTGCCACTGGATTCAAGCAAGCCGGGCTGAAGACGGCTGGAATGCCAGAAACCGGTCCTCGGAAGCTTGTTTCTGGACCAGGGAAGGCATGGCTTGGCAGTTCGGGCTGGACTGTTCCCATGAGGCACAGGGTCAGACTGATTTGCATATAGCCATGTCCGAACTGGGGTGGCAGAGTGGGCTAAAGTACGGTGATGGATTAAACCCAGATCTTTTTACTGGGTGTGAGTGTTTGATTGATTCAGATGCTCCGTCCATCACCACCCCCTTTTGTACCGCTTTTGGCCGCCATAAGTGTGGCAAGGTATGCTCAGACGTGAGTCCCTTGCTCACTTTGCCACTGGATTCAAGCAAGCTGGGCTGAAGATGGCTGGAATGCCAGAAACCGGTCCTCGGAAGCTTGTTTCCGGCCCCGGGAAGGCATGGCTTGGCAGTTCGGGCTGGACTGTTCCCATGAGGCACAGGGTCAGACTGATTTGCATATAGCCATGTCTGAACTGGGGTGGCAGAGTGGGCTAAAGAACGGTGATGGATTAAACCCAGATCTTTTGACTGGGTGTGAGTGTTTGATTGATTCAGATGCTCCGTCCATCACCACCCCCTTTTGTACCGCTTTTGGCCGCCATAAGTGTGGCAGGGTATGCTCAGACGTGAGTCCCTTGCTCACTTTGCCACTGGATTCAAGCAAGCCGGGCTGAAGACGGCTGGAATGCCAGAAACCGGTCCTCGGAAGCTTGTTTCCGGACCAGGGAAGGCATGGCTTGGCAGTTCGGGCTGGACAGTTCCCATGAGGCACATGGTCAGACTGATTTGCATATAGCCATGACTGAACTGGGGAGGCAGAGTGAGCTAAAGAACGGTGATGGATTAAACCCAGATCTTTTGACTGGGTATGAGTGTTTGATTGATTCAGATGCTCCATCCATCACCACCCCCTTTTGTACCGCTTTTGGCCGCCATAAGTGTGGCAGGGTATGCTCAGACGTGAGTCCCTTGCTCACTTTGCCACTGGATTCAAGCAAGCCGGGCTGAAGACGGCTGGAATGCCAGAAACCGGTCCTCGGAAGCTTGTTTCCGGTCCAGGGAAGGCAAGGCTTGGCAGTTCGGGCTGGACTGTTCCCATGAGGCACAGGGTCAGACTGATTTGCATATAGCCATGTCTGAACTGGGGTGGCAGAGTGGGCTAAAGAACGGTGATGGATTAAACCCAGATGTTTTGACTGGGTGTGAGTGTTTGAGTGATTCAGATGCTCCGTGCATCACCAACCCCTTTTGTACCGCTTTTGGCCGCCATAAGTGTGGCAGGGTATGCTCAGACGTGAGTCCCTTGCTCACTTTGCCACTGGATTCAAGCAAGCCGGGCTGAAGACGGCTGGAATGCCAGAAACCGGTCCTCGTAAGCTTGTGTCCGGTCCAGGGAAGGCATGGCTTTGGAGTTCGGGCTGGACGGTTCCCATGAGGCACAGGGTCAGACTGATTTGCATATAGCCATGTCTGAACTGGGGTGGCAGAGTGGGCTAAAGAACAGTGATGGATTAAACCCAGATCTTTTGACTGGGTGTAAGTGTTTGATTGATTCAGATGCTCCGTCCATCACCACCCCCTTTTGTACCGCTTTTGACCGCCATAAGTGTGGCAGGGTATGCTCAGACGTGAGTCCCTTGCTCACTTTGCCACTAGATTCAAGCAAGCCGGGCTGAAGATGGCTGGAATGCCAGAAACCGGTCCTCGGAAGCTTGTTTCCGGCCTAGGGAAGGCATGGCTTTGCAGTTCGGGCTGGACTGTTTCCATGAGGCACAGGGTCAGACTGATTTGCATATAGCCATGTCCGAACTGGGGTGGCAGAGTGGGCTAAAGAACGGTGATGGATTAAACCCAGATCTTTTTAATGGGTGTGAGTGTTTGATTGATTCAGATGCTCCATCCATCACCACCCCCTTTTGTACCCCTTTGGCCGCCATAAGTGTGGCAGGGTTTGCTCAGACGTGAGCCCCTTGATCACTTTGCCACTGGATTCAATCAAGCCGGGCTGAAGATGGCTGGAATGCCAGAAACCGGTGCTCGGAAGCTTGTTTCCGGCCCAGGGAAGGCATGGCTTGGCAGTTCGGGCTGGACTGTTCCCATGAGGCACAGGGACAGACTGATTTGCATATAGCCATGTCCGAACTGGGGTGGCAGAGTGGGCTAAAGAACGGTGATGGATTAAACCCAGATCTTTTGACTGGGTGTGAGTGTTTGATTGATTCAGATGCTCCATCCATCACCACCCCCTTTTGTACCGCTTTTGGCCGCCATAAGTGTGGCAGGGTATGCTCAGACGTGAGTCCCTTGCTCACTTTGCCACTGGATTCAAGCAAGCCGGGCTGAAGACGGCTGGAATGCCAGAAACCGGTCCTCGGAAACTTGTTTCCGGACCAGGGAAGGCATGGCTTGGCATTTCGGGCTGGACTGTTCCCATGAGGCACAGGGTCAGACTGATTTGCATATAGCCATGTCCGAACTGGGGTGGCAGAGTGGGCTAAAGAACGGTGATGGATTAAACCCGGATCTTTTGACTGGGTGTGAGTGTTTGATTGATTCAGATGCTCTGTCCATCACCACCCCCTTTTGTACCGCTTTTGGCCGCCAAAAGTGTGGCAAGGTATGCTCAGACGTGAGTCCCTTGCTCACTTTGCCACTGGATTCAAGCAAGCTGGGCTGAAGATGGCTGGAATGCCAGAAACCGGTCCTCGGAAGCTTGTTTCCGGCCCCGGGAAGGCATGGCTTGGCAGTTCGGGCTGGACTGTTCCCATGAGGCACAGGGTCAGACTGATTTGCATATAGCCATGTCTGAACTGGGGTAGCAGAGAGGGCTAAAGAACGGTGATTGATTAAACCCAGATCTTTTGACTGGGTGTGAGTGTTTGATTGATTCAGATGCTCCGTCCATCACCACCCCTTTTTGTACCGCTTTTGGCCGCCATAAGTGTGGCAGGGTATGCTCAGACGTGAGTCCCTTGCTCACTTTGCCACTGGATTCAAGCAAGCCGGGCTGAAGACGGCTGGAATGCCAGAAACCGGTCCTCGGAAGCTTGTTTCCGGTCCAGGGAAGGCATGGCTTGGCAGTTCGGGCTGGACTGTTCCCATGAGGCACAGGGTCAGACTGATTTGCATATAGCCATGTCTGAACTGGGGTGGCAGAGTGGGCTAAAGAACGGTGATGGATTAAACCCAGATGTTTTGACTGGGTGTGAGTGTTTGAGTGATTCAGATGCTCCGTCCATCACCACCCCCTTTTGTACCGCTTTTGGCCGCCATAAGTGTGGCAGGGTATGCTCAGACGTGAGTCCCTTGCTCACTTTGCCACTGGATTCAAGCAAGCCGGGCTGAAGATGGCTGGAATGCCAGAAACCGGTCCTCTGAAGCTTGTTTCCGGCCCAGGGAAGGCATGGCTTTGCAGTTCGGGCTGGACTGTTCCCATGAGGCACAGGGTCAGACTGATTTGCATATAGCCCTGTCCGAACTGGGGTGGCAGAGTGGGCTAAAGAACGGTGATGGATTAAACCCAGATCTTTTGAGTGGGTGTGAGTGTTTGATTGATTCAGATGCTCCGTCCATCACCACCCCCTTTTGTACCGCTTTGGCCGCCATAAGTGTTGCAGGGTATGCTCAGACGTGAGTCCCTTGATCACTTTGCCACTGGATTCAAGAAAGCCGGGCTAAAGACAGCTGGAATGCCAGAAACTGGTCCTCGGAAGCTTGTTTCCGGACCAGGGAAGGCATGGCTTGGAAGTTCGGGCTGGACTGTTCCCATGAGGCACTGGGTCAGACTGATTTGCATATAGCCATGTCCGAACTGGGGTGGCAGAGTGGGCTAAAGAACGGTGATGGATTAAACCCAGATCTTTTTACTGGGTGTGAGTGTTTGATTCAGATGCTCCGTCCATCACCACCCCCTTTTGTACTGCTTTTGGCCGCCATAAGTGTGGCAGGGTATGCTCAGATGTGAGTCCCTTGCTCACTTTGCCACTGGATTCAAGCAAGCCGGGCTGAAGATGGCTGGAATGCCAGAAACCAGTCCTCGGAAGCTTGTTTCCGGCCCAGGGAAAGCATGGCTTGGCAGTTGGGGCGGGACTGTTCCCATGAGGCACAGGGTCAGACTGATTTGCATATAGCCATGTCTGAACTGGGGTGGCAGAGTGGGCTAAAGAACGGTGATGGATTAAACCCAGATCTTTTGACTGGGTGTGAGTTTTTTATTGATTCAGATGCTCCGTCCATCACCACCCCCTTTTGTACCGCTTTTGGCCGCCATAAGTGTGGCAGGGTATGCTCAGACGTGAGTCCCTTGCTCACTTTGCCACTGGATTCAAGCAAGCCGGGCTGAAGATGGCTGGAATGCCAGAAACCGGTCCTCTGAAGCTTGTTTCCGGCCCAGGGAAGGCATGGCTTTGCAGTTCGGGCTGGACTGTTCCCATGAGGCACAGGGTCAGACTGATTTGCATATAGCCCTGTCCGAACTGGGGTGGCAGAGTGGGCTAAAGAACGGTGATGGATTAAACCCAGATCTTTTGAGTGGGTGTGAGTGTTTGATTGATTCAGATGCTCCGTCCATCACCACCCCCTTTTGTACCGCTTTGGCCGCCATAAGTGTTGCAGGGTATGCTCAGACGTGAGTCCCTTGATCACTTTGCCACTGGATTCAAGAAAGCCGGGCTAAAGACAGCTGGAATGCCAGAAACTGGTCCTCGGAAGCTTGTTTCCGGACCAGGGAAGGCATGGCTTGGAAGTTCGGGCTGGACTGTTCCCATGAGGCACTGGGTCAGACTGATTTGCATATAGCCATGTCCGAACTGGGGTGGCAGAGTGGGCTAAAGAACGGTGATGGATTAAACCCAGATCTTTTTACTGGGTGTGAGTGTTTGATTGATTCAGATGCTCCGTCCATCACAACCCCCTTTTGTACCGCTTTTGGCCGCCATAAGTGTGGCAGGGTATGCTCAGACGTGAGTCCCTTGCTCACTTTGCCACTGGATTCAAGGAAGCCGGGCTGAAGACGGCTGGAATTCCAGAAACCGGTCCTCGGAAGCTTGTTTCCGGACCAGGGAAGGCATGGCTTGGCAGTTCGGGCTGGACAGTTCCCATAAGGCACAGGGTCAGACTGATTTGCATATAGCCATGACTGAACTGGGGTGGCAGAGTGGGCTAAAGAACGTTGATGGATTAAACCCAGATCTTTTGACTGGGTGTGAGTGTTTGATTGATTCAGATGCTCCGTCCATCACCACCCCCTTTTGTACCGCTTTTGGCCGCCATAAGTGTGGCAGGGTATGCTCAGACGTGAGTCCCTTGCTCACTTTGCCACTGGATTCAAGCAAGCCGAGCTGAAGACGGCTAGAATGCCAGAAACCGGTCCTCGGAAGCTTGTTTCCGGACCAGGGAAGGCATGGCTTGGCAGTTCGGGCTGGACTGTTCCCATGAGGCACAGGGTCAAACTGATTTGCATATAGCCATGTCTGAACTGGGGTGGCAGAGTGGGCTAAAGAACGGTGATGGATTAAACCCAGATCATTTGACTGGGTGTGAGTGTTTGATTGATTCAGATGCTCCGTCCATCACCACCCCCTTTTGTACTGCTTTTGGCCGCCATAAGTGTGGCAGAGTATGCTCAGACGTGAGTCCCTTGCTCACTTTGCCACTGGATTCAAGCAAGCCGGGCTGAAGATGGCTCGAATGTCAGAAACTGGTCCTCGGAAGCTTGTTTCCGGCCCAGGGAAGCCATGGCTTGGCAGTTCGGGCTGGACTGTTCCAATGAGGCACAGGGTCAGACTGATTTACATATAGCCATGTCTGAATTGGGGTGGCAGAGTGGGCTAAAGAACGGTGATGGATTAAACCCAGATCTTTTGACTGGGTGTGAGTTTTTGATTGATTCAGATGCTCCGTCCATCAACACCCCCTTTTGTACCGTTTTTGGCCGCCATAAGTGTGACAGGGTATGCTCAGACATGAGTCCCTTGCTCACTTTGCCACTGGATTCAAGCAAGCCGGGCTGAAGACGGCTGGAATGCCAGAAACCGGTCCTCGGAAGCTTGTGTCCGGTCCAGGGAAGGCATGGCTTGGGAGTTCGGGCTGGACTGTTCCCATGAGGCACAGGGTCAGACTGATTTGCATATAGCCATGTCTGAACTGGGGTGGCAGAGTGGGCTAAAGAACGGTGATGGATTAAACCCAGATCTTTTGACTGGGTGTGAGTGTTTGATTGATTCAGATGCTCCGTCCATCACAACCCCCTTTTGTACCGCTTTTGGCCACCATAAGTGTGGCAAGGTATGCTCAGACGTTAGTCCCTTGCTCACTTTGCCACTGGATTCAAGCAAGCCGGGCTGAAGACGGCTGGAATGCCAGAAACCGGTCCTCGGAAGCTTGTTTCCGGACCAGGGAAGGCATGGCTTGGCAGTTCGGGCTGGACAGTTCCCATGAGGCACAGGGTCAGACTGATTTGCATATAGCCATGACTGAACTGGGGTGGCAGAGTGAGCTAAAGAACGGTGATGGATTAAACCCAGATCTTTTGACTGGGTATGAGTGTTTGATTGATTCAGATGCTCTATCCATCACCACCTCCTTTTGTACCGCTTTTGGCTGCCATAAGTGTGGCAGGGTATGCTCAGATGTGAGTCCCTTGCTCACTTTGCCACTGGATTCAAGCAAGCCGGGCTGAAGATGGCTGGAATGCCAGAAACCAGTCCTCGGAAGCTTGTTTCCCGCCCAGGAAAGGCATTGCTTGGCAGTTCGGGCTGGACTGTTCCCATGAGGCACAGGGTCAGACTGATTTGCATATAGCCATGTCTGAACTGGGGTGGCAGAGTGGGCTAAAGAACGGTGATGGATTAAACCCAGATCTTTTGACTGGGTGTGAGTGTTTGATTGATTCAGATGCTCCGTCCATCACCACCCCCTTTTGTACCGCTTTTGGCCGCCATAAGTGTGGCAGGGTATGCTCAGACGTGAGTCCCTTGCTCACTTTGCCACTGGATTCAAGCAAGCCGGGCTGAAGATGGCTGGAATGCCAGAAACCGGTCCTCGGAAGCTTGTTTCCGGCCCAGGGAAGGCATGGCTTTGCAGTTCGGGCTGGACTGTTCCCATGAGGCACAGGGTCAGACTGATTTGCATATAGCCATGTCCGAACTGGGGTGTCAGAGTGGGCTAAAGAACGGTGATGGATTAAACCCAGATCTTTTGAATGGGTGTGAGTGTTTGATTGATTCAGATGCACCGTCCATCACCACCCCTTTTGTAACGCTTTGGCAACCATAAGTGTGGCAGGGTATGCTCAGAAGTGATTCCCTTGATCACTTTGCCACTGGATTCAAGCAAGCCGGGCTGAAGATGGCTGGAATGCCAGAAACCGGTCCTCGGAAGCTTGTTTCCGGCCCAGGGAAGTCATGGCTTGGCAGTTCGGGCTGGACTGTTCCCATGAGGCACAGGGTCAGACTGATTTGCATATAGCCATGTCCGAACTGGGGTGGCAGAGTGGGCTAAAGAACGGTGATGGATTAAAGCCAGATCTTTTGACTGGGTGTGAGTGTTTGATTGATTCAGATGCTCCGTCCATCACCACCCCCTTTTGTACCGCTTTTGGCCGCCATAAGTGTGGCGGGGTATGCTCAGATGTGAGTCCCTTGCTCACTTTGCCACTGGATTCAAGCAAGCCGGGCTGAAGACGGCTGGAATGCCAGAAACCGGTCCTCGTAAGCTTGTTTCCGGACCAGGGAAGGCATGGCTTGGCAGTTCGGGCTGGACTGTTCCCATGAGGCACAGGGTCAGACTGATTTGCATATAGCCATGTCCGAACTGGGGTGGCAGAGTGGGCTAAAGAACGGTGATGGATTAAACTCAGATCTTTTGACTGGGTGTGAGTGTTTGATTGATTCAGATGCTCCATCCATCACCACCCCTTTTGTACCGCTTTTGGCCACCATAAGTGTGGCAGGGTATGCTCAGACGTGAGTCCCTTGCTCACTTTGCCACTGGATTCAAGCAAGCCGGGCTGAAGACGGCTGGAATGCCAGAAACCGGTCCTCGGAAGCTTGTTTCCTGTCCAGGGAAGGCATGGCTTGGCAGTTCGGGCTGGACTGTTCCCATGAGGCACAGGGTCAGACTGATTTACATATAGCCATGTCTGAACTGGGGTGGCAGAGTGGGCTAAAGAACGGTGATGGATTAAACCCAGATCTTTTGACTGGGTGTGAGTGTTTGAGTGATTCAGATGCTCCGTCCATCACCACCCCCTTTTGTGCAGCTTTTGGCCACCATAAGTGTGGCAGGGTATGCTCAGACGTGAGTCCCTTGCTCACTTTGCCACTGGATTCAAGCAAGCTGGGCTGATGATGGCTGGAATGCCAGAAACCGGTCCTCGGAAGCTTATTTCCGGCCCAGGGAAGGCATGGCTTGGCAGTTTGGGCTGGACTGTTCCCATGAGGCACAGGGTCAGACTGATTTGCATATAGCCATGGCCGAACTGGGGTGGCAGAGTGGGCTAAAGAACGGTGATGGATTAAACCCAGATGTTTTGACTGGGTGTGAGTGTTTGATTGATTCAGATGCTCCGTCCATCACCACCCCCTTTTGTACCGCTTTTGGCTGCCATAAGTGTAGCAGGGTATGCTCAGACGTGAGTCCCTTGCTCACTTTACCACTGGATTCAAGCAAGCCGGGCTGAAGATGGCTGGAATGCCAGAAACCGGTCCTCGGAAGCTTGTTTCCGGCCCAGGGAAGGCATGGCTTGGCAGTTCGGGCTAGACTGTTCCCATGAGGCACAGGGTCAGACTGATTTGCATATAGCCATGTCTGAACTGTGGTGGCAGAGTGGGCTAAAGAACGGTGATGGATTAAACCCAGATCTTTTGACTGGGTGTGAGTGTTTGATTGATTCAGATGCACCGTCCATCACCACCCCCTTTTGTACCGCTTTTGGCCGCCATAAGTGTGGCAGGGTATGCTCAGACGCGAGTCCCTTGCTCACTTTGCCACTCGATTCAAGCAAGCCGGGCTGAAGACGGCTGGAATGCCAGAAACCGGTCCTCGGAAGCTTGTTTCCGGTCCAGGGAAGGCATGGCTTGGCAGATCGGGCTGGACTGTTCCCATGAGGCACAGGGTCAGACTGATTTGAATATAGCCATGTCTGAACTGGGGTGGCAGAATGGGCTAAAGAACGGTGATGGATTAAACCCAGATCTTTTGACTGGGTGTGAGTGTTTGATTTATTCAGATGCTCCGTCCATCACCACCCCCTTTGTACCGCTTTTGGCCGCCATAAGTGTGGCAGGGTATGCTCAGACGTGAGTCCCTTGCTCACTTTGCCACTGGATTCAAGCAAGCCAGGCTGAAGACGGCTGGAATGCCAGAAACCGGTCCTCGGAAGCTTGTTTCCGGTCCCAGGAAGGCATGGCTTGGCAGTTCGGGCTGGACTGTTCCCATGAGGCACAGGGTCAGACTGATTTGCATATAGCCATGTCTGAACTGGGGTGGCAGAGTGGGCTAAAGAACGGTGATGGATTAAACCCAGATCTTTTGACTGGGTGTGAGTGTTTGATTGATTCATATGCTCTGTCCATCACCACCCCCTTTTGTACCACTTCTAGAAGTTGGCATGTCTGTGTAATTTATGTGAATTGACTTTCTGGATTGTGATTGGCTGGAGCTGGCTGGTGTGCCTGGCTCCAGAAGTCAGGTTGGGTCTGCCCCGGTGGTGAATGGGGAGATCTGCATGTTGATGTGAAGGAGGGGTGCACCTGGGACCTGAATAGGGCTGGGCTTTCCTTCAACAATGCTGGCTCCGCCCCCTGTGGTGCGACTGATGACCCAAGCCTGGCCAGTGAATGGGGAGAGGGGCTGAGCAACAGAGTGCTCCAGAACCAGCTGCGTCTGGTTTTTCCCCCACCCTACACCCTAGAGACAAAGGGATTTTGTGTATAAAAAGTGGATGTGACCTCATGCTAAATGTTCTTGTTTTCCTGACTAGAATCTACCAGGGGAGTGCTGCTGCTGGGGCCCAGGGGAAGGCTTGCCTCCCTGGGCCCTGCCCAGCCCCTGGATTGCTGATGGACTTCTTGTGGATCCTTCTTCCAGGCCCTGAAAGCCTAGTCCTGAGTTGCCAGCTTGTTGCTGGGACCCTGTTATGTCTTGAGGAGTCCTTCTTTGGGGGGGGGCTTGTGATTACCATGCCCCCAGCCCCTGGTGAGCGCTTTATTTCTATTTCGGGGCAGGGCGCTGGCATTTTCCTGAGGGAAGCGCGCCTGCCCTTTTTGTGCCTCTTGGCAGGTGCCTACCCTGCGTTCTGCCCATTTTTATTTACTAATCCTAGCGGGTGCGTGTCCCGCCTCCTGGCCGCCTATTGGTGCTATTTTAATCATGGGTGCCTACCCCGCTTGCTGGACTTATTGTTTTGGAGGGAGCCCACACCTCATTTGTGCCCAAGAAATCACCGCAGCAGCCGCGGGTCAAAAACAGAAAGACAGGCAGCCCCTTGCCTGGCGGCGGGCTGAACTTCCGGTTTCATAGGAAGTCCCGCGCACGCCCCGGCAGCAGAGGAAGGCTTCGATTGAGGAGGTGGTGGTGCGGGGCTCCCGTGAGCCTGAGAGAGCCCTGCAGGTATGGAGACAGCAGCTGGGGGGGTCCGAGGCACATTGCCCGTGCCTGCCCCCCGTGTATAAGGAGTGTTGCCGCCAGAGTCTGCCCGGGTACAGAACGGCACCAGAGCGGAGGCCAATGAGAGTAGTGCTGCGGGGTTCCAGAGAGTGAGGGAGAGCCCTGCGGCGATGATGGTGTACTATGCATTCCGAGAGAAGAGGGCAGTGCGACGCTACTACCCCGGGAACAGAGTCCTGCCATCGCCCATAGCCGGTGAGTATCCGTGGGAGCTGGGGGGGGGGGGTGACGGAGTCCGAGCGGCCCCGTATGCCCAGAGGGCTGCTCCAACGTAATGGCATAGTTTGAAGGGGTCCTTTACTCTGTTGTTTGGGGGCCCGTGTTCTTTCCGCATTCTTGGGGGCATATGATTATTTGCAGAGCCCGTGCGGGGCTACAACGACTGGCCATACTTGTCCATTTTGGCCCAGAGGGGCCCCTGCTTATTATTTGGGGAACGAAATGCGAAGGAACCTCATGTGATTCCTTTTCAAGGTGCACAGCCAAATTCCTCACGGAATGAATCCAATATATCGAAATGTATTTGTTTAATCTTCACTTTTTTCCGTTTACTGCTTCACTTTTCTCCTTATTTAAGGCAAATGTAATTGATTCATTTTACTCATTTCCGTTTTGATATAAAATTCTCCATACAAACACAGGAACTGTGTTGTGACGTCATTCCTCTCCACGCGCTGCCGTGGAATGTTGGTATGCCGAGTGTTCTATGCCGAGCGCCGGACGCCAGCTGTCAGTTGTCATCGGCTGACTGCAGGCGGCGGGCGCGCAGATGTTCTGCTGTTTACTCTAATAAAGGTTGCTGTTCAAACCTACACCCTGTCTCATGTTGTGGTCACAACATGTTCTTGGCGACGAGGTCAGCCTTTAATCCGCGAGCAGAAGGACATACAGCGAATATTGAGGCGTGAGAGGCAAGGCAACAAAACCTTCACTAGCGGACGGCAGTGGGCCTTCACGCAAAAGAGGGAAAGTCAAGCGCAACAGGAAAACAGTAAGAGATTGCATCTGCGTTGGTAGTTGTGTAGAAGTGAGAAGGGACCGTGTAAGACCACGCCTCTGACAAACGGAGTGACAGCTGATAAGCGAAGTGCTGTGGAGAAATTTGCACATCGTCTCAAGCTGTGTGAAAGTGACTGCGAGCAGCTGAGCGCTTGGAAGCAAATGTAACCGTCTTCTCATCATCGTAACAAATAACGCTACAGCTCCATGATTGATGTGATGAGCAGTATAAGGCTTAGCTTAATATGACGAAAATGAACAAGCCTGTGGAAGAGCTCATTTCTTTATGAGGAGGCATTGCTTCGCGCTGGTGATTATTGAAAATAAACAGAGTAACCAAGCGTGTGTGAACTTGCCGCACCTTGAGTAAATTAATGGTGGGGTGAGCAGGAGGCTGTTGTGGATTGCCATGCTCAAAGCCTGTTGTCATCGCGCACATAAATGATTAAAAATAAACAGAAATAGCTTGTCCTGTGAAGCAGAAAGGAGGCTTCTATCACACGCTTGGAATTAAATGTTTATTGAGCCTGTTCAGACACGTGAACGGCCTGAGCTGTTATGTGAGGAGAAATTCGTGATTTGTGTCAAGACAGCACGAGGAAGCAATACGCTAGTAGAATATGAGCGGTATGAGGGAGAGCCACAAATTCTAAATATTGGACACAAAGAAGAGAGAAATTGTGAGGTGGAAAAGTCACGCTCTGTCTGGAATTTACATTCACGTGTGGTTAGCACACTTCAACAGAGTAGTACAGTATGTATTAGGAAACGGCGCCACCTCATGGTGCATGGTGGTCTACACTAAAACACATCTACCTAAAGAAAGAACCTTGTGTATCACAGTGCCTAGTATTAAGACAATTGAATTGGCTGGGAGTATACAATTGAGTTAATATGGATATAAATGCTCTTGATGTGTCTGCTGTGTCTGCACCTCCTCACTTTCTCAATCAGCCAGGGAATCCAAGCATAGAGTGGGATGAGTGGATTGAGGTGTTCGACAACTATTTGGAAGCCTTGAATGCACAGGACTACACTAGCAACAGGAAAAAGGCAATCCTGCTTACCAACTTAGGGAAAGACGGACAACATATATTTAAATATTTGCCTGTTGCTAATAATGTACATGGTCAACCCATTCAGGATGTCTTTGAGGAGGCACGGAAAAGATTAGAATTGAGATTTGCCAAGGAAACAAACGTAGCGCTAAGAAGGTACAAATTTTATACTCAGCCGCAGAGAGTTGGAGAGTCCATTGATGACTTTGTCACAAGACTTCGCGAACTTTCTTTGAAGTGCAAATTCGGCCCTATGACTGAAGAAATGATCAGAGACCAATTATCGTTCAGTGTAGAAGCAGGAAGACCCAAGAATGCTTTTGGGCCGCAAAGGACCCCTCGCTTAAGGATGCAATTGACATTGCAAAAATAATAGAGGAGTCAGACTCTTGCATGAAAGAAATGGATCGTAGGGACAACAAGGTTAACATGTCTTGTGAAGGTGAAACATCTGTTGTAGAGGGTTGTGAAGGGGAAGTAGCTGCCTCTACCAAGTTTAAAAGTGTGAAGAATTCTTACAGGGGTAGAGCATATCTTGTAGAGTCGGGAACAAGGTTTGTGGAAATTGTGGCAGTGCTTACCACACATCCGACTCGAAGCAGTGTTGGGCCATTGGGAAAGAATGCAGAAGGTGTGGCCGCAGGGGTCACTTTGAAAGAATGTGCAGGGATACCAACAAGGGAAAGATGGCAATGTTAATAGATGAGTCTACTACATATGAATGCTTTTACAAGCCTGATAGGACTTTGTGTGTTGAACCTTCGTCATGCAGCGATGGGGAGGATGGAGAAGTTTTTCTCACTGAACCTCATAGCTTAGATGATAGGAGGAAAAAACGGCCTAAGGCAGGGTTTGTCATTGGTGATAAAAAAATTAACTTGATGGTTGACTCGGGGTCACTATATACTATCATATCTAAAAGGATCTTCAAACAAGAGTGGCCTAATAAAAAGCTGATGCCCAAATATATCAATCCTGGGGGTATCAGGGAGAACAGATAGACATACTTGGTTACATGGCAACTGTGATTGTTTTTAAAGGAAGATCTGTGAGGGGTAAGGTATATGTAGCAGAATCAGGACCCCCAATCTTAGGATGGTATCACCAGTTTGACCTCCATATCAAAATTGACCAACATGCCGTTGAACAGGTCATGGTGGTAGATGATCTCTCAGTGGCAGATATCCTGGAAGGAGGTAAGGGTGTTTTTAGAGATCAGCTGGGCAATCTGGAGGGATATGTACACAAGATAAAGATGAAAAGTAATGCGGTCCCAGTGCAACACAAACTGAGAAAGGTTCCTATCATGGTAAGGGGGGAGGTGAAGAAAATGTTGAATGAGATGGTAGCCAATGGGGTGATAGAACCTACTGAGTGCTCATCATGGATTTCCCCGGTTGTTATTTCACAAAGAGCTGATGGTAAATTACGTTTTTGTGTTGACCTCAGAAGTTTGAACCAGAATGTAATCCCTGACACCTTTCCCTTGCCCAACATAAATGAACTGATGGTGATGCTTAACGGGGCAAAATACTTTTCTAAATTGACCTTCGTCATGCTTACCATTAAATACGCTTGCACGAGTCATCAAAACACCTCACAGCTTTCATCACCAATGAGGGGATATTTCAATTCATGAGGATGCCCTTTGGGTTATGTTCGGCTGCGAGCGTGTTCCAGAGAATGGTCACAGAGATTTTCAAAGGTGTAAAAAATTTAATTTACTTCCAGGATGACATTTTGGTGTTTGGTGAGAGTGTGAGTGACCACAACTCTGCATTGAAAGATGCCCTTGCAAAAATCCTTGAATCTGGCCTGACCCTGCGCAGGGAAAAATGTACATTTTTGGTAAACGAGGTGGATTATCTGGGGTATTCCATCTCGTCAGATGGCGTTAAACCAAAGAGAGACTTACTAGCTTCCATAAAAATGGCTCCAGTCCCCACCAACAGAGACCAGCTACGCTCATTTATTGGGCTAATCGAGTACTATTCTAAGTTCGTGAAGAACTTTGCAAGTAAGACAGAACCCCTGAAAGTGCTCATGAGAAAAGGGATCAAGTTTTGTTGGGGGGATGATCAGGAGAAGTGCTTTGGTGATATTAAGGAAGAAATATGCAACGCAGGCATTTTGGTTCCATTTGATGAAGATGGGAAAACTGTTATTACTGTGGATGCAAGCGATACCGGTGTTGGAGCTGTGTTGTCGCAGCATGACGGCACCAATGAGAAAACAGTGGCGTTCGCATCTCGTACTCTAACTACCACTGAGCGCTGTTACTCAGTGATAGAAAAGGAAACTCTAGCAGCCGCTTGGGGTGTGGAGTACTTCAGGATGTATGTGTGGGGGCGTAGATTCAAACTCCGCACTGACCATAAGCCATTGTTGAAGATACTTTCGCCAGGTGGGACAGGAAAGGGGTCAGCCAGACTAGCAAGATTGGCCTCTAGACTACAGGAGTACAATTTTGATGTAGAGTTTATTTTGGGTTGGCGCAATATACAGGCCGACTGCATGTCACGACTGTCCTTGAATTGGGAGGAAGAAGACAGGACAGGTGTATCAAAGAAAGAAAGTGAAGGGGCCATCTCTAGTGTTGAGGATGTAATCCAGTGGAGTAGTGGCGCAGTCAGTGAAAAAGAGTGGGTGGAAGCTATGTCTAAGGACGAAATTCTTAAGAATGTTATGAATCTTGTGTCCAAGGGTAGACGTAGGGAAAGCACCTTGCCCATCAGCATTAGACCTTTTAATGCAGTAATTGACGAATTGTCTATTGTTGCTGATCAGGTTATCATGCGTGGAGGCAAAATAATTCCCCCATTTGACATCCGCAAAAGACTCTTTGACTTGGCGCATGAAGGGCATCTGGGGCAAACCATTACAAGGAAACGGTTGAGAAACAAATTCTGGTGGCCTGGTATGGATGGTGAGGTGGTCGATTGGGTGGAGAGGTGCAGTGATTGCTGCGAAAGTGAGAAGCGCCTCAAGGTGGGACCCCAATCCGTCCCTAATTTCATCCATGACCCAGGTGTAGTGTGGCACAGCATATGCCTAGATTTTATCGGGCCAATACCGGGTGTCCATCCCAGCAAAAGGTTTGGGTTAGTGGTAATGGATGTTCATACGTGGTGGCTCATTGTCTACCTACTCCCCGAAATAACCACTCGAGCTACTATTAAGGTTTTGCGTATGATTTTCAAAGAGGAGGGTCATCCCACTGTCCTTATTACGGATAACAGGACTCAGCTGACTTCTGGTGAGATGAGAGAATTTCTGAGTGAGTGTGGTATTAAACATACGTTCACAACTTTGTACAACCCGCAATCCAATGGGATTGTCGAGAGAGCCAATCGTATGATCAAGGGCGCGATATGTTTGGCAATAACCAATAATCTTGACATTGAGGAGACTCTGAGCGAGTTAGTATGGGCCTATAGCACGACGGAAAATGAAACCACAGGAGTTATTCCCTTTGTCGCCATGCGAGGTAGGAGGCCAGCTTCCAAACTGGTGCCTCCGTGGATCAGAGAATTGGTTGAAGGAAAGAAAGAGGATGGATGTGATGTGAGCATTCCTGAGCATGCTTCCTGTAGAGTGCACGACAAGGCGAAAATTGTGTCCAGCATTAATGCTGGTGACTGGGTCAAAGTCTGTTTTGGATGTTGGGTAAGAGGTTTATGCAAATTTCGAGGACCCTTCCAGGTAAAGGAAGCACACCCATTCTATGTTGTGTTAGAAAATGGTGAAATGTGGAACCTACGTAGGGTGGCAAAGTACTGCTCACGAGACCACGTTCCTAAAACCCTGGTTAGTAAAGGGGTTACGAAGAATTCATGTTCTGGGTACATGTTGGCTCATGACTGCCAATTGCTCGACAGTGCTCACACCAGTGTAGGAGTGAGGGCACCAGGCCCAGGTGGGGATAACCTGAGCAATGGTCAAAGGCCAATTTACACAAATGATGACACACCCGATCTTCATAGAGCTCAACCCTATCAGAGACCCTTGCGGGCTAGGAGACCCCCTCAGCATTTACAGGACTTCATTGTCGGATGATTTGTTGTTACGTTCTATGCTTCTGACATTTACATGCTTTCCCTTCCCTTTGTTTTCATGTTATTCCCTATCTGTGTGTAGAAGAAAGGGTGGTATGTTGTGACGTCATTCTTCTCCACGCGCTGCCGTGGAATGTTGGTATGCCGAGTGTTCTATGCCGAGCGCCGGACGCCAGCTGTCAGTTGTCATCGGCTGACTGCAGGCGGCGGGCGCGCTGATGTTCTGCTGTTTACTCTAATAAAGCTTGCTGTTCAACCTACACCCTGTCTCATGTTGTGGTCACAACAAACTGCATCAGTTTCCACATGTCACGTCTTTATTTAACAACTCTTCTTTTATCCTGGGTGCAACCCCAACCCACAAAAATTATTAAATAATCGCCATCAGCTTAGTTATGTTGCACGCCTAATGATTTCCTCATTCTGCATATGTCTCTTTCTGAATCACATGAGGTTCCTTCGCATTTCGTTCAGTTACACAGCGCTAATTGGGCGGGGCGCGAAGCAAGTGAGCACGCCAGTACAGATCTGAAACAGTTAAGCCTGTTTACATTGGAGTACATTGGTGTGCATCCCACCACCTTTGAAACATTTTGAATTACCCATTCCGTCCTAAACCGATGGGGTTGCACCCAGGATAAAAGAAGAGTTGTTACACCAGTCAAAAATGTCAACAAATACAAATAATGGATGATCTGCACAGGAGACACGTTTCCCTTCAAGTATAATCACCAGATATATGGACTTACCTGATGGCTATGACTCGTTGGTGTCATGGGAAGTTTACAATTATTTAGAAAAAACGGACTGTTTGAATAATAATTAAGGACAATCACACTTCGCAGGGTTTTATACTTTAAATTTGGCCCAAAGGGTTTGGCATGTACATTTACGGCAGCATTGGTTATATAGATGCATTTTTAGAGGCGAACAGGGTAGTTAAACATGTCAAGCAACATTATTTGCAAAGCAGGCTGGTAAATTGAGTATCCTAAGAGAAGAAGTGGGAGGGTTTATTATGATGTAATGAATGTTGTCCTTTCCGTAGTTTAGCATTCACACTAATGACACGTGATTTAGCACCTGGTTAGAACTGAGGGAAGTTAAAAGGTCCGATAACACTGAAACATTCAATGCTACCATGATCAACAAAGGAGAGACGTGCGTCAGCGCATGGTGGAAAATTCAAGTGGTATCTGACTACTGGTTTAACCACACTGATATGGGGCACAATTCGTAGGCTTACAAGTGAAAATAAACACATGTCACGGTGAGCGCTTTGTGATTATTAATGCAAACAACGTGAAATAGGGGTGGCATGGGTAATTACGGGTGACGAATATTATGACAATCAGGATTTTTAGAAATGTGTGATGCTTAGGTTGTACTAGCTAGCATGTGGAATAGGGACTGTTGGTGTTATCTAAATGCAGAAAATACTAGCAGAGCTGTCTTTTCAGAAACTGTGGGTTTAAGAACATGCAGTGTGGCTTAGTCCAAATGAATCTTGCACTAACGAAGATAGGAAAATAGACATATGCAGAATGAGGAAGTCATTAGGTGTGCAACATAACTAAGCTGATGGTGGTTATTTATTAATTTTTGTATTTATAGATGCCCCTGATGAAGGGAAGTATCTCGAAATGCATTGGGTTTTAAATAAAGACGTGACATGTGGAAACGGATGTAGTTCCTGTGTTTATATTGAGGATTTTGTATCAAAACAGAAATGAGTAAAATGAATCGATTACATATGCCTTAAATAAGGAGAAAAGTGAAGGAGTAAACGGAAAAAAGTGAAGATTAAACAAATACATTTCGATATATTGGATTCATTCAGTGAGAAATTTGTCTGTGCACCTTGAAAAGGAATCACATGAGGTTCCTTCGCATTTCGTTCAGTTACACAGCGCTAATTGGATGGGGCGCGAAGCAAGTGAGCACGGCAGTACAGATCTGAAACAGTTAAGCATGTTTACATTGGAGTACATTGGTTTGCATCCCACCACCTTTAAAATATTTAATATTTGGGGAAGCCAGTGTGCTCCATGGCCCCTGATAATTGTTAGAACCCCAGGGCTCCACCGTTGGCGCAATGTGTATTTTCAGAGCCCTGTGTGGCTCCAAGGATTGGCGCAGTTGTTTCTAAGGGCTTGTGGTAAATAAAGATTTACCGTATACTGAATTTCTATGCGGTATAAGATCAATAAAATAGCTCAATCAAAATGAGAGGCAGAGTCCGTGGAATCTGAGTTTATAAGGGTTTTATTCCATGTAATGGAATGGTTCGAACCATGGTATCATGTTCCATCACCGCGAAGGTTCAGGAAGGGATTGACAATGCTTTATTAACAGTGCACAATATATATAGTAAATGCATACAATGGTGATGGATACAGAAGGCGTAACAGCTGAAAGAAATGAGATAAGAACACATGTGCGTAACAGAAGGCGTGCACGAGGGCGTACACGGAGGTGTGTGCTAGAAACGTCACATGAAAGTGTCACAAGTGGGTGGATTAATAGAGGAATCCTGCAGCGTCAGCAGAAATATATGGCTGGATGCGCGCGCAGGTAACATGACGTGTGATTGACGTGGAACTGGAGGGTGAAGGGGACTTGACATTTAGCTCCAAAAGAGGAGACAGAAGTCTGGCGTGTCAGAACAACCTAAACCCAATCATATCTGATATCTTGTGTTTGAGGAACTGTATTATCTAGGAGGAAAGGTCTTTCGGGTAGAGGCTATTCTATACTGACTGCTAATGCGTGCCTATGTGTCTACGTGTCTGCGTGTAATGCGAGGGGCCATGGGCCTACCATGGTAACTGGAGCAATTAATTTCTTGCACGGAGACAAAAAGGCCGGGCCCTTTCCTCTGCAGCTGGGGGGATGTTTACCTAAATCACTAGACAGGAATGTATTGTCAAGGAGCGGAGCAGATAACTTGAAGGCTAAATTGTCTTGGCAGGCAAGCATGCCGAGCCGGGCACTGCTCGCCGCGTAGGGAGTAAGGCAAGGGTCACGGATGCAGATCCAGGCTGTAGCTTTCTGAGGCAGAAGGCAGAAAGGGCTCGATGGCAGAAATCAGGGCCTAACTCAACAGGGCCAGGAAAACGTGAAAGTGCACCATGTAAAGACGGTGGCACGGCATACTTAGGAACAGAATTATCGACCCATCCAGGGTGGATTTGATAGAGGACATGTCAACGTTGGACGCAAATGTATTTGCGTCTTCATATCTGGTCATGGAGGGAAATTACATGTACTTGAAGCACGTACATGGAGCCGTTGGGGTCTACGTTAGGGGACACAATTGACCATAAAAACTCCAATTACCTCATTCCCTCCTTGTCCCCTACGGACCCTTCATGATATATCAATCTTCATTAGTCCATCTATTTGTTCATATAACATCATTTGCTCTTCCTTTTTCAGGCGGGATTTAGAACGTGGACTTGGATGGGGAATACATGATGTGGCGCACAAGCCGCAAATCGCTGGCCCACACTGTAAACATAGGCAACAACTGAATACTATGAGAAGGGCTATTCCGAGGAAGGATAGGACTTTCCATCCCCAGGCTGATAACACGCTCCAGAGCCAACCGGACCAAGTCCAGGTGCCTGGGTTCTTGTGTATCTGACTTGCAATCTTATGGAGACGGGTTATGGCTCTATATACTGATGGTGCATTTTCTGGAATGAAAACACAGCAACTCGATCCGATGACTCTACAAGCTCTGCCCCTATCGGCCAGGATGACGTCAAGGACAAGACGATTTTGAAGAACAACAAGTCTCATAGCAGACTGTTCCTCTGTTAGGTTGCCTAGGGCGGAAGTAGTTTCATTCACTACTGCTTCAAGGGTTCTGGTTAATTTGCGTATCAGTTTACTATTCGAGACAGTACCTAAATAGGGAAAGAAACCTTTATTAAAGTCTGTGTATTGCCCCCATGCTGTTTCAGTATAGTCAACAATCGGTAGATCTCTCTTGGGTCTATTGTGTACTAGATGAGAGTCCCTATGATAATCAGGTGGGGCTAGGAAAACAGGGGGCAGAAGGAATGCAATGTAACAAGTACCATCCCAGCCTAAAGGTAAGCGAACATAAGCTGTATGACCACAAATGAAATAGGAATGACGGGAAGCTTTGAATGTAGACTTGCCTTTATCACTGAATTCAATCACAGTAGTACATTTACCATGACCTAGGTGTACTGAACCATTCTTTCTGACACATAATTCACCTTTGACTGGTAATACTGACATTGCGGGTAAGTCTGGTCTTGTATTGGACTGGACATTCAGAATCATGAGGTTAAGTGTAAAATTACCTAATCCATACACTTCGTTTTCTAGATCGGTCCCTGTCCTTTGTGGAAGACCCTCCTTGTCAGGGAAACATGCTTTATGCATAACTATGTTCAGATTTCCCCATACCCAATTGCCCTGGTAAACTATGGAATCAGAATTTAAAGAGTTCATTAAACTAAACCATGCACCACAGGAACCATTGTGTGTAAACGGGTACGGAAAGAGGGGCAGAACTCCCTTGTATTTCTGATAGGGAGGGAGTCGGCCACATATCCAACAATTGGTAGCATTGCTGGTCTGATGAGAATGATGTAACATACTGATGAAAGTATTGTTGCGCAGCGCAAGTCGGTATGATAACTCGTGAGGGGGCAATTCACTGAAAGTATGCTCGACAGTGTCATTTGGGAAAGAATGTGCACGTATGAAGATAGGAAAGTACATGTGCAATAATAAGCTTGCAGCAATAATCGTAAGACTCAGAAAAAACATAATCAATAATGTAACAATACAACGGCTGCGGAGAGATTTACAATATTTTCGTTTCTTGATCTGTTTCTGTCTATCTCTCTCTCTATTGGGATCTAACTTGTACATGTCAGGAACCTGTCTAACCGCTTCACCTAGGGGAGGACTTAAACAATTAAACTGTCTGACTTGCTAGACCTCAATTTCAGTTTGTACTCCTGCTGAGGAGTTTTCTCTAACAGGGGGAGTTTAGTATCAGTCTCTGGAATGGGGCAGGGCTGGGAGTCTGTATTTGGCGGTAGTCCATGGAATTTCTTGATGTGATTCGAGTGGAGCCAGCCTTTGCGGCCCTCCACCTTAACTGCGTCCTCGTGGTCAGCAGAACAAGCTTCGGCTCCTGCCAGCGGGGCTCCAGCGGACTCCTCCTATCGAAATTCCGGATAAATACTAAGTCTCCAGGGACGATCTCGTGTGGCTTCACCTCGGTGTTGTCGGGGAAAGCTGCAGCTACCTGTGAACGACAAGATTGTAGTGCAGACATCAAGGAGGCAAGGTAATCTGTCAGCATATTACAGTCAACATCTGTGATCTTACGAGGCAGAGGCATCCCCCACATATTCGGCGGCCTGCCAAAGACCACCTCGTACGGGGATAGCCCTGTTCTTGAATGAGCTACCATTCTCATATAAAAAAGAGCAACTGGTAAAGCTACTATCCAGTCTACGCCTTTCTCTTTACACACCTTGGCGAGACGCATTTTCAGGGTCTGATTGTGTCTCTCTACGAGACCTGCTGCCTCGGGATGTCGGACACAATGGAACTTCCACTGATAGCCTAGCAGGAGTGATACCTGCTTCATAAGCTCGGACGAAAATGGCTGACCATTATCCGAGTACACGATACGGGGCAAACCATACCGTGGGAAAAATTCACGTACCAGCTGCTTGGCAGTGGTCGGAGCAGTGTAATCTGGGACAGGATATGCTTCTGTCCATCGGGAAAGTGCGCATACAACTACGAGGACATACTTGAATCCTCGACAACGTTCCATCTGGATATAATCCATCTGGAGGACTTCAAAAGGGTGATCGGGAGGATGAAATCCACCTTGCTCTACGGGAATGCCTTTACCTGGGTTGAACTGACAACAGATCATGCAAGTACGCACTTTCTGTTTTGCTGCTGCTCGTAAATGCTTATTGAACCAAAGGTTTTGAATACTGTCTAGCATGGCCTTTTCTCCTAAATGTGCAGGACTATGTGCTGTGTTAATGATAACTTGAACCATAGAGTCGGGGAGAAACCATGTGGCTTTTCCCTTCGTCATCCGTCCCTGTTCTGTCTGTATCCCTCCTAGTTCAGTCCATTTCTTGATTTCGTCTGGTGTAGCATGTGTTTGTATGTCAATTACATCTAGGGCGGGATCCCTAACTGTCATGCAATGTGTCGGTGTCGGGACTATTGTCTTTGTCATATCAGTTGTGTGAGTATGAGTCTGAGCTGTATGCTTGGCTGTTCGATCTGCCAGGTCATTACCCTGGGAAATGGTATCTGTAACTTTCGTATGTGCTTTGCACTTCATGATGGCTATGGCTGTAGGCAAATGTATTGCTTCTAACAGAGCTTGAATGAGGGGACCGTGCTGGATCTTGGCACCGTGAGAAGTTAAGAAACCTCTCTCTTGCCAGAGGACTCCGAAGTCGTGTACAACTCCGAAGGCATAACGGGAATCTGTGTATATGTTGGCTTTCTTATTCTTGGCTCGAATGCAGGCTTGGGTCAGAGCGATGAGCTCTGCTGCTTGAGCTGACAGGGTGTCAATACGATGTGTTTCTATGACTTCAGTTTCCGTCGTGACTGCATATGCGGCCACTAATTCTCCTGTACTTGTTCTCATACATGAACCATCCACATAAAGTGTCAGGTCTGGATCTGGTAATGCGATATCTGTCAAGTCTTGTCTGGGTTTCGTCGTAATGGTAATGACTTCAACACAATCATGTGCTAAAGGGTCTGTCTCACTTAATGGCAAAGGTGTAGCAGGATTCAATGTATTGCAGCGCCTGATTTCTATGTGTGGCTGAAACAATGTCAATTCATAACCTGTCAGTCGTGCTATAGTCAAATGTTGAGTCTGTGTTCTGTTCAAAAGGACTTCCACGGCATGTGGAACTTGTACTGTCAATTGGTGTCCTAATACTATGGAATCACTTTGTCTAATCGCTAGAGCTGTTGCTGCTACAGATTTCAAGCACGCAGGCAGAGCCTGGGCTACTGGATCTAATGTACTAGAAAAATAAGCACATGGTTTGTGTGAACCTGCTTGATCCTGGGTGAGTACTGACAACGCAGTACCTTCGCGTTCTGTGACAAAAAGTGTAAAAGGCTTGTTGTAACATGGTGTTGCTAAAACTGGTGCTTGACATAAGGCTTTCTTTAATTCGTCAAAGGCTTGTGTATGTTCCTGAGTCCAAGGGAGGACAGTCGAAGACGCTGCCTCCTGTGTTGTCAACTGTATGAGTGGCTTAGCTAGGAATGCATATTGTGGAATCCATTGTCTGCAATAGGAAGTGAGTCCAATAAAGGCTCGTACTTCCTTCTGTGTCTTGGGTTGCGGAAGATGTGCAATTAACTGTATTCGTTCAGGTGTAAGCTGCCTACCCCACTTGGTCAGCAAGTGCCCAAGGTACACCACTTGCCTAGCACAGAATTGTAGCTTCGAAGGAGACACCTTGTGTCCCTTGTCCGCCAGGAAATGCAAAACTGTCAGCGACGCTTGTTCGCATTCTGGTTCGCTACGGGCGGTGATCAGTAGATCATCGACGTACTGAAGTAGGGCAGTGTTGGGTGGCATGTGAATACTGTCTAGTTGTCGTTTTAATGCTTCTGACTGTAGATGCTGGGGCTTTCTGTTAATCCTTGAGGTGCGCGTGCAAATTTGAAGCTTCGGCCATTTAAACAGAATCCGAAAAGGTATTGGCTTTCCGGATCGATGGGGACACTAAAGAAGGCGTTCTTGAGGTCGATTACGGTAAATAACGTCGCTTCGGAATCAATAGCAGTCAATAGAGACAAAATGTCGGGGACCACGGGATATTGTGGTACAATGCATTTATTCAATTCTCGTAAATCGATAACTAAATCGATAAACTGGGGGTGCATTTGGATCTGTACGTTTAAGAATTGGAATGATAGGGGAATTACAAATATTGGAGTCAGTTTCTACAACCACTCCTTGTGCAATGAGCTCGTCAATGATTTTCAGTAAAGCCTCTACAGCATCTGGTGGTAACTTGTATTGTCGAATACGTGGTAGTACTACTCCTGGCTTGAGTGTGACACGATATGGAGTAATGTGCATACAACCTACATCAGTGGGGCCTTGTGCCCATAAATGTGCAGGAACATTCTGTAACCTGGGGTCAATATCTCTCAACACATAGTGACCCTTAAAATCACGAAGGAACAACCTTACTCCTTCCGGAGAACAACAAATTACAGCTCCTAGAGCTTTCAGAGTCTTAATTCCAAGTAAGTTTTCTGGACATGATTTCGTGAGCAATAAATCTGTAGTGCGGGACAATGGACCAACTGCAAGGGGAACTGGTTTCGACACTTCATTAACAATGGGTTTTCCTGAAAATCCAAGGGAAACATTCTGTGAGCCTGAGAGGGGTGCCCCTGGAACCTCGTCGTGACTAATTGTCGTCCTGCTTGCCCCTGTGTCAATCAAAAACTTTCTATCCTTCCCTAATACCTGACTATGTACGTAAGGACCCTCTTGATCTACAGGAACCTCAATAAGAGGCAAGCCAACCTCCCTCTCTAGGCTGTTTCATGTGTATCGCTGATAATCGGGATAATCGGTTTGTGCATATTGGTACATCTGCTGTGTTGCATGTTGTGTGGCGGCAATGGGCTGTGGCTGTGGTACCGCTACGGTCTGTTGGGGAACCTGCATAGGCTGAACACTCTGTGGAACGGGTTGTTGGACCTGGTCCTGTCTAGGAGGACGCGGTCTCTCTTTAGTTTTACCTGTGGCTATGTTATGTTTCAAAACTGCACAATCGTTTACATAGTGACCTGGCTGTTTACAATAATTGCATGTCCCTTTAACAGGAGCTGTTGAAGTAATGGACTGTGATTGTGTCGTACCCTTTTTATGACCGTCTGTTGGGACTGACTGAGCAACTAGCATTTTCATTTTCGTGTCTTTCATACGTCTCTGTTCGTGGTCATGTTCTTCCCTGATTCTGTTCTGGTGATACTGTAACATTTGTAACATTTGTGAAGGCGAATTAGCTTGCCATGTGCTCTCGACTTTCAGTACACGGTTTTTAACCTGGGGCAATGAATTCTCGACCAATTTGGATACAAAAAGGTGTGGGTATGACTCGCTACTTGCTTTCAGGCCACTATTAATAATAAAACATTTCTCAAACCGGGAATAAAAATCACTAGTGTCTTCATCGGGTTTCTGTTTGCAGGCTGAGATAGCATCCCAGTCCTCCTTTTTAGTTGCTAATAATCGTGGCAAAACCTGTACTAACAATCCTGGTAATGCTTTAGTTTTATCCCCAAGGCCTAAACCTGGGGTTCGACCAGTTTCTTCGGTTTCTAATGCAGCCCAATCAATTTTTTGGTCTCCCACCTCCCATTCTTTTTCTTTGACTTTCTCGTAAATACCGGCAGGCAATAATACTTTCAATATTTTCATGATGTCGGGATAGGTGTAATCTCCCATGAGTAACATGTCTTTAATTTCACGGTGAAAACCTGCAGGGTCTTTATCGTGGCTGGGCACTATTTTCTTCATTTCCAATAATTCCATTTTAGTTATGGGCGTGTATACATACACACGTGTAAGGGTATCATCAGTATTCCTGACTGGGTGTACTTCTCGTAAGGGATTCTGTTTGTCAAAGTCAAAGTGAAATGGTTTCCTGACTGGGGGTGGAACGGAAACAAGGTGTGGAGTCAAGAAGGTTCTATATTTGTGACGTTGTTCCAAAATTGTTTCAATTAGATCGGTACCTAGACCTCTCCATCGTCTCAGGAGTAAGTCTTGCAATAAGTTATATAATGGACCTGGATCAGATGCTTGGTTTTCATACTGTATAATGAGATGCTGGGTCATGTATATACCAGCTAATCGCTGTTCTTCTGGAGTAAGACTTAAAAACGTTTGCACTACTGAATCGTCTTTATATATGCTGTCATCTCCGGCCCACTGTACTGCGGACCGGGCTAGTTCCTGATCACGTAGGGTATTGAGTTCTTGATAACCTATCCTTTCTTTTAGTACCTTGTCAGTCATTTGGAATACATGCTCGAGGGTACATCGTTCTGGTATCGGACATAGGTAACGTTTCTTGTTTTCGAACGTCTCTTGTTTACGAATGGGTCTATCGAAGGGCCTATCAAAAGGATGTGGTCTAGGAAGTTTCTCTCTACCTACATATGCTATCAGCTTTTTATCTGACTGTTGCGAGGTTTCTGCTAGATCCTCTGTATCATCCTCCTCCTGCGAGGAGGTTGGGCCGTCTGATTCGAGTGGCTCATCAGGTTCTCGACGTGCATGTATATCTATTATTTCTTTACGGATCTTTCTAACCATAGCATGTACACATGTCTCTCTATCATGTTTACCATCCGCAATATTCTGGCTCCATCTGGTCAATCTATCCATCTCATCTTGTGGAAAACCTGCCTGGTCTTGTTCTCTTATTAAACAATTAACCAAAAATCGCATGATTAGACCTTTGTTCTCAACTTTCTGACGTGACATGGCGTTACCCACACTCTCCAGTCCTTCTCCTGTTCTAATAAAATGATACATTTTGTCTAGATGTTCTGGCATTTCTGGTAGTAATAACAAATACTCCGTAACACGTCTTAAACGTAGTGACGCTAACAACATGGGTCCTGTTTTACCAGGTACTGTGTCATATCTGCAATCTATAAGGTCTTTTCTAAGCTGTTCGGCCGGGGCACCTTTAGGTGTCCGAGCCATCGCAAATTCTCTCATTGTCATTCGATGTAACGGAGGCGGGGTCTGATAACCTCCTGTAGCACCTCCTGAGGCGGAGGCGTGGGCATAACCTGGCTGTAGGGTCGGTATCTGCCGTAACTGGGTTGGAACCTGGACTGTGCCAGTCCCAAAAGGATTAAGTGGATGCAATTGTTGAATACCAGGGGGAACAACGGGTGCGGGTGCAGGAAGGGGTGCGGGAGGGGTCTGCTGCTGCGGACCGGGGAGCTGATGATTATCAGGTGGTAAGTTATTGTTAGCAGGTGGCACATGGCCAGGTACATTGGTGTAGGCAGGAGCTACATTGTCTAAATAGGAAGAAAGGAAAATGTCTGCGGCGGTCTTATGACGTAATTTGGTTGGAGCCAATGGAGGGGGCAGATCTTTCGGGGGGGTTTCCGGGGTCACTTTGGGCAGGCCCTCGGCCAGTACTGGATACAGTCCTGTCAAAATGGCATTACTCTGTCTGTCGTGTTGTTCCATTCTAACTCGTTCTCCTTCCTCTAATAGTTCTTTTTCTTTGGCTTTCTCAGAATCCTCTCTACTTTTCTCTGCTTTTCTGAGCGCTTTCTCTGTCCGTCTGTGTGCTTCTTTACGCCATAATTCAATGGCATCTTTCTGTGACTGTCTGGATTTCTTCTTCCACAACGCTTCTTCTACTCTCATGATGCACTCGGCATCCCATGTCCCTGTAACGGGCCATCTCTGATTCTCTGCCAAGTCCTTGGTGTAATCCACCCACAAGTCGAGATATAATACGGCATCTAAGCCGTGCTTATGGTACATAAAATGACCAGGAGTGTCCCTGGGTGGGATGGGAACAGCCCCCTCAAGTATCCCTTTTCTAGTTCCTATCTGGCGTAATTTCAAGAATAGAGGCATGGCTGCCTCGATCTAGACACTATACACAATAAACACAGTAGAGATAAATGCGAACAATCATTCATACCACGACATTAAAACACATTAAAACATTTTAAAACGAACAAAAACACCGTAATGAACAAAAACACTGTATACTTGATGTACTGCTAAACAGTACAGATACACTGCTAAAACAGTGCAGACCGGGTCTGCGTACCCAAACCCGTCTTGACCGGATACAAATAAATGCACCCGTCTAGATGCGTCCCCAGCAACGGTACTCACCGGGAAGCACGGAACGGAAGGCCTCGGAAACTCGACTGGACTGGACTGGACTGACGTCACTGCTTCTGCTGCGCACTACGCATGCGCCTCGACTCTACTGGTGGGCCTCTCGATACCTCGGACTCTGCTCTCTCGGCTGGGCTCTGGTCGGGATCCTCCGCACTCCTCACCGCCTCATCTGGATGTCGGCCGCAGTCTCCGTCACCTCCGTAGGCCTGAGGGAGACACAGGAAATCCTGCAGATGCGCATGGGGTCCGTCACAGCTGTGGTCGGGGGCAGAACCTGCGACGCATCTCCGGCGCGTGGGGTGGGGGAGGGGTCGCTATTCGGGCGCCAAATTATGTGGTAAATAAAGATTTACCGTATACTGAATTTCTATGCGGTATAAGATCAATAAAATAGCTCAATCAAAATGAGAGGCAGAGTCCGTGGAATCTGAGTTTATAAGGGTTTTATTCCATGTAATGGAATGGTTCGAACCATGGTATCATGTTCCATCACCACGAAGGTTCAGGAAGGGATTGACAATGCTTTATTAACAGTGCACAATATATATAGTAAATGCATACAATGGTGATGGATACAGAAGGCGTAACAGCTGAAATAAATGAGATAAGAACACATGTGCGTAACAGAAGGCGTGCACGAGGGCGTACACGGAGGTGTGTGCTAGAAACGTCACATGAAAGTGTCACAAGTGGGTGGATTCATAGAGGAATCCTGCAGTGTCAGCAGAAATATATGGCTGGATGCGAGCGCAGGCAACATGACGTGTGATTGACGTGGAACTGGAGGGTGAAGGGGACTTGACATTTAGCTCCAAAAGAGGAGACAGAAGTCTGGCGTGTCAGAACAACCTAAACCCAATCATATCTGATATCTTGTGTTTGAGGAACTGTATTATCTAGGAGGAAAGGTCTTTCGGGTAGAGGCTATTCTATACTGATTGCTAATGCGTGCCTATGTGTCTACGTGTCTGCGTGTAATGCGAGGGGCCATGGGCCTACCATGGTAACTGGAGCAATGAATTTCTTGCACGGAGACAGAAAGGCCGGGCCCTTTCCTCTGCAGCTGGGGGGATGTTTACCTAAATCACTAGACAGGAATGTATTGTCAAGGAGCGGAGCAGATAACTTGAAGGCTAAATTGTCTTGGCAGGCAAGCATGCCGAGCCGGGCACCGCTCGCCGCGTAGGGAGTAAGGCAAGGGTCATGGATGCAGATCCAGGCTGTAGCTTTCTGAGGCAGAAGGCAGAAAGGGCTCGATGGCAGAAATCAGGGCCTAACTCAACAGGGCCAGGAAAACGTGAAAGTGCACCATTTAAAGACGGTGGCACGGCATACTTAGGAACAGAATTATCGACCCATCCAGGGTGGATTTGATAGAGGACATGTCAACGTTGGACGCAAATGTATTTGCGTCTTCATATCTGGTCATGGAGGGAAATTACATGTACTTGAAGCACGTACATGGAGCCGTTGGGGTCTACGTTAGGGGACACAATTGACCATAAAAATTCCAATTACCTCAGGCTAGTGAGAGTCTAAATTAAATTAATGTTCAATGTTTTTGAAATTTTGTTTGTGGAATTACTTTTTTCAAATTCTTATTTGTTTTATAATTATCAAGTTAAATAAATAATTTGGTGCTTATTTTAAAATTTTGATTTTTTGTAGTTAGGCAAGTGAATGTTATAAGTAATTTTATTATTTATTTATCTATCAATCATTTATAAAGCGCAAGACTATCGTCCCTAAGGGGTATCTGGGCGCTGAGGTTGCTGCATCTGTATCAGAAAGCCAGTTCTTGAGTCACTTTCTGAAGTCTGCTAGGGAGGGTGCTGTTTGGAGGTAGAGGTCACTTCATGCTTTGGTGGCAATGTAGGAGAATGTGCGTCCCCCACTGCGGCTGTGATTGATCAAGGGACGTGTGCGAGGGCAAGTGAAGTGGAGCACAAGTGTCTCAAGGGAAGAATCCCCCAGCCACCTTCCAGAGGCTGCTGACCCAGATCCTTGCTGGTATGGAGGCCTTCTCAGCTGCGTATCGGGATGACATTGCTGTCTTCAGTAAAAGTTGGGAGGATCCTCTCTATCACCTCCAGGCAGTACTTCAGGCCCAAGCAGCAAGCAGGCCTGACTATCCAGGCCACCAAGGGCCTGATAGGGTAAGGATCCATAGAGTACTTGGGACACCGGGTGGGCCGTGGTAAGGTGCAACCCATTAGGGCCAAGACGGAAGCTATCCTGACCTGGAAGGTGGGAGCCCCCCAAAAGCGAAACGGCATCAGAGCCTTCTTGGGCCTTGCCAGGTTCTACCGGAATTTCATAAAGGGATATGGCACCGTTGTGACCCCCTTAAGGGAGCTGACTTCAAAGAAGCAGCCCAGGAGTGTAAAATCGATTGAGGCCTGCCAAACTGCATTTGACTTACTCAAACAGGCCATGTGCACAGCTCCTGTGCTCCGGACCACGGACTTCTCACAGGAATTCATTGTTCAGACGGATGCCTCCGAACACGGTATTGGGGCAGTACTGTCTCAGCTGAACAAGGAAGGTCTAGACCAGCTGGTAACCTTCATCTCCCGTAGGTTACTACCCCAGGAAGAAAGGTGGAGTGCAATAGAAAGCAAAGCTTTTGTGGTGTACTGGGCCCTGAAGAATGTTGAGTCCATATTCGTTTGGAACTCACTTTCTGGTTCAATCGGACCGCAGACCCCTCAGGTGGCTAATGCAGATGGGATGCAGAATCCAAAATCATAATAGGGGATGGACTTTAGGGTAGAGCACTGACCAGGGGTTGACCACTCCATTGCTGACAGTCTGTCTAGGTATTTCTGCCGTAGTCAGGAGGACTACCTAGAAGCCAGGCAGAACCCTCCCAATTTCAGCTGGGGAAGCTCTGTGCGGTACACAGGACTATGTGAGGTCTATCAATGTTGGCTCCAGTCCAAAGATATTAAAAAGAGTTCACTGAAAAAGCAGAATACCTCGAGAACCACAGGCCCCTCTTGGCCAACCACAAGTTAACCTAATCTCCCAGGTCCAAATCTTTTTCCCTAAATTTCCAAATCACAACCTGTATCACACCCAGGGGCCAAGCGTACCATCTGTGTCATGCCTTGCGGTCCTAGCACCCAATCCTTCCCACTTCTTTCAGATACCAACAGCGTTAAGAAACAGGTGGCACAAGAAACATTTTTAGACAAAAAAAAGATTGAGGTGCCAACTCTAGCCAATCAGGATAGCCTCCACAAAAATAACGTCCTCTGAGCCACAAAGAACTATAAATAAATATTCAACCTTCCTAGCGTGCTGACTATCGAAGAAAGGTGACTTCTGTGGGATCTCCAACGAGGCCGCCTTATGGCTACTCAGCTAGGACATATAAATAGGTAATATGCCAGATTTCTATCAGTGGCAAGGTGCTCAGGTTATCTTTTTACGCTTCTCCCTAGTTTGTCATACACCACATGCTTTACCAAGGTTATGATGTAGACTCTTACCCTCTGTGATGGCAGCTTTCTGAAAAAAAAAGAGCAAGAGGTGTTTGGCAAAGCAGGAACAGTTTGTTTAATTCAAACAGTGTGGCCGGGATACAGTTACAGGCATAGGGCATGAATGTGAACCACTGTCTTTGGAGCCGTAAATTAGTGAATTTGATGAGGGATCCAGGTGGGTCTTGACTTGCATGGACACATTGCGGCCAGCGGGTAAATTGTCCAGATGTCTGACATGGGGAGCGTGTGATTACTGCATGTACTGTGTGTACTTTGTCCTGATTGGCTATGTGTTCCTAACTCTATGTAACACCTGAATTTAAGTTGTTTTGGGAACGTGCATACCCCTCTGACCATGTGTAGATTATTGGGGCCAATCTCCCTGGATTACAGGGGTGCCGCTGTGCCTGAGGTGCCGCTGTGCCTATCGGTACGATTGATCTGTGGTTTCCTGTTCACGTGTTTGCCTGCCGGCTTTGTGGCACCCCACCTGTGAACTATCAATCAGTGACCTCAGGCCTGGGTCTCAGAGCATGCTTGACTACATATTTCGGAGTTCATAATGGGCGAAGTTGTTAATAAAGATACGATTTCATTTTTATACATGAATGTATCATTATTCATCTTGACATCTGCTTTCTCAATATTAACAGTGGTATTGAAGGTTACATACATTCCGGTTTGCGATTCCCAAATAGCGATTTCTACAGATTTGTAATTTTGAACTCGCTAATCCTGAATTTCATACATATGGCCCTTATTGCCTTTTTCCAAGATTTGTACTGAAGTCTGATTATACTGCCACCTTCTATACTCCCTAAGTAGCGCCCCTAAAAGACAATTACTTATGTTTAGAAGAAAGAAGTTGTTTCTTTATGGAACACCTGTTGTAATTAATCTGTTTCTTTATTGTGGTGGAGTCACAATTCTCTCAGTCTATTGCGACTTAATCTGCTGAGATATTTCAGGTTATCAGCTGCATTGCTGTACTTATTGAACTTACTTTTAGTTTGTATATATACTGGATTGATTGGAATTCCAAAATAAAACCCTTTAACTATTTTTGACGACTCTTGGTCCTTATTGTGGAGCCACATTGGCGTCACAAATAAGAAATGTATTATTGATGTCCATCCTAAAAGTAGGGGAATTTTACAACCTCAGAAAGAACTTCGCAGAAGCTGGAAAAAAATTAAAGCCTCTGCTTTTAGCAAGGTCTATACCCCACCTTCACTTAAGCTAGCCGAGGACTGTGACCAGGCGTTAGATTTTCTTTGAGGCCTCCCTTACAGAGGCTCTCGACTCTATCGCACCGCGGAAGCTGGTTGAATTACAGACCAGTGCAGCCCCAGCACCTTGGTGCTCCGATATTCTTAAGAAAGAAAAAACCATGTGCAGGAAAAAAAGAAAGGAAATGGAGGAAGTCTAAGTCCGAACTAGACAAGAGGAGTTATCTTGAGGCTCATAGAACCTAAATAAGTAAATGTAACACTGCTAGAAGAACACACTTAGGGGCCCGTATTGAAGGAGCTAAGGACTCCTCCTGTGAGGTCTTTATTATTTTAAAGGAGTTCACAAATCCCAGGGCAAACGACCCACTTACACCAGCAACGCAGGCTCTGTGTAATAACCTTGCGACGCATTTTATCAATAAAATTGATCTAATCTACCATGCTTTTGGCTTAGAAGTGAGAGCGCATGAGGGAGTCTCCGGCAAATTAAGTTCTTGCTCTCCGACTTTAGATCATTTTTCTAGCATCACCAGCGAGCAGGTTGGTGCGCTTTTGGCCCAGGTAAAATCTGGAACGGTTTTAGATCCAGCACCACGGGCATTTATGTCGGAGTTAACACCGGTCATTGCTGAGTCATTGGTAGAGATATGTAATATCTCACTTGAAACGGCAACTTTCCCACGTATATGGAAGAGAGCCCGTTTGAAACCTTTATTGAAAAAGGCATCAGCAGACCCAAGGGACCTACAGAATTATAGGCCGATATCCCTCCTCCTGTGTTGCTCTAAGATTTTGGAAACAATAAGAAATAGACAGTTGGCCAGCTATTTGGAAAATAATAACATCCAGGATCTGTCTCAGTCTGGCTTTCGGGCCTTGTATAGTACTGAGACGGCCCTCTTAGAGGTCACAAACTCGCTCAGGATGACGCTAGACAGGGACTCTCTGACCATGCTGGTGCTGCTTGATCTGTCAGCAGCCTTTGACACCATCTCTCATACTGTCCTGCTTTGTAGGCTTAGAGAGATTGGTGTCAGAGGATCGGCATTGGACTAGATGCAGAGTTACCTGTCTGGTAGAACTCAAGCTGTCCAGATGGACTCATTTGTGTCTCCTATCACAGCCGTGGACAAGGGGGTGCCTCAGGGCTCTATTTTGAGCCCAACGTTGTTTAACATCTACGTTGCTCCCTTGGCCAGTATCGTCAGAAATTATGAGTTTGAAACCATCTCCTATGCTGCGATACGCAGCTGATAGTACACATTGGGGACAATCCAGCCGAAACGAAGGCCAAATTTATGAGCTGCATGATGGCCATCGCCAAATGGATGAGAGACAATTTTCTACAGTTGAACTCCTCAAAGACGTTGATCCTGTTATTTGGGAAGGCAGTAGAACTGTGGAGCACCGATTGGTTGCCAACAGAATTGGGGGAACCCCCTGCCCCTAGAAGATGGGCAAAGAACCTAGGGATCAAAATGGACAACAGTCTTTCAATGGAAGAACAGGTCAAAACTCTAGCAGGCACCTGCTATGGGACCATGAGGTCACTCAGAAAGATCTTTCCTTGGATCCCTCTGACGGCAAGAAGAACCCTGATCCAGGCACTTTTGATGAGTCACCTGGACTATGTTAATTCCTTGCTGGTGGGTGTGAGGGAGAATTTGTTGGCCAAACTCCAGGTGGTACAGAATACCGCAGCTCGCCTGGCTTTGGACAAACCAGCCCGAACCCCCTCCCTTCCCCTACTGCGACTTTTGCATTAGCTGCCCATAAGAAAGCGTGCTATTTTTAAACTGCTTTGCATGATCTTCAAATCTCTGCTTGGGTTGGGTCCGTCGTATTTGGCTAACAAGATCGAACGTTACCAACCAGGAAGACAACTCAGGTCAAGTAACTGTAACCTGCTATGCGGTAGGAGAATCAAGAAGGTCAAAATGGGAGGACGTGCCTTTTTCTAACTGGCCCGACACACTGTAACAAGCTTCCTGAGTCTCTCCGAGCCTGCACTAATAGTGTCCATTTTAAAAAGCTACTTAAGACCTGGCTATTTTGAAAAGTGACAACTTACTTCTCCTCCAGCTGGTTCTTTCTCAGGTGCCGAGAGATCCCCTGGGGGATGATTTGTGTGCCTTAAAAATGAGTTTAATAATAATATTACTCCCTTTCCCTGCTTCACGTCAACCAACAAAGGGCCATATGACCAATGAGGGAAAATCTTTGATGACAAGAGTCAGAATGGCAGTACGAGACTGTGCTGATTATAGGTGGGATGCAGAACAAAACAAATTAAATCTAACATAATTGAAGGAACCAGATTAAACCCTGTATTGACAGTGAGGAACTTCACAAAAAATGTTTTTTATTGTCAACCAGTCCACCTTCTTCTTATTGAATGAGTGGTGTTGTTATCGGTGGAAGCTCAGTGGGAGCCAAGGCCCCCAGTGAATACAAGTCAACATCTTATGGGAGTGACTTCAGGGGTTTGTGCTCCTGTTAACTGGACTGTTTCTAATGCCCCAGATGCAATAACTGTTCCAGTTAGTATTGGTCGCACAGTTTCTTTGTATAAACCTTAGTCGTCAGGAATCACGTCACACGCTTTGATAGCTCCTACTGGAGTAAATACATCAACTATTGTTCCTATTGTCCCTGGATGGTGGGGAACGGGAAGTACTCCTTTAGTCCCGAATATGGTGACTACACCTTATGTCACTTGTGTATCGTCCACAATGAATCAGACAGGACTCACTCCTGTAGAGGAATCAGCTCAGAGATCACAAAATTCTCACCTGTCCTTTTGGAATTGGAATGAAAATGTAAATTAGAGAGTTGATTGTTGGCATCCAGATAATTAGTGTGTTTGGGCCAAAATGAAACATCAAAGGAAAGTGAAGGAACAACCTCCCCCGCCCTTGATAAACGGAGAAGGCGCTTCAAATTTCCTATTGAGGGAAGTGCCTGGTGGAGGTTACGTTCATGTCTCATGGAGTAGAAGTGACCTTGTGTCATTCACAAATGATTTCCCCAAACTGAGAGATATGCCAGGGGAGTGTATACTCCGGTTGATCAATTTGTGAATATTTCACAAGTATTGTGAGTAGATTTGAACACCCTTTTTGACATTGTGGTACCGAGTGATTTGTGGGCTGAAAGTAAAGTGCCTATTCAGTGGCTACAGAAAGAGACTCCGAGAAATCCGATATCCCATGCTCCATTGCCTTTAGTGATGAAAAAGTATCAACAGATGATTACCTTTTTGAAAGGGAGCATACCATTAACATTGATAGAACAACCCAAGAGCCTGAAGAGACAGTGCAGGCTTTTTATGAGAGATTGTTGCAAGTGGTTATACAGCCCAGTTGAATAGAAAATTTCAAAACTAAAGATGTGGGAAATGTTGTGTTCAGGTTTGTTACAGGATTGAGACCGGAGATCAGAATTACGATTCAACACAATTTAATAAGTTGGAAGAATAAGTCAATTGATTAGATGTTGAGGTATGTAAAATATTGCAGTGATGAAATGGAAATCAAACGGAAGCGTTTGCAGAAGAAGTAGATGCAGGTCCAGATGAAAGCAGCACAGCGAGGAAGTCAGAGAATGTAGGGAATGATGGTGCTATGCAAGGTGTGTATCGGCAGGAAGTTACTGTGATTAAAAGTAGAAATGGTTATCCACAACAGGGTAGAGGCTGTGGTGCTCCTACTTATCCGGTTACTGGGATAGATCTGGCTACATTGAAGAAATCGAATCCCTGTCATTATTGTAACAAGTTAGGGCATCCCAACAGAGTAGTGAATGAGAATCAGGTTTAAAATTCACGATTTATGCAGACACAGATTAATAAATCCGTACAGCTACAAAATGTACCAAGACAGAGAATGCAAAGTCCTAATGTGCAACACATTCCAGTGATGCAAGTTCCTCAAGCCCTGATTCTTAAGCAAAATATAAATGGTCCCAGATTTAATTCTAACCAGGTCCTGAAAGTTAATGAGATTTCCTCCTAGAACCAGAATCCATTTCAGCAATTTCCTGCGTTTGATTCCCTCAAGGGCTAATACTCTGATTTGTCGCAATGACTGTTAGAAATGTGGGTCTCTAGTTGGCAATGGTTTGCACCTTTGTCCAAATAGGGACCCTTCCTTCTAGTCAGGATAATGGGGATACACTACTGAAATAACCCATTAGTAGCTTGACACGAGTAGTCATGCTTATCTTAGAGGCAGTGTGTAAAGTATTTCCACATAGCCAACAGTAATACAGTGAAAACATCACACAAGTTTTAGAAAAATAAACAATATTTATCTGTACAAACAAGGCCAAAAACCATAAAAGACCAAGATTCAGTAATCAAAAATATTCACTTTGCAAGAATGACTTAAAAGTGCAGTTCCTTGAAGCCGGTAGTTCCGTACGGGGCTACTGCGGTTCTGAAAACAGAATCCAACAGTTTCAGCTGACTGCATTGGTGTGGACCAGTGGTAGAGTCAGCAGACTCGTAAATAGTACCTTAGGTTGTGGCTGATCGTGTTGGTGCAGGCCGGTCGTGGCAACTGCTGGGGTTGCAATGTGAAGCGTACCAGTGCGGCATGCAGTGCCCATAGGTCGCGGTGCAGGCAGCAGCTCAGTGACGGTCGTCCAGTGGCGTCAGTGAGACCAGGGCTGCAGTCCGAAGTGGGGAAGTGTTTGTCGCAGTGCTGAGATATCACGGTGCAAGTGACAGAGCCAGTTGATCAGGGCTGGAGTCGGTCGGCCTAAGCTGAGGTGTGGGATGGGGCTGTGCATTGTGTGACTCACAAGCAGTGCCCCTAAACTCCGGTGCAGACACGGGTGTCGAAGTCAGCATGCAGCAACACCGTCGATGAGACCAGGTTGGCGGAGTGAAGGGAATCGTTGCAGAGTGCGGTGCCCACAGGCCACAGTGCAAACACAGGCTCGGTGGCGGCAGCGGTCATTGCCGTCGGTGTGACGAGGGTGGCGGTGCCCTTTGCGGTGCCTTCAGGACACAGTGCAGGAGTGGTGTCAGTGACGGTGTCAGCTGCTTTCCCCCTCTGTAGCAACTGAAACCCACGGTTCCAGAGGCGGTACCCAGAGGTAAGTGATGTCTTGTCGCGTTCTAATCTAGGACCCTGATCGATACTGTGACCTTATACCCCTATACGGCTATAAATCCATTTATTCCTTAAATTGGCATAACCGATCAAATGCAATATTCAGAAACTCGTCTCTGGCCTCACATGAACAGAGCCACATTTCAGAATCGCTTCCTCTGCAACTTCCTTTGCAGCTCATTAGTGCAATGACATAGCAGAAGTTACTATCTAAGATTCCTAGATTAACACTCCGAGTTCTTCAACAAGATAAAAACTCAGCAACCTGGGAAAGCCCCGCTTGCTATGTTTTGATTAGTAATAGAACTCTAATGTGCACTGATAGACGATCACTTCCTAGTGCCATCTTCATTGACGTCTTATGTCCAAAAACTTACGTCAAACAAGGCACCTATCAGGTATAAATATTACCAACATTGCCTTAAGCAAATGCTGATGATACCATCGCTGCTGCTGTTATGCTGAAGCTATCGCTGTCAAGCTAATGCTGACACTATCGCTACTGCTATCGCTGCTAACGAGCGAACGTTGGTGTGGTGAGCACAGGAGCTGAATAGCCGTCCCCTGCAAGAGCCCAGCAGATGCAAGCTGCCCGCGGACGCTGCCCCACCTCCTCCTCCTTGACGCGCTGAGAGAGACGCTGTCTTTTCTCTTGCCGAGAAAATCCAGCTCCGGCGTTTCCAGCCCACTCTTGCGAGTGACTGGGATATCGAGTTCCCTGAAGGAGATACCAGACCTCCATCATTCTATTCCAGAGGTATGGTGTTGACTAAACCCTTAGAGAGAATTCTTGAAGCAAACCTTGGCAAAACCAACTTAACTTAAAGCTACTTACTTACTCCCCTCCCAAGTATTAGGCTTAGGTCAGGTACACTGGGGTAGGCGTAGTTAGAAGCATCAGTTGAGTATTTTAGCCTAATGTATATATGAATGTATATATGTTTTATTCATTTTAAACCATTGTATGGCTAAGAAACCATATCAATGCTTTTACAGTATTATTTCGCAATACTCATCTTACTGTACGTACTTTTTATAATAACAAGTCTTGCAATTGTGGCAATTCATTTCTCTTGTACGAGAAGAAAGACTGTTCAATAAATGTTACCCTTTATTGACAAACGACCGTCTCTCTATTCTCTACATATTGTGAAAGTAATCTGCACAACAACTGACTGAGTAAAATAACTGTCTATTGTTTCACACGACCCTAGAGATTGACTCTTATCTGAGGAGCAAAGTTGTCATGTTGCACGGTTGTTGGAAAACTGAATCCCTTCTTGTCTGTACCAGGGAAGCTGATCACTTCCTATTCAGAGAAGAAAGTTTCCAGTGACCTCTGAGCTAGTTGGTAACAAACCCAATTAAGTTTAGCATAGTCAGTAGAGGCCTGGAAGATCCGCACTTCTACGTCGATACTACTGTTTATGTTATTCCAATGCGCAGGGCCTATTGGGAAAATAGGAACTACACTACATGGCGCCCAAATGTTTGGTAAGGTGATAAACTAACGCAAGACGTTAGAGTAACTCAGTCGTGCATTTATCACACAGACCCCTTTTTCCCGTAAATACTCCAATAGACGTCTGGAGTGGGTGAAAGGTTAAAATCCGCCCGACCTTAGTAGGAAGAGATTCCTATGTAAAGCTCTGGTTTATTCAACGTTGAAGGATACAGTGTTCCAAAATATTGTGCACCTAATCTTTGTCTCCTTGGAGACCTGCTCTGCAAAAACTTTCCTGACAATATAATGTCAGACTTAGAAAACGGAACCACTGCGGGTGCAGTAAATGCGACTCAGCAGGGTCCCGACGGGACTACTGAACCGGTTGCAATAATCATCCCAGCACATTTAAGAAAATCTATAACGTTAAAACTTATAGAAAATGGACTGACCACACAAGGTGGCACAGTCGTCTTCGTGATAGAGGCACACGAATATCGGCAGACAGAGGTATTCTATTTATGGATAAAATTTCCAGCGGCAAACGCTGCAACACATGAGTTCCACTATTATAAAATAGAGGATCCACCAGAAGAGTACGCTCCTTTCGAGGAGACTGAAATCCCATTAAAATACCAAGAACATTTACTTTGGTTTAAAGGCGCCCTAAAACATAATGATCATATTACCAGGCTCGGTCCACTAGGTAGACCAGGAGCAACGTGGCCGGTTCTAGCCAGCTACACACCACATCCGGACATTGATAAAATGTCAAGTGAAGAACTCTTAGTTAACATAAGAGAATTAACAAAAGCATATAGAGAGTTAGTAAAATGATTTATTAAAAATAATTCAAACACTCCTAAAAAGAGCTGGGATGGAAATAAACAATCCACTCCCAAAGAAAAAGTTTTCCAGTCCAGAGGAAGGTCTCCTCGACGGAGGGAAAGAACTCCAACTTGAGAACACCAGTCTCCCCAGAGGGAGCCCTCTGAGAAAAGATACAACCTTAGAAATAGGGATAATTTGAAGAAGCCTGATAGATATCAAAGTATTGATACACGTCCCTCTCGATCTTTTTCGCAGAAATCGGAAAGAAGAGGACGGTCAGACCCAGGAGAGCACACCAAGTCCAAAGACAAGGAACCTGCTCAGAGTAAAAAATCTCAATTTCCGAAAAAGAAGGTAGCCAGTATTAGAGTAATCAACCATGCCGAGAATACTGAGGACACAGTTGAAAAACAGGGAGTGGGCACAGACAATGTTAGACAGTGCAGCAGAAATCACTATAGCCCGCAAGATCTTGATGAGTCATCTGGAGACAGTGGACACGAATGAATACATTCAGGTTGAAACTGCCGACATCAGACTTAGCGAGCCCCATACGATATACGAAATAACATTGCGTATAGAGGGTGATAAGACTAGGAAAATAAAGGGTCTATTTTGGGATAAACTCTCAAAAGGCTATGATATTCTGTTAGCTGAAAAAGATTGGCCCCCAGAGTTTGTCAGGGAGTGCCCTCGTGGCGAAGAAATGATTATGCCTGCCTTCTCGAATCACATTCCGATTCACAAAAAATATACTTATGCAAGGAAATGGGCAGTAGCCCAGGCACCGGCATTATATAAAAATCATGTAGGATGGGATAAGGACTCTCCTCCTCACAAAATCCAGTTAAAAAGTGAACCAACTGCCCAACGGCAGTATCCAATTAAGCAAGAAGCTAAAAAACAAGTCAGGGAGATCTTAGATCAACTTGAATACCAGGGGGTGATTGAAACATGCACCTCTCAAATGAACAATCCTTTGTTTCCTGTCTCCAAGCCAGACAATTCATATTGTCTAGTTTTGGACTACAGACACCTTAATGCATGTTGCAAAACTTTTGCAGTACAAAACTCGCATAGTGCTGCACTAATTAACAACATAGTTAGGAAAAAATATAAAATGACATTAGACATATCTAATGGTTTCTTTTGTCAAAACATTGCACCAGAAAGTAGGTACTTGACCGCTTTCTCAGTAATGGGGTCTCAGAAAAATTTCTGTAGGCACCCACAGGGGTTCAAGAACAGCCCAGGACTATTCTCAGCTAGAGTAACAGAGTTACTACAAATATATGATGATGAGGCATTATCTTACGTAGATGATATCTATCTCCCAGACGACGACCTGGATACTCACTTGAAAAGAGTGAACACCATTATACTTGGGTTCGCAGCAGATGGTTACAAATTCAACTTTAAAAAGTCTCGAATTGCCCATCTGACAGTACTATTCTTAGGATACGAATTATCAAGTGAAGGAAAAAGCCTAGCGGACAACTTCTTAGAGAAGTGCACTGTACTCCAAGCACCAAAAACACTGAAGAATTTACAATCGATTCTAGGCTTTCTGAATTTCGGTAGAACTTACATTCTAAATTACGCAGAGAGGGTTAAACCTCTCTACGAACTAATTAAACCTGATTTTAAGCAAATCAACTGGACTCAAAAACACACAGAAATTTTGAGATCACTGCAAACAGACATGTTAGCAAAAACAAAATTAGATACACGTGACAACACACGCAATCTTGTAATCCGAGTCATCTCAGGAAGATGCGGATTCACGTACCTGACCTCTAATGAGGGAGAAAAGGTACCAATTTCAATTAAATCACACTTGTACACACAAGCAGAAAAAACATTCAGTCTCACAGAAAATACTGTGAAAGCTGTGCGAATTGCATTAGCAAATGAACGAGAACTAGCACACGGCAAAAGGATTAATATCCTCACAGCGGAATCCGCCTTCGAGGCGCTATTCAGCCCAGTAAACCTGCCTACAGTGTCACTGGATCTGAAATGGATACAGTGTATAGATTCTCTTGGAGCGGAAGATGTGAAATACTATTTTGCCCCACAATTCGAAAAACTGAATGATTTAGAATATGAAGAAGACTATCCTCTGCCAATCGAACTTCTGCCTCTCCCACAGTACGCCTGTATAATCTATAGAGATAGATTTGTACATCATTTCAACGTAGAGAACAAATCCTACAATGCAGCCTGTGCGATTGTTAAAGGTCGTTGGCTGTGCAGTAAATTCAGACCGAAAATAACAAAAACTGAATCAGTGAGGTACTGTTCGGCTCAGCGAGCTGAAATCAGATCTTTAAAGATGGCGCTTGAAAATGCAGAACGTGAATTCCCGACACTTATCATGTGCGATTCTCATTTATGCGTCAACTCTTACAATAATAAGCTGCGGAGCTGGATTGAAAATGATTACAAAGATGACACAGGTGCCACAATAAAGCATAAATTGCTCTGGAACCAGGTAGCTCTTTTACAGAAAGAACTACAAAAGACTCACATGATACACGCACAGAGTCTTCAATGTGATGGCGTTCACGTTGCAGGGAATTCATTGGCTAATGCAGCCACAGCGGAAGCAACTAAACCGGTTTCCGTAGCCACAAAAAAGCGTGCAGAAAAATACATAGATGGGGAAACCATGCTGGCAGTCAAAACGTCCGTAAAAGGCGACTGTGCAGCACTACCCGTGAACTATCCACTCAATTATGCATACGTAATCGATGCAAACTCCGTTCCTTTTGCTCGAATCCCTGGAGTGGGGGATAGGGTAATTCCAAACATGAACAGGAGAATATTTTTAATAGCAGACGCACACATGGAATTGGGACCTAGGCACCAAACAATCAGGGACTCTCTGAGAGAATTGGAATCGGTATACTGGTGGCCGGGAATGAATGTGCAACACCAAATACATGCAAACAACTGTGAAAACTGCAACAGGGATCGCAGTAGTGAACTACGCTACTGGCTACCAATCAGAAACAGCGTAACGCTGTCTACATCCCATCCTGCGTCCTATTAATCAAGAAGGCTAAACACACTTAAAAAATGAGGTCCCCAGCGCTCGGCTGATGCCAGAACGGTTATAAAAGATCTGCGAGTCTTTATCGGCACATACGCAATTGCCATGTTCCATTCTGACCAGGGTCTTGCTTTTAGCTCTTGAGCTTATAAGGAGGCCATGGCCAGCATGGGAGTTGGGTTGCGGTATTCTTGTCCATCACACCCCGAAGGGAACAGTGTGGTAGAAAGAAAAAACCGGGACATAAAGCAATCTATGACAGCGAAGGTACTAGGTTCGGGTGCTGGGTGGGTCAAACATTTAATAAGTGTCCAGATCAGTTTTAATAATTTGCCAAGAAATTCTCTAAAAGGTTTCAGCCCATACGAACTATTGTTCGGAACTAGAATGCGAGTTCAGGACTTAGATAGTCAGGTATCAGTGGTACAAGATAAGAAAACAGACTTTGACATCAAAGATCGTTTGGCTGTTTTACAGGACTTGAACGAAACAAGAAAATCCTTAAGCAACATAAAGTTAAAGCAAAAGCCACCTACCACTGACGAGGAACCACAAGCACCAGCCCCAGCAAAGCTTGTCTGGATTCCAAAGATTGGGGATGTAGTCAGAGAAAAAATAGCGGTGAAGAAGGAATTTGGGCCTTCTTACAGAAAAGCAGTACCTGTCTTGGCAGTCACCGGAACAAGATCAGTAGTACTACCGCCCCTTGCTGGTAAAAAGGAGAACAGAGTTGTATCAATCGACCTGGTAAAACCACAAGCATGTGGCCTATAATCAACAGTAGGCCCAGTGGACTGCCAAGAAACAACAGAATACCCAAACTTGCAACAATCCAAGACGTTCAAACTGAAAGACTAATCACATTCGATCAGCCTGCAGTGCACAGAGAGGGACTATGCAATAATACCACGGAACTCGTGCCTCTTGAGACACAGATTGAAACAGTTCGTCAAGAAACACCAGTCTACAATGATGTGGCATCCGAAAGTGCTACCGAAAGACAAATTGAAAGAACAATTCCAACAATTGACAGAACTGCCTCTGGTTATTTCATCGACTTCGACAACTTTCCCGAGGATCAAAGCAACCCCAAAGTGATGCCAGAAACAAAAAAGACTTTTAAAGAAAAAGCAACAGAACTCTTTCATCAACTAAAGGAAATTTATCTCGTTTCACCATGGTTAGAGTTCTGGTTCGGTCTAGGTGTATTTTTCCTCCTGATTTGGCTCATCGTGGTACTTTGTTTGGGAAAATTCATTGAGGGAAAATATAGTACAATGGACACAGCAAGTCAGAACATGAACTTAGTCCTCAAACCACACAGATCATCCCACGTGAAGAAAAGAGAACTGTCAACAGTAAATGTCACAGCCATTCCAATACCCTATGGGGTAGTATGGGAGAAAACTGACTATGAAATCTATGGTCCGGTCGAAATCCTGAAGTATCCTCACCAACTCAAGGTTTCTTTAAGTGACTTTGTAAAACCTAGTACGTTCTCTGATGATTGGGACTTTGAAAGTATTAATAACATGATGTCTGATTTAGTAATGTCAGCTAGATTCACAGAACATGATTGACTAAACCCTTAGAGAGAAATCTTGAAGCAAACCTTGGCAAAACCAACTTAACTTAAAGCTACTTACTTACTCCCCTCCCAAGTATTAGGCTTAGGTCAGGTACACTGGGGTAGGCGTAGTTAGAAGCACCAGTTGAGTATTTTAGCCTAATGTACATATGAATATATATATGTTTTATTCATCTTAAACCATTGTATGGCTAAGAAACCATATCAATGCTTTTACAGTATTATTTCGCAATACTCATCTTACTGTACGTACTTTTTATAATAACAAGTCTTGCAAATGTGGCAATTCATTTCTCTTGTACGAGAAGAAAGACTGTTCAATAAATGTTACCCTTATTGACAAACGCCCATCTCTCTATTCTCTACATATTGTGAAAGTAATCTGCACAACAACTGACTGAATAAAATAACTGTCTATTGTTTCACACGACCCTAGAGATTGACTCTTATCTGAGGAGCAAAGTTGTCATGTTGCACGGTTGTTGGAAAACTGAATCCCTTCTTGTCTGTACCAGGGAAGCTGATCACTACCTATTCAGAGAAGAAAGTTTCCAGTGACCTCTGAGCTAGTTGGTAACAAACCCAATTAAGTTTAGCATAGTCAGTAGAGGCCTGGAAGATCCGCACTTCTACGTCGATACTACTGTTTATGTTATTCCAATGCGCAGGGCCTATTGGGAAAATAGGAACTACACTACATGGCGCCCAAATGTTTGGTAAGGTGATAAACTAACGCAAGACGTTAGAGTAACTCAGTCGTGCATTTTTCACACAGACCCCTTTTTCCCGTAAATACTCCAATAGACGTCTGGAGTGGGTGAAAGGTTAAAATCCGCCCGACCTTAGTAGGAAGAGATTCCTATGTAAAGCTCTGGTTTATTCAACGTTGAAGGATACAGTGTTCCAAAATATTGTGCACCTAATCTTGGTCTCCTTGGAGACCTGCTCTGCAAAAACTTTCCTGACAATATAATGTCAGACTTAGAAAATGGAACCACTGGGGGTGCAGTAAATGCGACTCAGCAGGGTCCCGACGGGACTACTGAACCGGTTGCAATAATCATCCCAGCACATTTAAGAAAATCTATAACGTTAAAACTTATAGAAAATGGACTGACCACACAAGGTGGCACAGTCGTCTTCGTGATAGAGGCACACGAATATCGGCAGACAGAGGTATTCTATTTATGGATAAAATTTCCAGCGGCAAACGCTGCAACACATGAGTTCCACTATTATAAAATAGAGGATCCTTTCGAGGAGACTGAAATCCCATTAAAATACCAAGAACATTTACTTTGGTTTAAAGGCGCCCTAAAACATAATGATCATATTACCAGGCTCGGTCCACTAGGTAGACCAGGAGCAACGTGGCCGGTTCTAGCCAGCTACACACCACATCCGGACATTGATAAAATGTCAAGTGAAGAACTCTTAGTTAACATAAGAGAATTAACAAAAGCATATAGAGAGTTAGTAAAATGATTTATTAAAAATAATTCAAACACTCCTAAAAAGAGCTGGGATGGAAATAAACAATCCACTCCCAAAGAAAAAGTTTTCCAGTCCAGAGGAAGGTCTCCTCGACGGAGGGAAAGAACTCCAACTCGAGAACACCAGTCTCCCCAGAGGGAGCCCTCTGAGAAAAGATACAACCTTAGAAATAGGGATAATTTGAAGAAGCCTGATAGATATCAAAGTATTGATACACGTCCCTCTCGATCTTTTTTGCAGAAATCGGAAAGAAGAGGACGGTCAGACCCAGGAGAGCACACCAAATCCAAAGACAAGGAACCTGCTCAGAGTAAAAAATCTCAATTTCCGAAAAAGAAGGTAGCCAGTATTAGAGTAATCAACCATGGCGAGAATACTGAGGACACAGTTGAAAAACAGGGAGTGGGCACAGACACTGTTAGACAGTGCAGCAGAAATCACTATAGCCCGCAAGATCTTGATGAGTCATCTGGAGACAGTGGACACGAATGAATACATTCAGGTTGAAACTGCCGACATCAGACATTCAGAGAAGAAAGTTTCCAGTGACCTCTGAGCTAGTTGGTAACAAACCCAATTAAGTTTAGCATAGTCAGTAAAGGCCTGGAAGATCCGCACTTCTACGTCGATACTACTGTTTATGTTATTCCAATGCGCAGGGCCTATTGGGAAAATAGGAACTACACTACAGTCTTTGCTGCCCCTGAGACTTCATGAACAAGAGGCAAGCTCTAATTTAAGCCCTTGGAGATACTCAGCACAAGTGGAGAAAGTTCAGTCCAGTTCTTTTACTGCCCAAGACAGAAGCAACAACTGCAGGCCACCCCAGCAAAGCAACAACACAGCAAAGGGGCAGTACTTCTCCTGGCAGCTCTTTCAGCTCTTCTTCGGGGCAGGTTCTTTGATCCAAGCCAGTTCTCTGATGTCTTTTATCTCCCTGAGACTTCCAACAGGAGGCAAGCTCTACTTCAAACCCTTTGGAGAAACTCTAACAGCATAATGATGAAAGTACAATCCAGTCCTTTTCCTGTCCAAGACAAAAGCAGCAAGCAGCAGGCCAACACAGCAAACTGGCAGTTCCTCCTGACAGCTGTTCCTGCCCTTTTTGCTGGCAGGTTCCTTAGTTTAGCAGTAATCTCATGTTCTGGGGTCTGGGCCCCAATATTTATACTACGTTTCTCTTCATTCTCTTGTGGCAGAGAGCGTCTGTGCTCAGTCCAAACCAGTTCTGGCCTCTCTGGCCAAGCTTCCTTGTAGGAGGGGGAGACAGCATTGTCCAAGGCAGACAGGGCCTATTCAGGTGCAAGGAAATCTGTTCCACCACTCTGAATGCAGCCCAAGTCTATTCCGCCCGGCCTTACTCTTCCAGGAGAGGCAGGACACAGCTCAAACATTCCACCTCCCCTCCCCGCCCCACTTGGTGGCTTTCTGCAGTGGAAGCCCATCCCCATCCCCTGTCGCTCCAAAGCCAGACAGCCAATACACAAACCAGCAGAGGCACACAGGATGTCTAAGCAAGAAAATACTTACTTTCTAAACTGGTATTTTCAAACACACAACATAAAAATCATCTGAAAGATGCATTTTTACATTCTAAGTTCAGGCATACTAAACTCCATTTCTCTGTCTTGACCCACTGGGAACAGTTATACTTGTAAGATGTTACAAAGTACCTACCATTCTATCCTATGGGACAGCTAGCCTTTCCATAGTGAAAAACTAAATTCACTGTATTTCATTATCAGGAGATGTCACACACACCAGTACATGTCCTACCTTTCACATACACTGCACCCTGCCCAGGGGGTACCTTGGGCCTAACTTATGGGTGACTTACATGTAATAAAAGGGAAGGTTAGGGCCGGGCAAGTTTGTGCACTTGCCAAGTCGACATGGCAGTAAAAACTATGTGCAGACACTGGAGTTGCGGGTCTGAGATACCTTTCCAGGACTGCTCCTGTGGGTGGCATAATCAGTGCTGTAGGCCCACTAGTAGCATTTGATTAGGCTGTGGGGTTTTAGGTTTAAACCCATAATAACTGATAAAACCCCACTGAAAGAGAAATAACCCTCACCAGTGAAAACATATAAACACTGAAAAAACACATGTACAACCACAAACTAAATGCCATTCAAAGAAAGGAAAAAGAGAGTGAAAGAGTCATTTTTTTCTTCCTGAAGGGGCCAATACAATGTAACTTCATTATACAAACTAGCAGTAAGAAAGACTGGGCTAACATTATTCTGCTTGAGTTTTGATGATTAGGATGCCACTAAAATATTGTTTCTTCTTCCTTTTGCTTGTTTCAGTTTTTGTGGTCTTTGGTCTAAAGATGCAGGGTTTAGAAGCATGTTTTAGGTCTTGTTTAATTATTTTATAAACTGTTGCGCATCAGAAAATATAAAAAATCTATTTGATATTTTGGCTGCTTTTGATTCTTTCACTGATAGGTAAAATGGCTGGTTTCAGAAGAATCTTTCCTAATATGTGTCATCACATTTACCCACAGAAAATGGGTAAAAACCCTTAATACATCAGCCCACATGATAGTAGGTGAACTGCCAACACCCCAGGCTTCAGACATTCAATGCAAGGTATAGTGACAAGTATATGTATAAAGTGTGCTATCACCAAGCATCTGGGATAGTGGTGAAAACATGGCACTAGACTTTTGTAAAACATGGCTGGCATGCAGTGTCACTTGGAATGCTGTGCAGAAAAAGGGTTCTTTCCAAGTTCAACAAAGATCGTAGTGATATTGTTTGTATTTGCAGTGATTCAGCTACGTATATGAAAAAGTTGCGTGATGACCTGTCAAAATTGATCCCCGAGCTGAACTAATTCCCTGTAGGAGATGCTTGCCACTTGTTAGATGGTATGCTGAAAGCATCTTTACATTCTTCAGAGTTAATGAGGGATGCTGTTTACTTTGTAGTCCATTCTGGAACACTGTTTTCGTATGCACAGGAACTGAAATGCAAATATTTATCATTTCTTGCTTTGTGTGGCATCAAAGAATGAGTCATCCAAACTGTGTACTTTAGCTTATTGTTCTCAGTCGAAGGTGCTATGAATGCTATATTATCCATGTGCCAACCGTTTACGGAATTTTTGCTGAGTGATGATGCCAAAGGCAAGACATGTGAGGATCTTTGGTCGAATATTGATAGTGATGTAAAAAAAAAGAACACTCTACTGCATTATTAGATTTGTACAGGAAAACATAACTGCTGTAGAGGACATGATAAAAAAACTAGAGTATGAAAAAACCCTTTTCTGCCAAGTGTTCAGCATAATTGGTGTAGATGTGAAACATCTCCTGGAGAGTAGTTTGGGCGACACCTTTAATGACTTTGGCACTGCAACATGTTCCATGTTAGAGTGCTTGCCACTTGGTAAGCAAAGCAATGTTGAAGAGCAATTCAGGAACGTTTATTTTACAACGTATGAGAAATGGCTTGCAATGATGCATAGAAATGTCCCTTCACCACCAATGGCATTTGAAGTCAATGAAATCTCACTGTGGTCCTCTGTACAAGTTCTAGATCCCTTCAGTAAAGGGGAGTTTCCTCCATAGTTTTGACCGCTTCAATAACTCTGAGGGCATAAGCGCCAGCTCAATGCAAATGTTGCAGAACCAGCCATGAGAATCGCAATGTACAAGTGTACCAGTATTGGCATGGAAAGCCATGTCAGTGGCCAGAGTTAAAAAATTGTGTACTGGCTGTTTTGGCGTTGCCCATCTCAAGTGCCAATGTTGAGAGGGCCATTTCACATAAGTTTACATGGAAAGGAAAAAGCAAGCACACATGATCAAAGACTCGCTGAAGAAGTATTGTATGATGTACTACAATAAGCTTAATTTGCAAAAATGTATTTGGACCTCATATACACTGTACGTACACTGGCTATATACCATGTTCTATCAGTGCAGAAAGCAAGCAATAATAAAAGCAAAACGTTCCATAAACACCGAAAAACCTATTTTTTTTGTTTTTAGTGGCGCGCAAATGTGTAACCACTGATAACAACTGTTTTTTAAGGTATTGAAATCACTGAAAAAACTTCACCAGAATTTACCAAAAATAGAAACTGAAAACAGGAAAGCCTACATTTGATTTACAGGCCCTGGCACACTCAGTGCACCTTACTAGGGGCTTTCCAGTAAATCAGATATGCAAATCATGGAAACACCAATCCACAAACACAATTTACAAGGAGAGCATATGCACTTTAGCACTGAATAGCAGTGGTAAAAGTGCCCAGAGTCCTAAAGCCAACAAAAACAGGGGCAAAACAGGAGGCCAAAAAACCTGGGGCTAATCCCGCTGAAGAAGCCAGGTCTAACAATGACGGTGCCAGGGGGAGAGGAAGATTGCGTACTTGGCGCGTTCTTAGAGGTTGACCAGAGTGGCCCATTCATGGAATGTAAATGTCCACCCCTTATAAGTTTGGATCAATGCTGGTGCTACTCAATCCACTGTTAGAACAGCAAAAGTTTCAAACCTACCCCTCTTGGGAAAAAGAAATAAAGTTGTAGAAGTTGCAATTAAACAAATGACAAACGCAGTAACATGACAAGTGCCTATTAAAACAGGGTTCTTTGAAGAGAACCACCAGTTTGCAATATGTGGTACTAGTCCATGTGACCAGGAAGTGTGCAGATCGACTCACAGGTTAGCGGTCTAGTTGACATGGCACACATTTATTTAAGTGGAGGCCTGCACATGGTGCTCTTTTGTTGCTCTGATTTTTGCTGCACAAGGCACTTTGATTGTATTTGATTAGGTTTCTACTTCTGTGATCATTTCTACAGTTTTTCTGGGGCTTGCAAAACCAACATTAAGAGTCATTTTAATACTTGAAAACTGTTAACTGGTCGGCAGTGGTGAGCTAGACCACGTAACCAGGAAGTGTGCAGATGGACCCTCAGGTTAGCTGTCTAGTTGAAATAACACTCATTTGAATGAGGGTGCAGCATGGCCTGGGGGGAATCCTTAAACCTGGGGAAGAGGGACTCACACTGTGGCCTGTTTCTCGATTTGGACCCCCACAGTGAAAACTGCCAGAACTATCCCTGTGTCACAATCCCATTAATCTTTTAAACTCTTCTCACTTAACTGAAGATCATTGGCTAAGCATGTTAGCCCTCTGCCAGATGTCATTGATCGATATGGTTTTTCCATTATTGTATATGCTGATGGCACACAGATTTTCATCACTCTATCGCAGAACAGCGACTCTGTGGGCTTTTCCCTCCACTTTTGCGTGTCAGAAGTAGTGGCATGGATGGACTTGAACTGTTTACAACTGAATTCCAGGAAGACAATTGCATTGGTTCTAGGAAAGCACCTCAACATTTGTTCACATGCAAGGTGGCCTGATAGCCTCGGTCCTCTCTCTCCTTCTTAGCCCAAGGTTAAGAATCTGGGCATCTGGTCCGACTGAAAACTCTCCCATATGCCCAGATTACTTGCCCCAAAAACTGTATTCCATCCCCTGGTGATATCCAAGCTGGAGTACTGCAATGTTCTCTATCTGGGTGTATCCCAATCCCATCTGAACAGCTTTCGACGGGTCCAGAATGCTGCGGCTTGGGCTCTGCTCAAGCTACCGAAGTGGACCTCTCTCAACCCTGCACTGATAAAGCTGCACTGGCTGCCGATGAGGCAAAGAGTCACCTTCATAGCGCTCTGGTATTGCTAAAAGGCCCTTTCCTTTTCAAGACCCTTACTTTCTTCAGTCGGTCAAACCTTATGTATCTTCGAGGAGCTTAAGATCAGCTGAAGCTAAATGGGCAATTATTCCGAAATTCAAAAGAGCCAGAATAGGAGGCTGTACCTTTGGCGTTCTCATGCCCAAAATCTGGAACTTCCTCCCTGTGGACATTCGGCTGGTCTCCTCCAAAATCTTTTTCAGAAAAAAAACGTACAACTTGGATTTTTTGATCTGGGTGAGTCCTCCTCATGTCTTGGGCAACTTCTTTCACTTGAGTTAGTTTCTTAGCGCTAGGACACTTTGTAAGGTGTAGCCATGTGCTCTATAAGTGGCATTATTATTATAAGTCCTGTGAACCTTTTGGGACATGATTATTTGTGCAAATTAAATTGCAACACATATTGCACATCGGAAAGTGTAGCATTTCAGACTCACGATGAAGATGTTGATTTCAAGTTGGCAAGGGTCAGGCATTGGACTGTACCCTTTGATGAAAACTGATGATCTGCAACCAGATCTCAGAGATTCAGTGAAGCCAGAAGTCTAGGACTTCTCAGGAAAGGACATAGGTCTCATAAAAGGGGTTAAGCCTGTCCTTATCAATGTTAGACCTAATGATGAATACTCGAGAACACCTTAGGACAGTTTGACACCTGAAACAATTGCGGAATTACACCTGGGATCGAGTCAAAGATACAGATAAACATGTTGAAATAGATAATGGGGAGTCCTTTTAACTCACCCAACATGGTCCTGCAAAACCTAGCAGTAATTACTGCATAATGCAGGGCCTGAGAAAGATTAAAAACATTGTTGTTTCCTGTTGTCCTGTGGTACTGAATCCAGCTGTGATTCTATTTCAGATCCCATGTGAGGTTGAGTGATTTATTGTAACCAATTTGAGTCAGGCATTCTTCTCTATACCCTTGCATGAGGATAGCCAGTACATTTAAGCCTTCTGGTTCCAGAACTGTGTTTTGGCATGGTGCGAGTCTCACAGGAGTATACAGAGAGTTCCTCGATCTTTATTCAGATCCTTAAAACGAACCTTGAGTCACTAGTGATGCCTTGTAACTCTGTCTTAGTACAGTACATAGATGACCTACTGGTCACATCAGATATACAGGAAGCTTGTACACAAGAAACCATTGCACTGTTGAACCACTTGGCTGAGAATGGACATAAAGTGTCCCCGATTAAGCTGCAGTGTTGCCAAAGAGAAGTTCTGTATCTCAGACCAATCGCTCAGAGAGAAGTCAAGATGCTTTTAGGGATGGTGAGATACTGTCAACAGTGGATATCCAACTTTTCCCTAGTGGGCAAGCCTTTACAGAGGTTGACACACAAGGACGTGTCTGATCCGGTACCATGGGATAACGATTGCTTGCTTGCCTTCGTAGAGCTGGGAGAAATTCTATGTTGTGCCCGGCATGGGGAAAACCTCATTATAATAAAGCTTTTACTCTTTTCTGCTGTGAGAGGGGAGGGTTGCTCCCCCTGAATACTTACACAGATGCATGGAAATACACGAAGACCTGTGGCTTATTTTCTGGTACTCTTGATCCTGTAATTGCAGGACACCCCCAAATACCTTAAAGCTGTAGCGACAGTAGGTGTTAACATAGTATGAAGTGTGTGCACTGTGTGCACTCAACATTTGACCAACAGTTGTTTGACAAAACATGAACAGATCATACGTGCAGTGAACATTGCTCTCCCATGTTGTGCTTCTTTGAATCCTGTTACTCTGCTTTCTCTGCCTGACAATGAAAATGATGGTGGTGAAGTAGAGCAAGCCTGTCTCGATGTCACTGAACTGAGCACCAAGCCAAGACTAGCTATACAAGAAGAGCCACTGACTGAGTCTGATTTGATACTGTTTGTTGATGGGTTCTAGACGATGGAGAAACCCTAAGAGATGCTACCTATGCAACCTGTACAGTCATGATAGTAGTAAAAGACTCCTGGCTCCAAGGGGTGTCTTCGGCATGAGTGTCTGAACTGCGCACTCTTACTAGAGCTGTATGGGTCTCTGAAGAGCTGAGAGTGACTATATTTACTAATAGCAAGTATTGGTGTTGTTCATGATTCCAGTTATTATGGTCACAGATGGGATTCATGACATCCTCCCGATCCCCTACTCGGAACGGAGAGGATGTCATGAGATTGTTGGAGGACTACAAAACAACTGGCAATCGATATGCTGATGAGGTTGCATGATGTTGTGCTTATGGGGCCTGAGCATTTAATGGTGAATGTAGGAGAGAAGGATCTGCTTCTTATAGTTACCCCCACTTTATGCTGAAGTTTCACTGTTTTTCGACTTTAGTCTGGCTGGCGCCCTGCTTTCCAGGACCCCAGCCTAGCTGCTTCCCCTCTAAAATGATTCCATGTACTTTAGGTACACTCCAGTTTGGTTACTGGGGTACCCTTATGAGTCCCTAGTAGATGGTACCCTGGGTGCCAAGGGCATTGGTACTTCAGAGGCCTACCAGGGACTGAAGCATGTAATATGCCACCCCAGGGAAGCCTTCCAAAATTACAACACAGGTCTGCTACTGCAGCCTGGGTAAGGTGGTGCATGCACCCCTTGCTTAGATATAGGTTCCCTATATCTACCTTATATCACTACACATATAAACATGTCAGTCACCCCCATGGCAGGCCTTGTCAATCCTGAAGGCAGGATGCTGGGTTTTGTGTGAGAGGGTGCCCATGCATGAGCAGGGCCCCTCTGTAGCCTTCGGAATCTATTCTCCGGGGTTGTTCTGTGATGCAGCCAGAGAATATACTCTTAAGTGAATTATAACCTCGCGGTAAATGCTATCTTTGGAATGGCTGCAAGGAAACATGTTGTGTTTGGTGGCAAACACTTTGGAATCATACCCCCTGCAAGTCCTGGCGGCGGGGGTATGACTCCACCCTTCTAGACCCGGTACCAGTTTAAAAGAACTCTGGCATCACAAAATGGATGTCACAGACACAAGTATGGCCCCCTGCTGCTGGACAAAACTCCGGCAGGGGAGGCTTGGACAATAGGTTTTCTGTCACATGGAGGTGTCACCACCTCCCAGACAGGCTTTAGTGTATTGGGGCTGGGTGGGTGCACTCCAAGAGTGCTTTGAAGTCAGCACTGGGGGCACATTTGGTGTCCCTGTGCATAGCCCAGTTCAAATCGGTTGCAGGAGCTACCAGCCGCTGCTCTGGCACAAAACTGGACAAAGGAAATGGGTGTAGCTACCCCTCTTTCCAAACCCTCCCACAGGTGGGTTCCCAGAGTTTGTCCCACCTCTTCCTTGGGTATAAGATAGGAACCCCTGGCAACAGGACTTTAGATTACACCTGGACAAAACTCTGATACTGAATTCTGGAACTTCGATGATCTGCACGATGCTGGATGACTGAAGAATGTCCCTTGAGTAAAGGAGTTACTCACCTGCGTGGCAGCCACCAAAGACGCATCTGACCATTTTGCATCTCTGAAGCTCCTGCCGGACTCTGAAGTATTTGCAATACAGAAGGTGGGTTTCCAGACTTCCCAGAGGCTGAGCCGAGTCCCCAGCAAAGATGAGACCCGTAGCCCTCATGGGTACCGTGGAACCGGAAACCCTGGACACCATGCACATTTGCAAGTGCATCAACTTCTCGACATTCCTTGAGGCTGTGCATTGGGTTACTTCTAGCCCAGACCCGAGCACCTTTTCCCACTGAAGATTGCTGGCCTACACTCCACGAGTGTTTCGTGAGCCGGACCTTTGTGTTTTCACTTGAGGTAACTTCGCTGTCCCTGGACCCTGAACTGATGGGTCCCTGAGAAAGCAACTTTGACTTTCCTTGGGCTTTCCTGATTGCTCCAGACCTGCCCTGACTGTACACCACTTGGTGAGTCCCCGGACCTTGCTCGTCCGCACCCAAGCATCTTTTCTATTCCTGCGTGGGTTGCTGTTGCCAAGGCTTGTTGGGTCCAATCCGGGCCTCGACACCGCAGCACTCGACATCCTTCATGGGACAGCTTGATTCCAGCTCCTGGTTGTTGTCAACGCCTCGTGGTCCTCGTGGCTTCAGTATCAAGCTTCACTTCTTCGCACCTGAATCACCGACAATGGTGGGCTTTCGCCTATGGTGCCCCTGGTCACTAGCAAATTACCCAAACTCTGTCTTTTCTGCTTTCAGGTTACTCACATCTTTGATCCAGGCTTGTATCACCCTCTACACTTCTCTTCTCCACGGCAGCAGCCCTTTGCAGCATATCGCCATTGAAATCAACAACGATTCCTGACACCAAAAGACACCTATGTACCCGGCTTCCCTGAGTGAGGTAACACGAGTACTACAGTGCACCCGTGGGCGTTGGCCCTAGAGCCCCTTAAGTCTTTCACAGAGTGAAATAGAGGCCACAATAGGTCGAATAGTACCGTCCAAAGCTGCAGGGCCCACTATATTTTACTTTTGTCAAATGCAATAGCTAGTGGTGCCCCAGTCCCCGATTCTTGGAAGGGTGCAGAGGTGGTCCCAATTTATAAAAAAGGAGCCAGAGAGGAACCCTCAAACTACAGGCCTATCAGCCTGATCGACGACCTCCAAAAGGTCTCCTGCAGAGCCACGCTGTAGAAGATCCAGACATGGGCAGATGAAAACGCAATTTTATCTCACTTTTGAGCTTGTTTTAGGGTGAAGACAGGGACCATCGACCAGGTATTCCAGCTTCTACTCCTTTATTGGAAAGTGGTTGTGATAAGCAAGGGCAACCTTTATTATCTGGCCTTTATTGACTTGAAGACTACCTTTGATTTAGGCCTCAGGTGTAAGCTTTGTCTGGCCCTCACAGATATGGGTATCCCATTACAGATTCTTAACCTGGTAGTTCAGTTGCATGAAGGGAATTATGCACAGATTAGATGGGGGCGCAGGGGCAACTGACTGATCACATCCCAGTCAGCAGGGGAATTCGGCAAGGCTGTGTCCTGGCCCCCACTCTATTCTCTCTGTACATGAATGGAGTGGTTAGCTTCCTGCAAGAAGAGCCAGCAGATGCATCAACGTTGGGAGGTGATAAGGTACGGACCCCTCTGTATGCAGATCACACCCTGCTGGTGTCGAAGACCCTAGCAGGGCTGCTGCGGCTACTCAACAGATTCCATCTTTTTTGTGATACCAGGCCTCTCCCCCAACTCTTGCGAGACCCAATAGATAAAACACCGATAAAAGATATGATTACTGAATACTTCATACTCAACTCCCTCCCTGACACCTCCCCCCACACCCTCAGTTACAGGTTCAAAGCTACCATACAGAGAGGGATAACCTCAATCTCCATAGCCAGGGTTTGGGAGGCACGCCTGTTTGAAGCGAAACTTATGGCGTACATCTTCTCCCTAGAATGCTCTGACAAACCGTATCCCACGCTGCGGGTCAAGCAGCAGCTGGCCATTCTGCAGGAACAAATACATGCGCATAGCATCCACAAAGCAGATCACCTCCTAGCACGCAAGCAAAAGTACTTTGAGAGGAACGAGAAGGTGGGTTTCCTTCTCACACGAAGGCTGCGCCAACAACATGCCAGATCCCACATCGCTAAACTCAAAATGGAGGACTCTACCTGGGCAATCAGAGAGTCAGAGAAGCAGGAGGCCTTTCAAGCTTTCTACCAGCGCCTACACGCCTCAGGGGGAGAAGACCAAACTGCAATAGCCACCTATCTTCAGAGATGACCCTTGCAACCTCCTGACCCTTTATTAGCTTGTGAACAGGAGGAACACTTCTCCCTAGCTGAGCTCCTTAGAAACCTTAAAGAGATCCTCAAGGGAAAATCTCCAGGCCCGGATGATCTTACCCTGTCCTTCTATGTGAGTTTACTGCCGCAACTCCAAGACTAACTGATCAAGCTTTACAACTCATTTTCACATGTCAGGGGCCTCACACCTACCATGTCTAATGCAGAAATCACGCTTGTTCCCAAACCCGGTAAAAACCCAACACTCTGTTCATCTTACAGCCCAAAAGCCCTACTGAGCACAGACACTAAACTCTACACCAACATGCTGGCCAACCGTTTAGAAACACCACTACCTGGTTTAATAGAGCCCTATAAGGTTGGATTTATACAATATAGACAGGGGTCGGACAATATCTTGTTTACTTGTGTATACCCTGAGGCGGAAGCCGGGGGCATCTTTCTTTGCACTTTGTGAAACTGGCAATCTTTGAGAGTGTGCGTGTGTTGTGACATTGACTTCTCTATACGCCTGGTGATCTACTACTATGTGTACAGACGCTACTCTGATCAGCTTATTTTAAAAACTGTTTATATTTTAATCAGAGCACTTTTATTGTAAAACAGACCTCTCTGCTGGTCCGGACGAGATTTCTTCGTCCCAGGGGCCCGACCTTGCTCTCTCTCCCCCCGCGCAGCCAAGCACAGCGCTCTCGCCGGCCGGGGGAATGCGGAACCGCCATCTTGGGGGGAGGCAGGGTAGCGCTCCAGCTCCTGGACGCCTCCCGCCCTCCCTCACTACTTAAGACCCTCCGCCCCTCTCCATTACAGATTACTTGTTTATCCCCTGAGGCGGAAGCCGGGGGCATCTTTCTTGGCACTTTGTGAAACTGGCAATCTTTGAGAGTGTGCGTGTGTTGTGAAATTGACTTCTCTGTACGCCTGGTGATCTACTACTATGTGTACAGACGCTACTCTGATCAGCATATATTAAAAACTGTTTATATTTTAATCGGAGCACTTTTATTGTAAAACAGACCTCTCTGCTGGTCCGGACGAGATTTCTTCGTCCCAGGGGCCCGACCTTGCTCTCTCTCCCCCGGCGCAGCCGAGCACAGCGCTCTCGCCGGCCGGGAGAACGCGGAACCGCCATCTTGGGGGGAGGCAGGGTAGCGCTCCAGCTCCTGGACGCCTCCCACCCTCCTCCCACTGCTAGATGGACACGGATATAAAGAAGGGACCATCCCGTCCGCGCAGCGGGCGGGCGCAGCGGGTGCGCCGATGGCGCGCCAAAGGCGCGCCTAAGGCAAGCCCGTCTGCGCCGGACCCGCGCCCAGCGCCAGAACCCCTGCCTCACACACCCCAAAAACTTCCTGGACCTCGGATCAACTGCTACTCCTTCGTCCTGGTACATGCATCCCCTTAACTTGCTGTAATGCTCTTAGCCTGGAATCAACGGCATATTCCTGCTCACACTGCAACTTCACTCTCCCTGTGGTGTCTAAAGCATCTCAACCGCCCTTGATTGTTAATAGCCAGCCCCTGACCATTTTAAAAGCTGCGTTAATTAATTGCAGATCTCTTCCGGCTCACGCCTCTGACATTTGGCTATCTCTTGACACCCACAAATGGGACCTATTGTTTCCTACAGAAACTTGGATTAAAGATTCTTCCAAATCAGATATTAACCTTGCTATCCCCCCTGGTTACTGTTTCGTTGGCATTAATCGAGAAAACTCCAAACCAGGAGGGGGTCTTGCGGTAATTGCTAAATCTCATTTTAAACTAAATCTCACTAAAATCCCCAATCTCGGCCTTATTGAAGCCGCTTATTTTACGGTCACGGACACCGCTAGTACCATCTGTGCAGGCATACTGGTCTACAACCCCCCCGCTGCGACCACCTCCTCCTTAAATGCTCTGACGCATTCTATTGCAGACTTTTCTCTCAAACACCCCCATTTTACAGTATTGGGAGATTTTAATCTCCACATTGATAATCCTTCTTGCACACAAGCCTCTTCCCTGCTAGAAACATTACAAGGACTCACCTTGCCCCAATTAGTCAAAGGCCCGACTCACATAGCAGGCCATACACTTGATCTCATCTTTTCTAATCATCTTGGTATCTCCACCCTTCCACCCACTCCCATGACATGGACTGATCACTTTCTTCTTCCATTCACCCTCACCGCTCCCTCCCCTCCTCCCCCCTCCTCTCTCAACAGAGACAGGGGTCGTAAATGGACCAAAGTCACCTGTGATTCCTTGGAAGCTCATCTTCATTTTCAACTTAATCAGCTGGAAGACCTCGACATAGAAACTATTAGATTTAATTCGACCCTTTCCGCCGCTCTTGACTCTGTTTCCCCTCTTGTTCCACTTACTTCCTCCAGATCACGTCCCTCTGCCCCCTGGTTTTCCCCCCTGCTTCGTGAGGAAAAAAGTAAGTGTAAGCAGTTAGAACGCAAATGGAGACAGGATTATGACCCTTTAGCCAAACTGGCCTATAAATCTGCCCGGAACAAATTTCACAAACTGAAACGTTCTACAATGAGAGCTTACTTCTCCAATCTCATTCAACAGGCGCAGAACTCTTCCAAAACTCTTTTCACCATCGTGAAAGACTTTGTAAACCCCCCTGCCTCGAAATCCCAATGTATCCCCACTCAAGATCTGTGTAATGGACTCTCGGATTACTTTCAGGACAAAATAGTCAAACTCTCTTCCTCCTTTGGTACGGTTCCTCCTAACCACCTTGCAGACATTCCATGTTCCATCCCCTGTTCATTCAACTCCTTTAGTGAGCTGACCCCGGACCTAGCGCTGTCTTTGCTATACAACGTTAAGTCTGGTTCCCCTTTGGACCCAGTCCCGGCAAAAGTCATGGGCAATCTTGCTCCTATTCTAGTAAACCCGTTTCTCTCCATCTGGAATTCCTCCCTGTTGCGCGGTCAGTTCCCCTCAGTGTGGAAACAGGCTAGGCTAATCCCCATTTTGAAAAAACCTGGTGCTGACCCCTCGCAATTTGGCAACTATCGGCCCATATCGCTCCTGCCCAAACCTGCCAAGATACTGGAGAAAGTGGTACAGAAACAGTTGGCGCAGTATCTAGAATCAAATCAGCTTTTACACGACTCCCAGTCCGGCTTTAGAACCGGCTACAGCACTGAGACGGCGCTGCTAGAAGTCTCTGAGATCATCAGGGAATCAGTGGATAGGGGCGAGGAGGCCATGTTAGTCCTCCTCGACCTATCCGCTGCATTTGATACTGTATCCCATAATATACTTGCCACCCGTTTACAACAGCTAGGGGTCGGCGGCACAGTGCTGGCCTGGACCAAATCTTTCCTGTCCAGTCGGTCTCAGAGGGTGACGATGCACCTATTTGAATCTGAAGACAAACCCCTCCGGTGCAGAGTGCCCCAGGGTTCTGCCTTAAGCCCTTTATTGTTTAATGCTTATGTGGCCCCTCTTGCCAAGGTAGTTGAGTCCTGGGGCGTCAGGGTGGTCTCTTATGCTGACGATACTCAGCTTGTTTTTTCATTTAGAGACCATTCTGACTCCCTCTTTTCCAACTTCAGAAACTGCCTTGGCAATATTTGCACTTGGATGTCAGCCAATCACCTTGCCCTCAATACCGACAAAACGGAGGTTCTCTTTTTCAGCAAGAAATCTCCTCCTCCTGCAATTCTATGGTGGCCTACCGTTTTGAATCCTCCACCCACTCCAGTACAGGCTGCCCGCAACCTTGGCTTCACCTTTGACAACTCTTTGTCTGGAAGTGCCCAAATCAACAAAGTTGTAGGGGCTTGTTTTTCCAAATTGCGCATGATCAGGAAGATTTTCCCCTACCTCCCTAAATCATCCCGCAAAACGGTTGTCCAGGCACTTATCACCACCCATCTAGACTATGCTAATAGTCTATATGCAGGTGCCCCCCTATACCTAATTGACCGTCTGCAAATTGTCCAGAACGCGGCAGCTCGGCTCATTGGTAATATTCCTGCCGGCACCTCGGTCAGAGCCTACCGGGATGAGCTTCACTGGCTCCCTATAGCCCGACGCATCGATTTTAAAATTCTGACCCTGACATTCCGTGCAATTCATGGAATTGGCCCGCTCTATCTGAGAAAACGCCTCAAGTTTTCTTCTTCAGTTAGACATCTGAGATCCAACAGTCTTCGTCTACTGATGGTGCCTAGATTTAGGCTTTCTCGAAGTGGCGGTAGAACTTTCACCGTCACTGCTGCCAAGCTCTGGAACAGCCTTCCTCTTGACCTCAGGTTCACTGAATCCGAGCCAGCCTTTCGACGCAAACTTAAAACCTGGTTGTATACTAAACGTTAGGTCTTCAGTATTTTTCTATCTCCCTCTGTTGGATTTGATCCTGGTTCTCTCTTTGGGGACACTCAGGTAATCTTAGCGCCGGGACACCTCCGCCGGAGGTAGCCGTGCGCTTTACAAGCTTCTAATTAAATAAATAAAATAAATATCTGACGCCTTGCCCATTTGGTTGAAAAAGCACACTGACACGCCATACATGCCCTTCTCCTCTCCCTCGATGCCAAGAAGGCAACATCAAGCGAAGGGGATGGGATGTGATTCAGGCCGTTAATGGGTAGGGTGTGTCGACGTTTCGACTCGGCTTGTGCATAGAGGGTGACTTAAACCTCAGCTGCAAGTCTTGAACTTGGCAGAAGGGATTCTATGAGGCGTGCAACGCCCGGTTTTTCTTTCAAGATCTTGACAGATTATTCAATTGTCTGATGACAATGTCATAACTAATTTACGGTTTTAAATACCGGTGAGGACTTCACAAGGTAGGCCCTCACTGGGGGATTTCATCTCACTACTATTGGAAAACCCTGACAGAGCCATTAAGTACTCAACCTCCAGTGTTGTACCTGAGATGCCTGTGTGGCACTAGGATTAGGTTGCCCCCCCGCCCTCCTTCGTCCTGAAGAAGACTCGCAGCAGAGGTTTAAGTCACCCTCTATGCACAGGCCGAGTTGAAATGTCGACACACCTCACCCACTATTGGCCTGTATCACATCCCATCCCCTTCGCTTGATGTTGCATTTATGCATTTACAAAAAGTACATACATTTTTTTATAAATGATTTGTTTGGTACAAGCCTTTCTGTACTGGTCACTTTACCAGTCCATTGCCAAAGCCGTAAAAATGTATAAACTCTGAATATTTGCGACTATTCACTTTTCCCTACCATCACGAGCATACCCATTCTTCTCTCTACCTTTAAGCAACCTTTGTACCTTCCTTATGAAATTAAATATACTGAACTTAAACAATTATTTGGCGATTTTGTGTTTTACATTGACTGTACATTTGGAACAATGCTATCTTAGACAGTAGGGTATGTTGTTGCATTTATTTTTGGTATCTTTTACCAGTGTTTGACTTATTTAAGCTTCACACACAGGATAAATTATAATTTTTTCTTCTCTAAAGCAGTCATGGACCACTTGTTTCATTACTGCATTGTACCCAGGTCTTGTGATGTTTATTGGGTTACCCCATTAATTTGTAATGGCAGAAATACCATCAGCAGATTGGATTATACACAGGTTTACTTCTCTGCTGATATCAACTTTTCACTTTAAATTCTGCTCACAACACCATCAAGTGGGCAGATATGAATCACTAGGAGAGGTCGTTGTACATGAGTCATGGCTCTTGCCTTTCACATACCAATGTAGGAATGGTGAAACTGAGGTTTCTATTACTAGCACAAATGGTGAGAACACTTTGGGCCATTCTTTTGTTTGCAAGGAGGATTCACTTCACTTCGCATGAAGTTGTCTTGTTATCTGAAGGGTTCCCCAGCTGCTGTAATTCATCCGGTATTCAGATTGCTTTCGAATGGAAGTTATTTGATGTTGAATGATCAATGTGGTTGCAGGATGAAGCTGGGGGTTGCGTATATGGTCACGGTTTCTGCTGTTGTGACCTATTCTACGCAAGTGCTATTTCCACCTGCCCGCACAGCTAGGAATGCGACAATTTGGCTTTCAATACAAATTTCAAATGTGAACTTTGATGCTACACTGGAACATATTCCAGAGAGGGTCCATAAGTAGTCCTTGATAATCCCTAAGAACTCCACTGGGAGACCATTGGGATCTGGGGTCCATCCCAGGTGGAGCTGAGGCAGAGCCAACCCCAGCTTCTTGCAGGTGATGTCCTTGTCCAGCACGTTTCAGTCTAAGTCAGACAGGGGCTGAATGGGCAAGTCATCTAAGAAACCACAAAGTGATTAAATTTCCACCCCTGGTGGTTGCGAGCACAGTAACAAAGGTGGCAAAGCACTGGGTCATGGCCAAATCCCCGGCATGCCTAACTCCCCTCCAGTCTGTTACATATGCAATATGTGTGCAATGCACTGTGTTAGCTGCAGAGTTTGACCAGTTTTATCCCCCCACTGATTCAATTCAATTCAATTCAAAATGTGTATAGCGCACTACATACCCAGAGGGTCTCAAGGCGCTTGAGGAAGGGGGGAGGTTTACTTATCGAATATCCAGGTTTTAAGCTGTTTTCTGAAGGCTAGGTGGTTTTGGGTAAGGCGGAGGTGGATGGGAAGGGTATTCCAGGTTTTGGCCGCTAAGTAGGAGAAGGATCTTCCCCCCATGGTGGCTTTGTGGATGCGCGGAACAGCGGCGAGGGCTTGGTTGGACGAACGCAGTTGGCGGGTGGGAGTGTAAAAGGAAAGGCGCGTGTTAAGACAATCAGGTCCAAGTTCGTAGAGGGCTTTGTGTGCGTGGGTGAGGAGACGGAACGTTATTCTTTTGTTGATGGGGAGCCAGTGAAGGTCTTTCAGGTGAACGGAAATGTGGTCTGTGCGGGGGGATGTCTAGTATGAGTCTAGCTGAGGCGTTTAGAATGCGTTGGAGTTTTTTCTGAAGTTTTGCGGTGGTGCTGGCAAAAAGGGTGTTTCCGTAGTCCAGACGGCTTGTGACCAGTGCGTGGGTGACCGTTTTTCTTGTTTCGGTGGGGATCCAGCGAAATGTTTTTTTGAGCATGCGTAGGATGTTGATAAATGCGACTCTGGGTAGTGAGCCAGGTCATTCTAGCCTCCTCTAGAAGCAATTACTGCAATGCCTCTTGTTGATGTAAAGAGTCTGCAAGGAAGATGTTTGATCTTCAAGTTTCAACGTCTTCTTCTGAGAAACAGTCGTTACTCCGCACCAGCTTCCCATGCCATTTCTGGGAACTTGTGCACCACATTTTTAAAATGTCTAATACTGCAGGGATAACTCACTTTTTAAAAATAATTGGTGGCAGGTTGGTTAGTACTTTCCAGACGGTCTTCTGAGTTTTTCCATCTTTCATACACTATGTGCTTGGAAGCATTTTTGAAGGTTTACCGCTTGTCCTGTTCCTGGTTGTCAGGACTCTGATTTTAATCTATGTGGTCCGCAATAGATGTTCCATCACTTGGCCAAATGGTGATGGCACTAGCAAATGTGCTATTTTGTTTGGCACACCCTTGCTTCAAGAAAATGGCAACTGGTTCTTATACTTTCAGCCTTTTCTGGTTACACTTGCAGCCCGTATTCTGCTGTCAGCTGTGCACTTTCGAGTGTGACCTGGACATATCATTGGGTATGCAACCAGTCCATTCTACGAACATAGAAATGCTGGTGGGTCCCTCAAGATTCATCTGTACAGCACAATTGCTGTTGCTTCTAAAGGCATTTTATGAGCCTTCTTGGGATGCTTCAGCTCCTGGGGATTTGGATCCTGGCTCATCCTCTGCGGCTGCACTACTGCCGATCCTACCTTCAGCGACGGCTGAGGAAGACGGATTTGAACATATTTGCTCCCTGAAGCTGGTTAGAGGGGTGCCAACGGGACAATCGTCTGCAGTAGCTGGGTATAGCAATATTTTGTCAACTCCTCAGAACATGTAAACAATCTGGCAGTTTCGAGCTGTGGAGTTTTTTAATTTGCCCATGTTTTTACACACAAAATTGCTTTTTAAAACAAACTTTGCCTTTTATTCTATCTTTTTCTATTTTACATGGTTTGGCTTTCGCTATGCTTTAATTATTAAAGAGCACAATGCTTTTTAGGTGTTAGGTTTCAATACTTTAAACTTATATTTTTAAGCATAGTTTTTAGGAAGCTTTTTAATCACATTATGCCCAAGGAGCAGGTGCCATACGGTCACATTATGCCCGGGTGAGAACACCACCATTTTACATGTTCAAGTTTGCTTACATTTACATTTCTTTGTAGTCATTTTGTCAAGAGCCGTGAACATTCTGTATGAGGGCTAAGTTCACTGTGCAAAATGTTATTTTTTATTGTACGCGTGTGACAGCTCGGTGGTCATAGCATCAATAGTGGCAGCCTGACTGGAGCTTCTGCATGGTAATATGGGTGAAGTTTAGTATATAAAGAATATCACTCCTTTGTTTAGAAAGTGGATCATTTTTCTGACACAGTCGAGGTCGCCCTGTGTCGGAATTCCAGCCCAGCAAATTCTTGTTTACCTCCTGAGAGAAATGGTGCCCAGCTCTCCACCAAGACGGGCTTCCTGATGACACTTATCCGCAGGCAACAGGGAAGTTAGCTCACCCTACAGGGATTCTGGCAGATTCACCCACCCTAGGTCCACTAGGAAAGGGAGCGCAGAGTAGGATACAAAATAAAACAGTACTTGTATGCAAACATGCAATCTATGTAACAGCACACTGGTTGAACTGTTTATATTCTTCACCATTCCCGTAATGCTGATTACAAAATTTTGTTTCCTTCTATTGATCATTGCATCGCACATATTTTATGCAAGAATCATTTTGCTTCAATAAATATTTAAATGCCAATCTGAGTATTTCTTGTGTCTCAAAAAGGTTCTTGATCTGTTTCCATGATTTACTTGGGGAGTCAGGGTTGTCATTTTCTGAGGTTGCACTTTCCACCTATTACCTTTTGGGTATGGGGTACTGATGGTGCGCTGTGAGCTATCCTGGACAAAGGCCAGCATATCCCGATGGACTGTATGGACTCAGTCTCGAACAGTTTTGACTTTATGTTGTCCAACAAATGCACAGTTTCACTGAGAAAGTATAAACCATACGACAAGGTGGTACAATTGTCCTTCAAGACCAATCAAGAACAGGAAATAATCAGTTTAAATAGATCTGAGCTGTCCAATAGTTCCTCAAGACCCATCAATAAGTTTCATTTTTCCTGACTAGCTCGGGTCTGAGACAAATATCTCTTTCCCAATGAGCTGAACACCACATCCCACAGAAAACACCAAAACTGACCTGCACCATCACAAGACTTCAGGTCATAAACTTGACCCACAATGGTGAACAAGCACAAATCTCAACAATAATAAAGCTCAATTCACCTAACAACAACACACTAAAATGTTGAACTGTAATAAATAGAAGTCCTTAGATCCAGTATAAGTAACAATTTAGGTTTATTGTAGAATAAAATCAGGTCAGGTAGATAAATAGAATAAGATTGTATAATGAGGGGGAGGAGCCTAGCCTGCAGCCGAGATGGCCGCTTAGCTCCTCGGCTTCGCCGATCCTGACGCCCTTCAACCAAGATCCTGTACAAAATCCTGCGCTTCCTAGCATCACGCTTCCCGGCGCTGCACTCCTGTCCACGATGCAGTGTCCCCGGTCGGAAACGGAGCTGCCACGGCGGAGTTAAGCCTCGGTCACCATTCCGGCCTTCTGCAGAGGGAGCAGCCGGGCCATTGCTGGTGGGGACGGCCGGAGGCGACTACGACAGCGGCGGCCGCTGCGGAGAGGGAGGAGCCGGGGCACCGGACCTGGAGCTCGGCGCTGGTGGATTTCTCACAGCAGCCTTCTCCCTGACAGCAGCCCAGCGCGACTCGTTCGCAACATTGTTTCCGGCTCCTGCTTCATGTATCCCGGCCCAGCAGAAGGGGTCCGGGATTGTCTCTTTGTTGCAGTTTGTAGCAGCGGTCGCCATCTTCTACGACGGACGCCCTGATCCTGCCGGTGGGACTCCCTGAGCTACAGTTTCCCCTATCCTTGCAGCCTCTTCACGACCGGCTGCCTTCACGTTTCCTGCACCATCGGGGCCTCACAGAGGTTTCATTATTTGCCTGATATCGATGGCTGGTGCCGGGGGCTTGCTTCCCTGGGCGCTCAATGGCAGTTTACCTAAGATGGCGGACACAGCAGCACCCTCCATCCTCGATCCACCGCTGAGGCTTTGCGACATCCTTGCTGCACTGGGGGACCTGCGATTGGCCTTCCGCGACTTTGCTACCGAATTGGGGGACCGGCTTGATGGGGCCCAGTTGGCTGGCCGGGATGGCTCTCCGGTGCGGCGCGTTAAGCCATATCCTCAGCCGACTGTCGGTGGATTACCCGAATTGGGGTGCGGGACGGTGGCGGAGGGACGTGTCCCGGAATCCGCTGCGGTACTCCTCGGTCCTTCTCTGGAGGAGTCTGACAATATTGCTTCCTTGGTGCGGCCGGGGCTCGGGTCCCCGTCGCCGCCTCGCCCATCCCCTTTGTTCTTGGGTGCCACGTTGCCGAGCGCCCTCCTGGACTTGCTCTCTGTGCACCGGCTGGCTGCTATTTTGGAACTAATACACCGTTTTGCTCCCTGTTGCTCTAGCCGTGGCTTGGCAATGCTACATCCTCTGATTCTTTACAGTCAAGCAACGCTCCAGTTTGCCTTGTCTCCTGCACCTCAACTTTTACGGTGGTCTCCATGGTGGTCCATTTCGTCCAAGCTGGCTGCACCTACACTGGTTTCGATTAGACTGCGGATTCGAAGAGGTCAAGGCTGAGGACGGGGACTTTCTTGTTGCACAATGGAACATATAAGCATTTTGCTCCATTGTTCTGTTGGACGGGTATCCGCTGGAATGGCCATTCCTGGAGAAGTTTCGTCGATCGGGCCAGGGTTGATGTGGCCCTTCATCTCGACTAGTTTGATCGGCTGGCGGTGACCTGGACTGTCTATCGTTTGGATATGGTGACTGATTTGCAATTGCAACCTCTTTCCCAATTGATCCTGTGTCTATCCTGTATAGCTGTGCTCTTTGATGAGGGGAGGGGGGTTCTGTCTGGGTCCGGGGTCTAAAGGGTGAATATTAATGTCTAGCCTCGACGTGTGCCCGCTATTATGTCGTGTTTGGGGTAATTAATGACACAATGCTTATCCGTGTGGGCTGCACAGGGATTGAATCTGCTCCTATAAATGTTGTGTGCACACATCGTGTATTGTTTTCTACCATCGCGCGCTCTGGCCAGGGCTGAAGGCCTCTGTTTTGTATATCGGGACTGACGAACTAATGGGACTCGTATTGGAACTTATTCTGCTACGCTTTGGATTGTGCGCACCGCAATGACCCACCCCGTCTCTATCATAATTAAGACTGCTATTGTTTTACTATCTTACGTAGTGGGGAGACACTGCACAGCGGGTATGTCCGGGAAGACTAATGTTAGGCCCTCCAATGACTTTCTAGTATATGCTGCCATGTTGTTTCTGGTTTTCAGGGGGGCGAGCTATCTCCAGGAACTCCATTCGGGGACGTACCCGGGATTAGGCCAGGGCTAAATCGCTCTTCCTTGTTATTGGTGTATGCGATGGTTGAGCTGGGACTGCCACTGTCTGAGCATGATACTGCCTTTTGTTTGATTTACTCCTAGATTTTGATTCGAAGGGCCGGGGGGGGACCGGAGATATGTTGAATTTGGCTCCTCCCTCCTCTTCCGGGAGTTGGGGAGTGGGATGTTCTTTCTCACTCTCTCTATTCTCTTTCCCATTTGGGGGTTCTCTTGGGGCGACAGGCATGCCTATTGGGGGGGGGTGGGCCGTGGCCTTCCGCTGGTATGCAGGGTGGGGGGATGGGTTGTGTTTTATGTTCTCTCTTTGTTTCTATGGCCCTCTTTCTCTTTTTCTTTTCTTCTTCCTCTTCTTCTTCCATGTTTCTTCTCCTCTTTGGGGGTCGGGGTTCAGTGTTCTTCGATTGATTATAGCTATCCTGGTCATTTAGTAGCCTCCACTCTCCTTGTAGTGTTATAATTCGTACTCGACAAAATCATAAAATTAAACCTTTCTCTATCCTCATACAATCGCTCGCTACTCCACAGTATACTCTTTGCTTATAGTTGGCTTTAACAGCGTTCTGTCCGAATGGCTTCCTTTATGTCCATCTTTTGTATGTCATAGCGGCCGGCCCTGCGGGGTTGTAGGCAGACGCTGTGTATTGTGCATTTCATAAATAAAGGTTTTAAAAAAAAAAAAAAAAAAAAAAAAAAGATTGTATAATGATAGAAAAGACCCCACCAGGAGCAGATGGACTTCAGCTCAGCCTCCAGATGTAACTGTTCCAGTTTTCAAGCCAATACAATTGGAACACAGATGACATTATAGAGACATGCAGAGATATAAATGAGAAACACTAAGGAAGGACAAAGAAGAAATGAAAGCAGGATGTAACATGAACTCATTTGATTTGATGTTCTAACTTTACTGATAGTATATTCTAGGGCTCGCCTTATTTTGGTACTTAAGGCACCCCAACATTGTAGCTGACTTCTGAGATCAAAGTTTGAGCTTCTTGACATTTCGGGTTCAGACTTTTAACTGCCGAGCAACAGTAAAAAGGCACATAGAAACATGCATGGACATTTTCATACACAACTGCACATATGCATGTACAAACTCACAGACAAACGTGCTCACACAGAGGCATGCATGCATGCACATACTAACACATTCTTTCACCCCGGAGCATACACAAACCTACAAATATATAGGTGCACACAAACACACATGCATGTGCATGCTGACAGGAAGGTGACTGAAAACAGACAGACAGACACATGCAGTCCCAGAGATGACTGGAACCATGCACACACAAACACACCAACAGACACATGCACATAAATGCACAAATACAGACACACACATGGCCACACTCCATGCCAGTTGGCCAAGATCTGTACATACATACTCCGTGGAAGCATGCGATTGTTGCCTAAAGGCTGGAAGAGTAAATCATTCTTTTGTGACTTTCATGAAGCCCCGCGGAAAGATATGGGTCCCTGGACGCTCAGGGCAGTGACTCTGCAGCCAGTATGTCTGGTGGAGGCAAATCCCATTTAGGAGGATGAACCACTATCTTCTTTGAATCTCTAACTTTGGCCGGCACATGCAGAGACCTGAACATACACAATGAAAGGTGTACAAATACAAGGAACTCAGGGCTGCCACTCACCCTCATGGTGTCATATTGTTCCTCTTCCTTGAGTTTAGACTCCAGAATGTATCTCGTCTCATTCCTGAGACGTCGCAGCCAGCCCTGGAGCTTCACCTGTAAAGAGGAAAGCACAAAAGTGACAACTGTTGATCTGTAAAAAGAAGCTGTTCATAGAAAAATAATCTCTACATCAACATCCAGACAGATGCAGATTGTACCTACCAAACACACATATTCACATTTAAAAATGCCAGTCACATATATCTTGATTACACATTTTAAGTACCAGGCCATATGTTTCCAGATCATGTGTACTAGGCCACATATGTACATATTGTAAGTTTCTGCCACACATGTATGATTGTAAGTACCAGGCCACATGTTTCAATGTCACATGTACCAGCCACTCATATCCAGATAGTGATTTTCTGGGCACTCAAAACTACATTAAAATACCAGAACAATCATATTGATTCCTGAATATGCCAACAGCATTATTATTGCAGTCTTTTATGTGTGTGCAGCACCTCAAAACTTTTTTCATCCCAATATCATTTAAAAGACATCACGATTTTCCTCTATAGAGCTGTCTCATCTACTACTAAATCTTATAGAGGGGCACAGGCAGCCTTGGTACAGGCATCACTCTTTAAAGGGGCCTGTCATATGCAGGCTGCAGTGCTTACAGTGTCTGTGATGGGCAGGCTGCAGAAATTACAGGTTCTGGGACAGGCAGGCTGCAGGCCGTATAGTATCTGTGATAGGTAGGCTGCAGTCCCTATAGGGTCTCTAGTAGGCAGACATCAGTCTTTAAAAGGCTTTGTGATAGGCAGGCTGCAGTCCTTAAAGAGTCTGTGAGAGGCAGGCTGCAGTTCTTACAGGGCCTGTGATAGGCAGGCTTCAGTTTTTAAAAGGGTTTGTGATAGGCAGGCTGCAGTCCTTACAGGGCCTCTGACCCTGCCAGCAGGCAGGTCACCCACACGCAACTGCATGGCTCTGCTTGCATTGTTTTTGCCTAATCTTGTATTTTTCCCCTGTGCCTAACTTGCTTTCTTGCCCAGACTTGTTTTTATTCCTCTGGGCCTGTACTTGCTTTCTGGCCAGATTTGTTTTTATTCCTCTGTGCCTGTACTTGCTTTCTTGCCCAGACTTGTTTTTATCCCTGTGTGCCTGTAGTTGCTTTCTTGCCCAGACTTGTTTTTATTCCTCTGTGCCTGTACTTGCTTTCTTGCCAGACTTGTTTTTATTCCTCTGTGCCTGTACTTGCTTTCTTGCCCAGACTTGTTTTTATTATTCTGAGCCTGTACTTGCTTTCTTGCCCAGACTTGTTTTTATTCCTCTGTGCCCGTAATTGCTTTCTAGCCCAGACTTGTTTCAATTCCTCTGTGCCTCTACTTGTTTTCTTGCCTAAACTTGTTCTTCCTTCCTGTGCCCAGTTCTCCCGCGGCCCCGCCCGTTTTTCCCGCCACTGCGTCCCTGCGGCCCGCTCCCCTGCAATCCCATTCAGCGCCTGCTCCCGACTCCCAGCTGCTCCTCCCTCCCACATCCCCTCATATGGAGGCCGTGCAGTAGCCGCGCATAGAGGGCATGCAGCTGGCGCACCTAGGGCAAGCCTGTCTGCGCCCGTTCGCGCCTTGACCGCGCCCAGTGCCAGGACCCCTGGACCCCGCAAACGCCACGACACCCAACACCACTACGATGCCAGAACCATCCACACACTCAACACCGGACGATCACACACCTGCTTCCTGGCTGCCCCGAAGCGCACCCACAGAGATTTCACCTGCCGGAACTGCAGCTTCACAAGCATCCACCCCACCATGCTGCCGACCAGGAAAGACCCAACCACCTCAGATGCATCCTTCTCAACACCCGCTCCGCCCGCAAACACGCTGTAGAACTCTGGGACCTACTCGGCTCAACCTCCCCAGACGTCGCCTTCCTGATGGAGTCCTGGCTGAACCCCGCCTCAGCACCTGACATAGCCATAGCCGTCCCGGAAGGCTACAAGATCACCCACAGGGACTACACCAATGGAGCAGGAGGAGGAATCTCCTTTTTCCACAGGAACACTCTCAGAGTCTCGACCAACACCGAAGACACCCTCAGCACTGCCGAACACCTGCACTTTCAGATCCACACCGACCCCAACACCACCTTCCGAGGAACCCTCATCTACAGACCCCCGGACCCTGACCACAGTTCAGCTACTCCATCGCCGACTTCAACAGCACACACGTCCTCGCCTCCACGGAATACATCCTCCTCGGGGACCTGAACTTCCACCTCGAGAACAGCAACAACACCAACTCCACCACCCTGATCGACAACCTAGCCAACCTCGGACTCAGACAACTCGTCACAACACCCAACCACTCCGCCGGTCACACGCTTGACCCCATATTCTCTGCAATCCCCCAAGACTCCTTCAACTCCACTGGACCGACCATCGCAGCATCCACTTCACCTTCAAGAAACCCACAGCCCACCACCGCACTCAACAGATGCCTCGCCGCTGCTGGAGCAAAGGCACCGAACATCAGTTAACCACAACCCTCAGCCAGAGCCCACCCGCCGACCCCACCGAGCCTGACACTGCCGCCCGAAACCTCAGACAGTGGATCAACGACTGCGCCAATACCCTCGCCCCAATCACAGTCACACCAACAAGAAAGCCAGCTGGTTCACTGAAGACTTCCGGGCCTCCTAGCAAACCTGCCGAAAGCTGGAGAAGATCTGGCTCCGTGAACGAACACCGGACAGCCATGCAGCCCACAAGGATGCCACCCGCAGACACCATCACCTCATCAGATCCGCCAAAAGGGCCTCCTTCAAAGACCACCTAGACAACAACGCGCACAACAGTAAGGAGCTCTTCAAAATCGTGAAGGAACTCGCCAACCCCAGCTCCAACACCAACGACCTCCCACCCTCGCAAGACCTGTGTGACTTGCTGGCGACCTTTTGCCACCACAAGATCGCAGACATCCACGATAGCTTCAAAGCCACGACCGCCCCGAGAACCACTGAGACCTCCGCCCCCACGACCCCCATCCGCACCAACTACCTGCTCTTTTGGACCAACAGCAACGACGACGACACCATCAAGATCATGAACACCATCCACTCCGGATCTCCGTCAGACCCATGCCCACACCACATCTTCAACAAAGCCAGCACAGCCATCGCACCCCATCTCCAGAAAGTCATCAACACCTCATCTGAGACAGCAACCTTCGGGGAGAGCTGGAAGCAGGCCGAGATCAACGCCTTTCTCAAGAAACCCAAGGCGGACCCCAAGGACCCCAAGAACTTCCAGCCCATCTCCCTGCTCCCGTTCCCAGCAAAGGTCACCGAGAAGACCATCAATTAACAACTCACCCGCTACCTCGAGGAGAACAACATCCTGGACCCTTCCCAGTCCGGGTTCCGCAGCAACCACAGCACTGAGACTGCCCTCATCGCCGTCACCAATTACATCTAGTCCCTGCTGGACAACGGAGAAACGGCGGCCCACATCCTCCTGGACTTGTCAGCCACCTTCAACACGGTCTGCCACCACACACTACGAACATGCCTCCACAATGCCGGGATCCAAGAGAAGACCATGTACTGGACCACCTCCTTCCTCTCTGGCACAACACAGAGCGTCCGCCTTCACCCTTCCGGTTCAAAGCCACCAAGATCATCTGCGGCGTACCCCCGGGCTCATCCCTCAGCCCATCTCTGTTTAACATCTACATGGCACCGCTCGCCCACGTCGCCCGTCAGCACGACCTCAACATCATCTCCTACGCCGAAGACACCCAGCTGATCTTCTCCCTCACCAAGGACCCCCACACCGCCAAAACCAACCTTCACGAAGGAATGAAGGCCATCGCTGAATGGATGAGGAACAGCCGACTGAAGCTGAACTCTCACAAGACGGAGGTCCTCATCCTCAGATCAACCCCCTCGGCCTGGGATGACTCCTGGTGGCCGACCGCACTGGGAACCGCCCCAACACCCACCGACCACGAACGCAACCTAGGGGTCATCCTCGTCTCCACCTTCTCCATGACTAAACAGGTCAACGAAGTCTCCTCCTCCTGCTTCAACACCCTCCGCATGCTCCGCAGGATCTACAAGTGGATCCCAACTGAAACGAGAAGAGCGGTCACACAGGCCCTCATCAGCAACAGGTTGGACTACGGAAACACCCTCTACGCGGGAGCCTCGGCCAAACTCCTGAGACGGCTCCAACACATCCAGAACGCCTCTGCACGCCTGATCCTCGACATCTCTCGCCGCAGCCACATCACACCCCACCTGAGAGACCTGCACTGGCTCCCGGTCAACAAGAGGATAACCTTCAAGCTCCTCACCCATGTACACAAGGCACTCCACAACACCGGACCAACGTACCTCAACAGACAACTCAGCTTCTACACCCCCACCCGCCAGCTCCACTCCGCCGACCTTGGCCTCGCCACACATCCTCCGCTTCTGAAGAGCAACCTTCGGCGGCCTATCGTTCTCCCACTCTGCTGCCAAGACCTGGAACACCCTCCCCATCCACTTACGGCAGACCCAAGACCTGCTGACCTTCAGAAAACTCCTCAAGATCTGGCTTTTCGATCAGTAGTAGCATTCCCCACCCCACCCCAGCGCCTTGAGACCCTCACTGGGGAGTAGTGCGCTTTACAAATGATATGATTGATTGATTGATTGATTAATTGACAGGCAGGGGGTGGTCCTTACAGAGTCTGTGATAGTCAGGCTGCACTCTATATAGTATCTGTGATAGGCAGACTGCAGTGCCTACAGGGTCTGTGATAGGCAGGCTGCAGTCCTTACATGGTCTGTGATAGGGCAGGCTGCAGTCCTTACAAGGTCTGTGATAGGCAGGCTGCAGTCAGTTGTTCCTGGGTCTGTGATAGGCAGACTGCTGTCCTTACAAGGTCTGTGATAGGCAGGCTGCAGTTGTTACTGGGTCCATGATAGGCAGGCTGCAGTCCTTACAGGGTCTGTGACAGGCAGGCTGCAGTCTTGATAGGGGCTGGGATAAGAAAGCTGCAGCCCTTACAGGGTGTGTGAGAGGCAGGCTGTAGTCCTTACAGGGTCTGTGGTAGGCAGGCAACAGACCTTACATGGTCTGTGAGAGTGAGCAGGCACCAGTTTCATACAGGGTCTATTTCAGGGAAGAGGCAGTCATAACCAGCGAGAAAGGACAGCAGCCTCTTACTGACAGGCAGCAAGCACTAGTGAACCAGCACCACCCCTGCCCCTTCAGTGTGGGAGCAACCACCAGCTTCATACAGGGTCTATGACAGGAAGGCGGTGACATCTTAAGGATTTGTGGGACCCTGTGCAATATGTACTTTAGGGCCCTCTGTTTGGAAGAACTTTGAATGTATTACTCCTCTTCACAACGTCAAACAATAGTGAATTATATGTTAAACATTCCGAAACCCTTATGAATTATATGGTAAACCTTGAGAAACAATAATGAATTATATGTTAAATCTTCAGAAATGGGCACACACAAAAACAGGCAAAAGTTCAAGCTGTCTGGTGTCCACCAACTGAAAAATATAAAATAAAAGCTTGAACAAACACTGCTAAATATTTTTTTGAGTTTGGATCAAGATTTTCTTCTTGCAAAAACAATATTTTTCGTGGAAACCAGTAACTAACCAACCTGTTTCCCCATTGTAGGAAAATGTTTAGTGACATTGTAGCTTTAGATACCAAATATTTGAAATCACAACTATCTCACCCTTCGCTACTGGCGTTCTTTCTGCAGCAGTGAAAATCAAAGTGCTGCTCCAAGGAGTTCACCCATTCCTTTGGTTAAAATGTAATATCTTTCTCCTACTTTCTAATCCCTGCCTTGTTCTGGTTTAGGGAGGGCCTGGCCTGGCAATTCGGGCTTAACTGTTCTCATAAGGTTTCAAGACTGATTTGCATATGATTGAGTCCAAAATGAGGTGGCATGGTGGGCAACAAAAACAATGGATTGGGATGCTGTCCCGAGCGATTGGCAGTGATTGAGATTAATACAAGCAGTCCATCCATCACCTTGTTGTTTTTTCAATCAGTTCCCCATGAAGAACAACTCTATACATTTTACACATACAACCAGTCTTTATATACTTCATGCACCTGAATAAAATCTTCACATATACATGAGATTTTTAGGGGCAGGCGGTATACTCAGTTCTGCCAGTGCAGATTTGCCACTCCCCATTCTGATTGGGAGCGCAGATGTGGAAATGAGCCTTTTTAGGGGCCCACTGGTGCAGGGGTTTACCCTTATCTGTTCACTGGTCCTTAAACCAACAAAATAGAGATTGGCACTGAAGCTGTAATATCAAATAACAAGTTTATTAATCACTCATGAGTGGGACTACATCAATACAACACCCTCAAGCAGGGGAGAAAGTAGTACATGGAATACAGAAACCAAGGGCCTTTTATACCCTATTTACCGCTGAGTAAGCATGGACACTCAACGAGGAGGTACTGACTTATACAGGAATAGTTATTGAGTAACATGGGCAGGCAAAAATCACTTGGTCAGCAAAGTGGGAGGGGAGACAGAACTGCTTCATCAGTTGAAAAAGCCTGACAGTTACATTCTAAAACAGGTGCATTCTAGCAGCTACAGGCCTTTCTGAGCATGTGCAATGCTCTGGCTCAGTACTGAAGAAGTTAACTACAGTTGATGACTCAAGCAGAATAGAAAGGCAAGCAACAGTGAATACGGCATTGTCACATGGCTATCACATGGCTAACGTAAATGGATGCCACAAACAAAATGGCTTCAGCATATGCTAAGGGTAATTTCTGCAATTTCCACACGGAGTTCAGCAAAAACTCCACCACCCACATTGGAAAGGAGTTTACTGGTGCCTCAGTGGCCACTGGCAGCATCATAAACAGTGACAGAGACACAGAATCAAACCGGCACAAAAATAGCAAAATTAAGGTGAACTGGGAAAATATCATGGAGTCAGTGTTAGTCTGGCACACAAGACCACTGAGATAAAAGGTCCAACCTCACCACTCTATTGGTGAAGATGAAAAACCAATGAGTGGCAGGAAATGCCTAGCAGAAAGGCCATAGAAGTTCGGAGAGAAGGTGTTGCAGTTCCCTACCCGAGCTCCGTCATGGTGCCCTGGTGCACTCTTCCAGCTCCTCCGCTGTTCGCGATGCCCCTCAGCAGAGACTCGGCTCTTGGGCTATGGAGATGAACACCAGCGCCCTGGAAGAGAGGCGATGTCTTTCAATTGCGGTGAGCAGGGTTTTTCTTTACTGGCTTTACCTTCACTACTGGTGGTGGACCCCGGAATCCGTGATGGGAGAAAAAAGTAAAACCACGAGGTGTGGTGCTGTTGTGGTGCATCCGGCCACTGTGGCCAGTGCACTGCAAACCGCAGTGCACTGGCCACTGTTTTGCTGCCTCTGTTTTGCTGCCTCTGATTGCTATTTTTTTTCTGCCCATATTGTATTTCCTGATTCTCCCAGTGCCCCCTTTTCTCCTGTACCCCACCGCTCTATTTTCCCGTCCTCGCTTCCCGCTGCTGCTCCCCTGTGGCCCGCCCCGTTTCCTTCTGTGACCCGTTCCCGCCTCGCCCAGCGCCAGAACCCCTGGACCCCGAAGCCACCACAACACCAGACCGCACTACGACTCTGGCACCCTCCACGCACTCAACCCCGGACGAGATCACTCCTGCTACCGTGCCACCCCGAAGCGCACCCAAGGACCCTTCACCTGCCGGAACTGCAGCTTCACCAGCATCCGGCCCGCCAAACCATCAACCAGAGAACCCAACCGCCTCTGATGCATCCTCCTCAACACCCGCTCCGCTCGCAAGCACGCCATCGAACTCTGGGCCCTCCTAGACCAAACCACCCCCGACGTCGACTTCCTGACAGAGACCTGGCTGAACACCACCTCGGCACCAGACATCGCCATAGCCATCCCAGAAGGCTACAAGATCTCCCGCAGAGACTGCACCAACAGAGTGGGAGGGGGAATCCCCATCGTCCACAAGGACACCCTCAGAGTCTCAACCAACACCGACGACACCCTTACCACCGCCGAGCACATACACTTCCAGATCCACACCGACCCCAACACCACCCTCAGAGGAACACTCGTCTACAGACCACCCGGACCCCAGCCACAGTTTAGCAACTCCATCACCGTCCTCATCAGCATCCACGCCCTCGCCTCCACGGACTACATCCTCCTTGGGGACCTGAACTTCCACCTTCGAGAACAACAACGACGCCAACTCCACTGCCCTGATCGAAAACCTTGCCAATCTCGAACTCAAACAGCTCATGACGACACCCACCCACGCCGCTGGACACACACTGGACCCCATCGTCTCCGCAAGTCCCCACGTCTCCTTCAACCACACAACTGAACCCCACTGGATAGACCACAGATGCGTCCACTTCACCTTCAGGAAACCCACCACACACCCCCGCACCCAACAGATGCCACGCCGCTGCTGGGGCAAGGTCACCTAGGACCAACTGACCACCACCCTCGCCCTGGGACCACCCGCCGACCCCACCGACCCTGACACCGCCGCCATCAACCTCAAACAGTGGATCAACGACTGCGCCGACACACTTGCCCCACTCAAGACCTCTGCCACCAATCACACCAACAAGAAAGCTGCATGGTTCACCGAAATCCTCTGGACCTCCAAGCGCACCTGCGGGAAGCTGGAGAAGAGCTGGCTCCCCGACCAACCACCAGACAGCTACACAGCCCACAAGAACGCCACCCGCAGACACCACCAACTCATCAGGACTGCCAAGAGTACCACCTTCAAGGACCGCCTAGACAGCAATGCACACAACATCGTGAAAGAACTCTCCAACCCCAGCTCCAACACCAACGACATTCCACCATCACAAGACCTGTGCAACTCACTGGCCTCTTTCTTTCACCGCAAGATCACCGACATCCACGACAGCTTCAACACCGCCATCCGAAATTCCACCGCCAAGACCACCACCCCTGCAACCACCACCCGCACTAGTCGCCTGACCGCCTGGTCCAACGTCAGCGACAAAGACACCATCAAGACCATGAACTCCATCCACTCAGGATCCCCATCTGACCCATGCTCTCACCACGTTTTCAACAAAGCCAGCGCAGCCATCGCACCTCATCTCCAGAAAACAATCAACATCTCCTTCGAGACAGCTACCTTCCCAGAGAGCTGGAAGCACGCCGAGATCAACTCCCTACTGAAGAAACCCAAGGCGGACCCCAACGACCTCAAGAACTTCTGGCCCATCTCCCTGCTCCCTTTCCCCGGGAAAGTCACGGAGAAGATGGTCAACAGACAGCTGACCCGCTACCTCAAAGACAACAACATCCTAGACCCATCCCAGTCCGGCTATCGCAGCAACCACAGCACTGAGACCGCCCTCATTGCCGCCACCGACGACATCAGGATCCTTATGGACAAAGGAGAAACAGCCGCCCTCAACCTTCTGGACCTATCGGCAGCCTTCGACATGGTCTGCCACCACACCCTAACAGCACGCCTCCATGACGCCGGAATCCAAGAGAAAGCCATGGACTGGACCACATCCTTCCTCTCCGGCAGAACCCAGAGCGTCCGTCTCCCACCCTTCCGCTTCAAGACCACCAAGATCATCTGTGGCGTTCCACAGGGATCATCCCTCAGCCCGACACTGTTCAATATCTACATGGCACCACTCGCCCACGTCGCACGACAACATAGCCTTAACATCATCTCCTACGCAGACGACACCCAGCTGATCATATACCTCACCGAAGACCCCCACACCACCAAAACCAACCTCCACAGAGGAATGAAGGCCGTCGCCGAATGGATGAAAGACAGCAGGCTGAAGCTGAATTCTGACAAGACGGCGGTCCTCATCCTCTGCCCGATCCCCTCAGCATGGGACGACTCCTGGTGGACAACATCGCTAGGGACAGCCCCAGAACCCACCGACCACGCACGCAACCTAGGGGTTATCCTCGACTCTGCCCTCTCCATGACCAAGCAGGTCAACGCCGTCTCCGCCTCCTGCTTCAACACCCTCCGAATGCTCCGCAGGATCTTCAAATGGATCCCCTCCGACACGAGAAAAACCATCACCCAGGTCCTCGTCACCAGCAGACTGGACTACGGGAACGCCCTCTACGCAGGAACGACAACCAAACTCCTGAGACGGCTGCAACGCATCCAGAACGCCTCGGTACAACTGATCCTCGACATCCCCCGATGCAGCCACATCACACCCCACCTGAAAGGCCTGCATTGGCTCCCTGTCAACAACAGGATCACCTTCAAACTCCTCATCCACGCACACAAAGCCCTACACAATGCCGGACCAGCATACCTCAATGACCGACTCAGCTTCTACACCCCCACTCGTAGTCTCCGCTCTGCCAACCTGGCTCTCGCCACAGTTCCACGCATCCGGAAAACCACCGCCGGCGGCAGATCCTTCTCCTACCTCGCCGCCAAGACCTGGAACACTCTCCCTACCGGTCCACGACAGACCCAGGACCTGCTGGCCTTCTGAAGACTTCTCAAGACCTGGCTTTTTGATCAGTAGGGCACCCCCCCTCACCCACCCCCCAGCGCCTTGAGACCCTCACGGGTATGTAGCGCGCTTTACAAATGGAATTGATTGATTGAATTGTACAGAGTTTTTCAGTAACTCCGTGGAATTCTGCAGAGTGCTATTCCACGAGCTCTGCCCGGGCCTAGTGATTACTTGCTGACTTGAACCTTGTTTTTACCCTCTGGTTGTTTTCGATCCAGCAAGCAAACTATCCCTAAATGCCTTGTTCTTTTTGGTGTAAATGTGTGCACATGCCACTAGAGCAAAGAATTCAAGAGCATCGATCTGCTTCACGTGGTGCATTTTACACCTATCCCCTCAAACCCACAATTGTGTTTAATCTCTCATAACCGTTTCTTGTCTTCACTTCTTCCTCCACTCGTTCTTGCTTTTAGAAAAATGCTTAATTTATTTAAAAAAGTGCTGGCCCCTTTTCAGGAGGCCACTGCAGACTGCACTACACATTGCCACTGTACTTACACAACTACTAACCATTACACTGTTACAAGTGTGACAATCCAGACTGTCCTAGGCCGCCAAATCTTTAAGAATGGCTTGGGTGGCAGGTATTAATTGTTTTTAATGAATATTGAGCAACTGTTTTTCTGCTCATCTTCAAATTGCATAAACAGCGCCGCCATATGGCAGCTGTCATAAGTGCAATTAAGTGCTGGTACAGAGCACCGGAAACCACCAGCTCAAATTAAGCACTGCTTTAGATCCCTCTCAATGATCATCTCCTTCCTCTGCTCTAAGTTGTCTTTCCACGAAGTGACCCTTCTTTCTACCCCACCCTCCTGTCTCCATCTTGACCTCTGTAGACCACCTCAACTTTCTTTCTCCACCTAACCCACTCCTCACCCTCTTTCCTTTTACTCCACCTCGTTTCTCCATATCACCCTTCTGTAGTAGGGTCTGGTGTATGGGAAATCTGGGGGGCAGTGTGAGGGAGCTGAAATATTTTTTTAAAAGAAAACGTACCTGCCGGTCTTCTGCTCCTCACGCTGCTCCCCGGGCTTCTCCTCTGGGCACAGGCTGAAGCTCCCAGCTTCCCCTGTGACCAATCCTGATACTGCTCTCAATATGAAAGCAGCATAGGGATTGGGCAGAGCGCGCTGGTTTTGTGCTCCTTCGGGAGCTGAGAGCCTGTGCCTGCGCCTGCTGATCTCTCCACCGAGCAACACAGCTGGGTTGGAGAGATATCAGTGCGCATGACTGATATGCCCGACCAAACCATTATGCTTGCTGACAGCAGGGCCCCCCACTCCTCCTCCCCTGCTTCAGTGCTGTGGCCCCCTCCCTCTGACTCAGCCGCAGGACGAAAATTAACAGCCTAATTCATGAAGCTGAATTCGGCTCGCAAAGGGCCAGATTCTGAGAATCTGGCCCTTAGCGAGTGAGATTTTTGCATTTGGGATTCATCATCCCAAATGCAAAAATCGGTAATTGCGTTTTCGCAAATTTGCGATGGATTACATTTAAGGAATCTCTATTTGAGATTCCTTAAATGCAATTCATCATCCATTTAAAAATTGCGAAATCGCAATTTCGGGCCGCTATTTACCGCGAGGTCAAACCTCGTGGTAAATAGCGATAACTCAGAAAAATGCTTTTAAAAGCATTTTTCTGAGTTGCATGTTGCACAAACACATGTCCTGTGGACATGTGTGTGCGCAACCCTGTTCATATTAGCATTTAAGGGGTGCTACAGGGTATCCTTTGGACACCCCTGGCACCCTTTAAATCGCTATATTATTTGCGATTAGCTAATTGCTAATCGCAAATAAGGAATACTCCCCATTCATTCCTATGGGCCTTTAGGCCCATAAGAATGAATGGGGAGTTATTCCTTATTTGCGATTAGCAATTTGCTAATCGCAAATAAGGAATTAGTAGGAATCGCATTTTTTTTGCATATTCCTACATGAATCCCGTTTTGCGAGTCCTTAATAGCGATTCGCTATGAATCGCTATTAGGGGCTCGCAAATCGGGAGTATGATGAATCAGGCTGAAAGTGATCTGCTTTTAGATCATTTTATTTTTCATTTGCATCTGCAGTTAGTGGGGCATTGCTCCTCCGCCAGAGCGGAGGAGCCGCCCCTGCCCTTCTGTCCCTTTCTATCACCACCTACAACTTCTTTCACCCTCCTGTCGCCCTCCTCTCACCTCTCCAACCAGCACACACCATCCCACTCCAATATCATCCTCATAAATTCAGACCCTGGAATTACTGACACCGGGATTACCAGTAGAGTGAGTCAACAGGGATTACGAGGGGGCCCTGAGGGGGCCCTGAGGGGGCCCTGAGGATGCCCTGAGGAATTTGGACCCACCTGAGGGAGTCAGAAATGTTGGCCTGATTTCTCTTTCAATCCCTGTTTTCCCTCCAGCGGTTTACCAGACACAAGCTCTGCTTTCAGGAGGTCGAATCTGAAGGTGAATGAAACATAAAGGCCCCAGAGAGGTGCTGTGGACCTTGTAATCCTGATTCACCAGTAACTCCTGGTACGAGGTGAGTTAGGATTACCAATATGATTGGAATCAGCCCCTGAGTGCACACATACTTTAACTGCAGTAAGAACAACCTTGGAGGTGTTTTCTATAAAACAGAAGTACATATATGCAAGACAAATTATAATATTTTACCAGTTTGAGTCCAATTTACTTACACTACACCACATTTTGCAATAACCTGTGCGCCGAAGAACTTTTGCAAAAACACAAATAGCATTTCTTCTGGGGTCACCTGCAGGCGATTTCTTGAAAGTGCATGCCCACATGTACAGTCTGTTGCAGGTGATTTCTTAAAAGCGTATGCACACATGTACAGTCTGTTGCAGGTGATGTCTTTAAAAGTGCATGCACACATGTAGAGTCTGTTACAGGCGATTTCTTAAAAGTGCATGGACACATGTACAGTCTGCTGCACGTGATTTCTTAAAAGTGCATGCACACATGTACAATCAGTTGCAGGCGATTTCTGAAAAGTGCATGCACACATGTACAGTTTGTTGCAGGCGATTTCTTAGGAGTGCATGCAAACGTATAATCTGTTGCAGGCGATATCTTTAAAAGTGTATGCACACATGTAGAGTCTGTTGCAGGCAATTTCTTAACAGCGCATACACACATGTAGAGTGTTACAGGCAGTTTCTTAAAAGTGCATGCACACATGTATAATCAGATGCAGGCGATTTCGTAACAGTGCACGCACATATGTACAGTCAGTTGCAGGCGATTTCTTAAAAGTGCATGCACACGTATACACAGCACAGGCTTCTTCGCATGGAAAGCACCTGCCTGCCTGCAGACAGCACAGTACGGTGCACGTCAGTCTGCCAAATGGTAAGTGGCTGATAGAGTGAAGAGCTGCAGAGGGAAATGGTGTGAAGGGGAGAAAAGAAGTCATTGACATACTTCAAATATCCCTACTCCTTGCACAGATCTAGAATTGTTAAATTAAAAGTCTAAAACTTTCAGAATCAAAACATTGGCAATTCTCATTATTAAAAAAATAACTGCTAAACATTGATCAGATTCTGCTAAAAAGCATTGGTGATTCCAAGAGGTATGGACACAGTGACTGAAAACTCACAGAGACACTCAAATACTGGTCATCGCTTCGATTTATTCGCGATAAAGTGTCAGTTAAATGTCACTCATAACCAGATTGAAACCATAGAACTGTCATACATAAGTGATCTGAAACCTTGCCAGCTATGCTCTCTCGATGCTCTGCCGAGCGAGCGGGCTGATAAAAGGAGGGTCTTGCATCCCAGTGGTACCTTGATACCTGGACACCAGTCTGCTAAACTCTGTTAGTGCTGTGTGCCCGTGTGCTGTGTAACCAGTACTGGTTCCCGTGCTCCTGCCACATTAAAGCGGTGACAACAGTGTCCCTAGAGTGCCCCACAACCTCCACTAACCCATGTGAACAGCATCGGCAGTGCCAATGGGCTTTTCCATGAATATGGCCACCATCTTGTGCCTTCTGGCACGGTGCTGCAGAGGAAGCTACGGATGCCTAGCTGGGCCAACCTTTTCAAGGTGACCTCGGATCTAGTAGTAAAACAACCAGATCTCCTGTGGAGGAAGATGACCACCGTAAATACATCACAGCCCATTCCCAGCCAATCAGAGCAGGCTGAAGAAGGCATTTTATTGTTGTTATGCATGAATCTGTGAGCTGGTAAGGATCTGGGGGCTGGTGAGGATCTGTGAGCTGACTAGGATCTGTGAGCTGACGAGGATCTGTGAGCTGAAGAGGATCTGTGAGCTGGTGAGGATCTGGGGGCTGGCGAGGATCTGTGAGCTGGTGAGGATCTGTGAGCCGGCGAGGATCTGGCGAGGATCTAGGTGCTGGTGAGAGTGAGTATCTGGGGGCTGGTGAGGATCTCTGAGCTGACTAGGATCTGTGAGCTGACGAGGATCTGTGAGCTGAAGAGGATCTGTGAGCTGGTGACGATCTGGGGACTGGTGAGGATCTGTGAGCTGGTGAGGATCTGTGAGCTGGTGAGGATCTGTGAGCCGGCGAGGATCTGGCGAGGATCTAGGTGCTGGTGAGAGTAAGTATCTGGGGGCAGGTGAGGATCTCTGAGCTTGTGAGGATCTGGGTACTGGTGAGCACCTGTATCCTGTTGACCCAGAAGAATGAGATTTATGCTCAAGGGAGATGAGAATGTCATTTGGAGAAATGAATAGTTTCATTCAGCATGAGGCAATCATATCCCTTAAGTTACTATAGGAACTTTCGGATTTTAATTGATGACCTTGAATATGTAGAAAGGCTTTATTGTTATGTGATCAAAACCCCTTACAATATAAAAACAGTTGCAGCATATTTTTTAAAAGAAAAAACAGTATATAAAATTACACAGAAGTCCAAAATTTGCATTGTACTTTGGAACCTTGGAGACCTTCTTGGCGGTTAATGTTCCAACCGAGGGCCAGCTTCGGGTCGGCAGGTTTTTGGTAGTTAAAGAACAGATGTTGACACTAGAGATGGAGTGCCACTCTGCCATAAAGGGGAGTGGTTGGAAACAATAATGGCTTCCAACTGTTTTAACGCCTTCGTTACAAGTTTTGTTAATCCGATGTTCAGCTTCGTATTGCTCGGGTTTAAAGCTGCTTGAATATGTGCTTACTGTGTCTGCTGCTATGGGAGTCTTCTCAGTCAAGGCAGATACTGGCCGATGCCATGTCCAAATTAAGGTGGCCAAACCAGTGCTGTGTCAAACACAGAGAAGAGCAGGGACCCTCTGGAGGAAGACGCTCTCATGGTTGTGTATACCAGCGAGAGCTGAAGTCAACCAATCAATTTGGATTTGTAGAGCGCAACTTATCACCCCAGGGGGTATCAAGACACTGAGGATGAGCCGACTAGTCAAACTGCTAGATCTTGAGTGCTCTCCTGAATCCAGCGAGGGTGGTGGAGGTCCCGCGGTGGAGGGGCAGGTCATTCCAGAATTTGGCAGCGAGGTAGGAGAAGGATTGAACCCTTCCTCTGGCCCCATGGATGTGTGGGACATGTGCGAGGACTAGATGGTTGATGTAGGCTGGTCCTATGTTGTGGAGGGCCCTGAACGTGTGGGTGAGTAGTTTGAAGTGGCATCTCTTCTTCATTGGAAGCCAGTGTAGGTCTCTGAGGTGGCGAGTTATGCTTGATCGTCTTGGTAGATCCAGTATGAGTCTGGCTGCCGTGTTTTGGATGTTCTGGAGTCGTTTCAGTAGTTGGAAGTTATGCTTGATCATCTTGGGAGATCCAGTATGAGTGTGGCTGCCTTGTGTTGGGTGTTCTGGAGTTGTTTCAGTAGTTCGGTTGTGATTCCAGCATAGAGTGAGTTTTTGCAGTCCAATCGGCTGGTGATGAGGGCTTGTATTACTGCTTTCCTGGTACTGGGTGGGATCCACCCGAAGATCTTATGGAGCATTCAGAGGATGTGGAAACTTGAGCAGGTTACTGCGTTCACCTCCTGATTCATTGAGAGCTAGCTGTCCAGAATGATAACCAGTTTCCTGGAGTGGGTGGTGGGGGTAGTGTGGGACTGAAAATTCTGGACCCGTGCTATAAACACCGTCGAACCATGACGATTTTGGTATCGGCAGACCGGTAATGATTCGAACACTGTGCGTAAGCATTTTCGTCCCGATCGAGTGACGAAATCGCCCTGAAAACGGAGTTCCCGTCCTGAACCCTTGGGTTCCATTTTGTGAACGGCAGTCATTTTGTGATTGCCCTCACATAGCCAAATGACTAAAGCCTAAGTCGTCTCTGAAAGACACGTACACCTTCGCTGACTCCTTCGTGACCCGGGCAAGCTGATTCCACTGCCCAAAGCCAAACCTGTTCGGCCAGGTCCTTTCCCAGTGGCCGAGCGAGATTAGTATCAAGGCACAGCATATCATGAACCTTTCATCCCACACAAATCATGCCTAATCTCACACACACCTGTCCCTGTCCCTTGCTTTATGACTAGCTTTACGAGGAGGAGGTGCCCGATTTTATTGGGGGTCCGTCGATATCTGATGAAAATACTGGGCCTTGCCGGGTAATTGATTATTGGTTGGACAAACTGAAATGTGGGCTTGTCATCATGACTCTGCTTTTTCTTTGTAGTGAAAATATGCAAATGGTCTACTGTAAAATAAGGAATGCTTGCCTGAAGCTTATTATTGTGTATAAAAGAAGAAGACTGGCTTTGTAAGATTGAGCAGTCTCCTGAGAACATACATGCTGTTGTACTTCTAGGATACCAGTTACTGGCTGCAGCCAATAAATAGGATCTTTGACTTCACCTAGAAGACTCTGTGTTTCCGTAGTCTGAAACAGGAAGGACTCGAAGTCTTCGGGTGTTGTTCCCTGGCAATGCTGGGTTCTTAAAAACCTCGGTACTTCAGTTGGCGCCCAACGTAGGGCGATTTCAGGGGTACCGGTCCAAGCCAGAGGTTCGTGAGGAGCTTCGTGTGAAAATTCTGGAGGACGGCCAGCCACTTCATCGACCCATGTATGTCGACATGGTCCGAAAGTCTTTTCTGCGAGGTTCCCCGCGTCCCGACGGCTACGAAGGACTGCTGCCCTGACTATCGCCCTGTTTTGGACCCTTGATGATTGGTAGAGCAAAACGATAGACGAGTCTTCTGGTGACGTCATCGATACCTCAGTTAAGTATAAGTGGAGCGTCTCCCAGTCCTTAGTTTGATTCTTAGTTTTTGATGTCCTTCGGGATTACTTTGTTTGGAACTTGCAAGCGCCAAAACCGAGGGACTCGTGTATTCACGAGACTATCGTATTCGATAATCCTTCGAATTTTGAAGCTAGACTAGAGAGCGAAGATGCCTGGTCTTAGCAGACTTGGAAATTTGTTTTGTCTTGGTTGTAATAGGGATTCCTGATTGGAGGACTCGTGCCCGGTTCCTCCGATTGGAACTCCGACCTATGAACTATATGTGAAACATGGCGTAGGTCCCATCGCATATAATGGAATATGGATCCAATACACCAGGAAAGATGGTGTTTTAAAATGGCCCCAAAATGGTAGCTTTGACACAGAGATTCTGGATAATTTAGAGGTTAAACTCTTTAAGAAGAAAGCCCGGCCGGCAATGTTTGACTCTTTTCGCATATGGTGCAAAGAAGCCAAACAAAGAGAAATGAAATTAGCAAAGAAAAATAAACGAAGTATGTCAATGGTACAAGCTGCTGTTGCGTTTAGGGATAATGAGGAAGAGCAGGAGAACAAACAGATGCTTAGGATTAGGAAATTAGCGGTAGATAAGTGCTACCCAGCTTTGCCGCCTAAAGAGCGGGAAGATAAGAAAGATTTTGAGAAAGATCCTTTAATGTCGCATCTCTTAAGTTCGCCACCCCCTTATGCACAAATTGAGACGGCATCACCGCCACCAATTGTGGCTATTTAACCTACAGTTGTTGTTCCCCCTGCAAATCCTCCTCAGCCAGCGCCTCTTCCGTTGGCTCCTATTCCTCTCGTACAGCCCCATCAAGGGCCACTGACCTTGCTACCTGCTCCACCTTTACCTACTGCGACTTTTCCACCTGTGCTTGCTACCTATCATACTACTGCTCCTACATTGACCTTTTCTCAATCCGCCTTATCTCCCGTCTTGTCAACCTCTCCTTCTGTTCGGCAGAGAATGACAAACACTGTTACTGGTCTTCTTCCTTTCCTCTTTGGGTCGCCTAGTGCGACCCCTAATGCGGAACGTACACAGTTGCGTAGCCAACTGCCTGATTCAAGGGAGAAAGAAATACTGGACCGCCTGGCGCGTAAATGGGTCGTTCGTCCTTTAGAGTATGATGTGGAATCTGTTACGGATGTCTTCCATCAATGGGAAGCGCCGAAGCAGAGATATTTTTTTGATAAGATGAGTGCTTTCCTTCGTGAGGAATGGGAAGATGATGATGTGAGACAAGCTCCTTCTGAGCTGATCAATATACAGTCTGAATTTGCGAAGGTAACTATTGTGGGTTCCGAAGTTGGGAAAGCGATCGCAACGTTGTTGTCGTTCAGGAGTGAGTCTCCTTCTCAGCCCTTGTTTGAGCCTGTTGCTTTTGCTAGGAAAAAAACACACCAATATCCGATGCGTGAGGTTCCTCCCGTTTGGAGACATCAGGATAGAAATGTTGCCGCTCACTTTCAACGAGTATGGGTACATGTTCCTTGGAAGCGTGCTGAAGTTTTAGCACTTAAGCAAACTTTACCTGACCCGCTCAAAAATCCGGCGGGATATTCTAAAGAGCTCACTCAAACTGGGGGTTCATGCGTCATGAATCTAGCAGATATAGACATGTTGTTTGGCAATGTTGTTCCTCAACCTATTTGGAGTAAGATCCGCCACACGGATGATGCCCAAGAATTGGGTGATACCTGGATTCATCTTAGAGATGCCGACAATAGGCAAGTAGGTGGTGCTAAGCCTGAGGATTTGATTACTGAGTTGCCTGGTAGGATTATTACGTATAAGAAGACCTTAATGCCCGAATTGCGTGTTAATTGGGACAAGTTGTCAGCATGTAAGCAGAAGAAAGATGAGACTGTGTCTGACTTTTTCACATGGTTTGAAGAGACTTTTGTAGATCATAGTGGTCAGGATATGGCTACAGAGGGTGGCCAGAGATTGTTCGTCGACAAATTTGTACATAATTTGCTTCCTGAATTGTGCAGTAAGTTGAAGGACTCTGAGAGTGCTTGGGCTGTTTCCACATCGGCACAGATTCTAGCTACGGCCCAGTACTATGAAAATAGGCGCAAAGATGAGTTGGAGAAAGCAGATAAAAAAACTAAAGAATTAAAAACTAAGGTTCTTCTACAGCAAGCTTATCCACCCCGTACAAATAGTCAGCGCGAATATCAGCAGCCTCAGCAGTATTCGGGAACCTCGCAAAGAAACGAGTTCCCTCAACAACGTTTACAGTACGGACCTAATCAGAGTGCGTATTGTAGAGAAGAGGGTCATTTTAAGAGTAGTTGTCCGGTTTTATTGCAGCGCACAAATGGGTTTGGTGCGAGGGGCCGTGGTGCTCAATAAACGCCTAGAGGTAGGGGACGCGTTCCCGCAAAATGCACGATCTTTTCAGCCTCAGAATTCAATGAATAGTTTTGATCAGCAGAATAGCGCATCTGGTAGGACGACTCAGTACTATGCTGACAACTACTATGCAGAAAATGAGAATATGGAAGGTAATGATTGCTAGGACAGCCATGGACAAAGAGAGGGAGTTGTTTCAGTTCCAGTAGATCAGAATGGACCTTATGTCGAGGTGATTACATCAGGTGTGTCAGAACCTTTTCTGTTGGATACTGGTGCTACAAAGAGTTATATTATGCACCCCAAACTCCCTGGCGCACCTTTGTCCGGCGAAATGAATGTTTCAGTACGTTTTTCTGGCACCCCGGTTAGGAACCCGATCTCTAGTCGCATGTCTCTTTCTGTTGGACCTTGTGAATTGGAAGCACCCCTTATTCTTACAACAGGTTGTGGTGAGAACTTGTTGGTATTGGATCTGTTTAAAAGATTGTATGCGACCTTGTACTGTTCTCCTTCGGGAGTACAACTTACACTGGGCAAGAGAGTGGTTTCTCCAATGTATTTGTCAAAGGATAAAATTCCGACAGAATTGTCTTCTCTTCCGGATTTTCTTTGGGCTACTGGTCCTAATGATGTGGGTCTTTTGGAAATACCGCCATATGTTGTGACATTGAAAGCCAATGTTAGAATGCCGCGCATTCCCCAATACAAGATTTCTAGTAAAGGTGAAAAGGCGTTGTTAGCGATCATTTATGATTTGATTGAAAAAGATGTAATTGAAGAGACAACAGGCAACGTTTGCAATAGTCCCGTTCTGCCTGTGTTGAAGCGTACTGATCCTTCCCAGCCACCTGTTTACAGGTTTGTGATTGATCTTAGAGAGGTGAATAAGATTGTTGTGCCAAAGTTTCCAGTTGTCCCAGATATCACTGCCTTATTGACAATGATTCCAGCCTCAGCGACTTGGTTTTCGTTGATTGACTTAAAGAATGCTTTCTTCAGCATCCCGATTGCTGAGGAGAGCAGGGATATTTTTGGCTTCAGTTTAGGAGGCCGAAGCTTCCGCTTTAAACGCGCTCCTCAAGGCTACTGTGAAAGCCCATCAATATATAGTCAGGCTCTGAAAACACAGCTTGATACGATTGTTTTACCTGATGGCGCTACACTTATTCAGTACGTCGACGATTTGTTTGTTGCTGCAGATACTGAGGAGATTTGTAAAAAAGCCACCTTGTCGTTGTTGCGTCATTTGTCTGATTTGCATCACAAAGTGTCTCTTACGAAGTTGCAGTATTGTCGACAAGAAGTGACCTACTTAGGTCATATCTTATCGAAGGAGGGAAGGAAACTGACCCCAGAAAGAATTCAGGCAATTGCAAGATTGAGTGTGCCGAGGACACAGAGAGAAGTACGTGCTTTCTTGGGCATCACATCATATTGTAGGCAATGGATAAAAAAAATTCTCTATTGGCCAAACCTTTGGTGGCATTGACCTGTAAAGATACACTGAATCCCATTCCATGGTCTGAAGAGTGTCAGAAAAGTTTTTCCGAATTGCGTGATGCGTTGTGTTCGGCTCCTGTGTTGGGTACCCCCGATTACAGTAAGCCCTTTACATGGTATGTCCATGAGAAAGAAGGTTGTGCATTGTCAGTGTTGACACAGTCTTTTGGGGGCAAGCAGCGTCCATGCGTGTACTTTTCGTCGACTTTAGATCCGGTAGCTAGGGCGTTGCCGAGTTGTTTGAGAGCCACAGCCGAAGCAGCTGTTTCTATTCGACAGTCTGCTGGATTAGTGATGAATAACGTGTTGATCGTAATGGTTCCACATGCGGTGGACACTTTGCTAAACAGAACCAAAACACAGCACTTAACTAGTGCTCAATAGTCAGGTTATGAGTTGACACTCCTAGCGAGTCACGTGCACATAAAGAGGTGCAATACACTCAATCCAGCTACGTTATTGCCGATTTCAGTAGAGACAGGCGATGTTGAAAAGCATGATTGTTGTCTTAGAACTGAGGAAGAAACGAAAGGGAGAATAGACCTCAAGGACACTCCTCTTCCAGAATGTGATGGTACTTTATGGGTGGATGGTTCATGCTTCAAGTTGCCGAATGGTGATACGACTGCGGCATATGCTGTTACGACCTTACATACGATTGTTGAAACTGCACGTATCCCACACAACTCAGCACAAGCAGCAGAATTGATTGCACTTACGAGAGCGTGTGTGTTGGCGAAAGGAAAACGAGTAAATGTGTACACTGACAGTCAGTATGCCTTTGGTGTTGCTCATAGTGTTGGACGATTGTGGAAAGAGCGTGGGTCCCTGACTTCGCATGGTGCTAAGATCCAGCATGGACAGTTGGTGAATGAGCTTCTCGAGTCACTGACCTTGTCGTTACAAGTTGCGATTGTGAAATGCAGTGCACACAAAAAGGTTACGGATGATGTTGGTCGCGGAAATGCGTTTGCGGATGAAGTTGCAAAAGAAACCGCAAGGAATGTGATGAATCGAATGTATGTCGCAGGCCCTGCAAGATGGATTGGTGACGACGGAATGTGCGAAGACACGAAAGAAAGTGTGAAGTCTATCCAAACCGAAGCTACAGAAAAAGAATTGAGTGTGTGGAGAGAGAGTACGGGTAAATTGGATGCGAATGGTTGTTGGGTTGAATTGTCAGAGCATCAGCGATGGTTGTTACCCGATGCGTATGTGCTGGCAGTGGTGACAATGGCCCATGGAATGGCCCATATCAGCGTGAAAGGGATTTGTAAGTTATTAGCTCCAGTATAGCAAAATGCTGGAATTCCTAAGTGTGCAGAGAATGTGGTCAAGAATTGTATGGTGTGTCTGAAATACAATCCTAGCAGGGGAACCCCAACTCCAGCTGGTCATTTTGCGCCTCCAACGTATCCGTTCGAGGTTTTGCAGCTAGATTTCATCCACATGGAAAGGTGCAACAATTTGAAATACGTACTCGTTGTTGTTTGTGCCTTTTAAAGATGGGTAGAAGCATATCCCTTAAAGGACAACACTGCCTTTTCCACAGCTAAAGCCCTTGTCAAGGAATTCTTCCCCAGATTTGGAATGCCGAGAATGGTCTGGAGTGATAACGGGAGTGAATTTGTGGATCGAGTGATGAAGAAAGTATGTGAAGGGCTAGGCATTCGGCAAAAGTTCCACGCTGCAAATCACCCCCAATCAGTGCTACAATGGCACCTTGAAGCTTAAATTGGCCAAAATCCAAGCGAGCTCTGGTCTTAAATGGCCTGACGGTCTGCCCTTGGCACTCCTATCAACCAGAATGACTGCGCATCTCGAGTGGGACTTAGTCCCTATGAAATCGTGTTCGGCCGCCCGGCCATCATATGGGGAGTGCCAAGGCCAACCAAATTCAGCAAGATAGAATACCCTGTACTGCTTGATTATTTGTACGAATTGACGGCTAAATTGCGTGTTTTACACCAACAGGTCCACAACACCCTGCTTCAGGTCTCTGAAACTCCAGGACACCCGATCGATCCTGGAACTTACGTGCTGATTAAGAATTTCCAGCGAACAAAGAATGATCAGCCCCGGTGGACCGGCCCTCATCTAAACCTTCTCTCAACAAGATCAGCTGTTCGAGTGGAAGGGAAAAAACACTGGGTCCACGGCGTACACTGCAAGAGGGTTCCTTTGCCTCTACCGTACGACCGGTGGACCCAAGAAGGGATCGCTGACTCTGAGACTGAGACTGTGCCTCGTTTTCTGCCTTTTAGCGATGCACGTGTGAAAGGAACAACTTCTGAGCAGGAAAGCGATAATGTTTTGCAAGCAGCTGTGCCACCGTCAATTCGATTGAACACTACAGAGCCTGAACTCTTGTTCCGAGACCAGACAGCACCTGGAAGAACACGTTATAATTTGAGGCCGAGAACTATGACTACGGACAATAAATTTTTTTCTCTCCTACCCTTAAAGGTACAGCTCTCTCACCTGAGAAACTTGCTTATTTTTGTTTTTCGAACCGCCATCCGGGTTCAGCTGCTAGGGTCGCGGCTGCCCAAGTCTTTGGGGTGTAGCCGAAGACGTTAGGTCGACGGTTCTGATTGGTCTAAGGGAGTTGCTCTAGACTGACAGAAGCATTCCTTAGCAGAAACACCCTACCGCCGCGGGCAGCAATTATAGAGGATGGAGTTTTTCAAGATGGAGAGACCTGCCAAAGAGATGAACTTTAAAGCCAGAATGTGTATAATAATGACAAAGACACGATTTTTGATATTATGTATTTACTTGTTGCTTAGCGTTATGATGTTTTTAATAGGATATGTTTTATTCACTTTTCAAGTGACATTTGCATCCACTATACAGCCCTTAATTCCTTCTACTGTTTCCTCACATTCTTTTTACCCTCTGCCTGAACACGAGTCCGCTAGGAGATCAGAATTTGCCAATAACTCATTCATTCAGCTTTTACACCAACACCAACTAGTGGTGAACACGACTAACTGTTGGGTGTGTGGTCTTATGCCACATACTACCGATAAGGCTATCCTGTACTTGGTTCTACCATTCAGCTACTATGGTTCTTTGTGGGCGTTTCAGACAATGCTCATATATGCCATCGAACCATATCCCCCACGTTCTGCAAAAAGTAACTCGAGCAACAAAGCGTTAATAGTGGGAATCACCAATATGAGCAGAGACATCGACTCGTATAGAACCATTCCCAGAGATGAGTCGCAAGCATACACTAGATGGAACATAACAGGATATAGAGTTGCTCTGAGTGAGAACGAGCAAGTGAAGAGGTCTTCCCCGATTTGGATTGTACCCCATCAGGGGCACCTATGTCTGCAAGGTAATGGCAAAAACCCCAGAGCTCAGTTAGGGAAAGGTGTCTGCACTGAAACATATGTTTTTACATCCCAGACTTCTCCTTCGTTCCTAGCAGCTAAGGGTACCTATTTCATCTGCCATGATAGAGCCTATACATGGTTGCCCCCTGACTTCTCGGACACATGTTTTGTTTCGTTCCTGTTGCCTCCCACCTACACGGCCGCAGCAGACTACCATAAGACAATGATAGTTAGAGGTGTCGTGAGTAAAGACGACACTGCCGGACAAAAGTTTGGAGATTTTGTAATGGGTTTTCCGCCGGTTTGGGGGCCTATGGTGAACAGCAGGAACATAAGGCAATTGACAAGGGTGGTTGAATCCACTGTAATTGAAACAGCTGGTGGCCTTAGTAACTTGACTGCTGAGCTCCAATCGGATCGCCTTATGACTCTTCAGAACAGAGTCGCATTAGACGTCATACTTGCAGACCGAGGTGGGGTATGTAAAGTGATCCAATCAAGTTGCTGCGTTTTCATCCCAGATAACGATCCGACAGTATACCAGGCCATTTCCAAACTGCATAAAATCTTTGAATCTATTCACGTGGATGAAGGAGATTGGTCATTAATGGGGTGGTTCTGGGGACTGATATCAACTTGGGGATGGAAGATTCTGATAGTCATTGGGATGATCTTAGCCATTCTTTTCCTGTTCTGTCTGTGCGTACAGTGTGCTCCTGCAATATGTGGCCTCTGTGCTACATCGTGCGTAAGGAAGCCTGTATCAAGAAACGAGCTAAGTAACAGGATGATGCTACAGCAACATCTCAATAACTTTGTGAATATAGACCTGGACTCAGATTAGCGTGAGTATCGGTTATTTGCCTATGTAAGGGCAAAAGGAGGGTCTGTGGGACTGAAAATTCTGGACCCGTGCTATAAACATCGTCGTACCATGACGATTTTGGTATCGGCAGACCGGTAATGATTTGAACACTGTGCGTAAGCATTTTCGTCACGATCGAGTGACGAAATCGCCCTGAAAATGGAGTTCCCGTCCAGAACCCTCGGGTTCCATTTTGTGAACGGCAGCCATTTTGTGATTGCCCTCACATAGCCAAATAACTAAAGCCGAAGTCGTCTCTGAAAGACACGTACACCTTCGCTGACTCCTTCGTGACCCGGGCAAGCTGACTCCACTGCCCAAAGCCAAACCTGTTCGGCCAGGTCCTTTCCCAGTGGCCGAGCGAGATTAGTATCAAGGCACAACATATCATAAACATTTAATCGCACACAAATCATGCCTAATCTCACACACACCTGTCCCTGTCCCTTGCTTTATGACTAGCTTTACGAGGAGGAGGTGCCCGATTTTATTGGGGGTCTGTCGATATCTGATTAAAATACTGGGAATTGCCGGGTAATTGATTATGGGTTGGACAAACTGAAATGTGGGCTTGTCATCATGACTCTGCTTTTTCTTTGTAGTGAAAATATGCAAATGGTCAACTGTAAAATAAGGAATGCTTGCCTGAAGCTTATTATTGTGTATAAAAGAAGAAGACTGGCTTTGTAAGATTGAGCAGTCTCCTGAGAACATACATGCTGTTGTACTTCTAGGATGCCAGTTACTGGCTGCAGCCAATAAATACGATCTTTGACTTCACCTAGAAGACTCTGTGTTTCTGTAGTCTGAAACAGGAAGGACTCGAAGTCTTCGGGTGTTGTTCCCTGGCACCGCTGGGTTCTTAAAAACCTGGTACTTCAGTAGGTGCATGTCTGAGGGTGGAGGCCCAGCAGTTTAGAAAAGTACCTTTTAAGGGGTACACTGGTGCAGGGTCACCCTTTTGTCCACGGGTTCAGAGACCAACGAAATGGAGATCAGCACTGGAGTTGGAAATAGAAATCAAGTTTATAAATCACTCATGAGTGGGACCACATCAACACAGCACTCCCAAGTGCTGCCTGAGGTAGTACAATGAAGTCACAGAACACAGGTCTTTCATTCAGGTTTTCTGCACTGTGAGCATGTGAACAGAAATATGAAGACTGGGTAAGGATGCCAGCGAAACATACTCATTGATGAGACAAGATATCTCAGCCATTGAATAATTGTCATTTAAAATAACACGCACACCTCCTGGAGAACAACGTATTGTGGCACGAAAATATTTAAGCATGTTGATACCCACAATGTTGTTCGGTGTGGTAGGGAAAAGCAAAAATGGACATGCTGCAGTGAAGTTATCAAGTCTGAATTCAAGTGTCTGTGAAAGTAGGCTAGGTGTAAGTGTTCCATTGAATCCTACCGATGTTATCATTGTACCGGGCAAGGGAGCCCTAGAAACCAAGTATTTTGACAGAGAACTACGAGTAGCCCCTGTATCAACCAGAAACCGATCAGGAGATCCTGTTTGCATCAACATAAGGAGACTACCATAAGACAATGATAGTTAGAGGTGTCGTGAGTAAAGACGACACTGCCGGACAAAAGTTTGGAGATTTTGTAATGGGTTTTCTGCCGGTTTGGGGGCCTATGGTGAACAGCAGGAACATAAGGCAATTGACAAGGGTGGTTGAATCCACTGTAATTGAAACAGCTGGTGGCCTTAGTAACTTGACTGCTGAGCTCCAATCGGATCGCCTTATGACTCTTCAGAACAGAGTCGCATTAGACGTCATACTTGCAGACCGAGGTGGGGTATGTAAAGTGATCCAATCAAGTTGCTGCGTTTTCATCCCAGATAACGATCCGACAGTATACCAGGCCATTTCCAAACTGCATAAAATCTCTGAATCTATTCACGTGGATGAAGGAGATTGGTCATTAATGGGGTGGTTCTGGGGACTGATATCAACTTGGGGATGGAAGATTCTGATAGTCATTGGGATGATCTTAGCCATTCTTTTCCTGTTCTGTCTGTGCGTACAGTGTGCTCCTGCAATATGTGGCCTCTGTGCTACATTGTGCGTAAGGAAGCCTGTATCAAGAAACGAGCTAAGTAACAGGATGATGCTACAGCAACATCTCAATGACTTTGTGAATATAGACCTGGACTCAGATTAGCATGAGTATCGGTTATTTGCCTATGTAAGGGCAAAAGGAGGGTCTGTGGGACTGAAAATTCTGGACCCGTGCTATAAACATCGTCGTACCATGACGATTTTGGTATCGGCAGACCGGTAATGATTTGAACACTGTGCGTAAGCATTTTCGTCACGATCGAGTGACGAAATCGCCCTGAAAATGGAGTTCCCGTCCAGAACCCTCGGGTTCCATTTTGTGAACGGCAGCCATTTTGTGATTGCCCTCACATAGCCAAATAACTAAAGCCGAAGTCGTCTCTGAAAGACACGTACACCTTCGCTGACTCCTTCGTGACCCGGGCAAGCTGACTCCACTGCCCAAAGCCAAACCTGTTCGGCCAGGTCCTTTCCCAGTGGCCGAGCGAGATTAGTATCAAGGCACAACATATCATAAACATTTCATCGCACACAAATCATGCCTAATCTCACACACACACCTGTCCCTGTCCCTTGCTTTATGACTAGCTTTACGAGGAGGAGGTGCCCGATTTTATTGGGGGTCTGTCGATATCTGATTAAAATACTGGGAATTGCCGGGTAATTGATTATGGGTTGGACAAACTGAAATGTGGGCTTGTCATCATGACTCTGCTTTTTCTTTGTAGTGAAAATATGCGAATGGTCAACTGTAAAATAAGGAATGCTTGCCTGAAGCTTATTATTGTGTATAAAAGAAGAAGACTGGCTTTGTAAGATTGAGCAGTCTCCTGAGAACATACATGCTGTTGTACTTCTAGGATGCCAGTTACTGGCTGCAGCCAATAAATACGATCTTTGACTTTACCTAGAAGACTCTGTGTTTCTGTAGTCTGAAACAGGAAGGACTCGAAGTCTTCGGGTGTTGTTCCCTGGCACCGCTGGGTTCTTAAAAACCTGGTACTTCAGTAGGTGCATGTCTGAGGGTGGAGGGCCAGCAGTTTAGAAAAGTACCTTTTAAGGGGTACACTGGTGCAGGGTCACCCTTTTGTCCACGGGTTCAGAGACCAACGAAATGGAGATCAGCACTGGAGTTGGAAATAGAAATCAAGTTTATTAATCACTCATGAGTGGGACCACATCAACACAGCACTCCCAAGTGCTGCCTGAGGTAGTACAATGAAGTCACAGAACACAGGTCTTTCATTCAGGTTTTCTGCACTGTAAGCATGTGAACAGAAATAGGAAGACTGGGTAAGGATGCCAGCGAAACATACTCATTGATGAGACAAGATATCTCAGCCATTGAATAATTGTCATTTAAAATAACACGCACACCTTCTGGAGAACAACGTATTGTGGCACGAAAATATTTAAGCATGTTGATACCCACAATGTTGTTCGGTGTGGTAGGGAAAAGCAAAAATGGACATGCTGCAGTGAAGTTATCAAGTCTGAATTCAAGTGTCTGTGAAAGTAGGCTAGGTGTAAGTGTTCCATTGAATCCTACCAATGTTATCATTGTACCGGGCAAGGGAGCCCTAGAAACCAATTATTTTGACAGAGAACTACGAGTAGCCCCTGTATCAACCAGAAACCGATCAGGAGATCCTGTTTGCATCAACATAAGGACCCATTTAATCTACTGGCACCTCAACCAGTTCCCTACCCCATCCTAGGCATCCCTGTGTGCAATCAAAATCTGCAAGGACCTCATCAGAATAATCAGACATTTGAGTAATTTGGTCATTGTTCAACTGCCTCAAACTTGGGATGGGCTCCTGTACCTCCCCCGTTTCCTGAATTCCCTGGGCTACCTCTTATACCTTTTCCCGGTGATACTGCTGACCTCGCAAAAGAGGGTACTCAGAACGCCAATGCCCACTCTTTTTACAATAAGCACAATGATCAGGGGAGACATTTGCTCAAGGGAGAGGGGGCACCCCAGGTGTATACATTGCACGTCTGCCTCTTCCACCTCCCCTAAATGGTGGACCATATATTTCAGCCAACATAACTTTTGTCTTTAAGGCTTTCTCCTTCTTATCCTCCCTGCCTTTCGCTTCCTGTTCCTATCGCTCATAATATTGGGCCATAGTTAGGCTGTCCTGTTTTCAGTTTCTATTTTTGGTAAATTCTGGTGGGATTTTTTCAGTGTTTTCAATATCTTAAAAAACAGTTGTTATCAGTGGTTACACATTTTCACACCACTAAAAACAACAGAAAAAGTGTTTTTCCGGTGTTTATGGAACGTTTTGCTTTAATCATTGCTTGCTTTCTGCACTGAAAGAACATGTTATATAGACAGTGTATATGAGGGCGAAAGAGATTTTTGCAAATTAATCTTATTGTAGTACACCATACAATACTTCTTCAGTGAGTCTTTGGTCATGTGCACTTGCGCTTTTCTTCCCATGTAAACTTCTGTGAAAAGGCCCTCTCAGCATTCATAGACCCTTGGGCAGAGAACCATCAGCTAAGAGACACAGTTGGGATTACTCTTTCTTTGATGCCACACTAAGCACGAAATGATAAATATTTGCGTTTTAGTTCCTGGGCATAAGAATACAGTGCACTAGAATGGACTAAAAAGTCAATAGCATCCCTCATTAACTCTGAAGATTATAAAGATGCTTTCAGCATACCATCTAACAAGTGGCAAGGATCTCCTACAGAGAATCACTTCAGCTCGGGTATCAATTTTGACAGGTCATCACACACATTTTTTATATAAGTAGCTGAATCACTACAAATACAAACAATATCACTCCAATCTTTGTTGAACTTGGAAAGAACCTTTTTTGCAGAGCATAACAAGTGACACTGCATTCCATGTTTTCCAAAAGTCTGGTGTCACGTTTTCACCACTATCCCAGATGGTTGGAGCTATATATACTTGTCACTATACCTTGCATTTAATGTTTAAAGGCTGAGGTGTTGGCAATTCACCTACTATCAAAACTGACCCACTAGAAACTATGGTCTGATGTATTACGGGATTTTACCCATTCTTTGTGGGTAAATGTGATGACACATATTAGGAAAGATTTTGATGAAACTAGCCATTTTACCTATCAATGAAAGAATCAAATGCAGCCAAAATATCAAATGTGAATTTGATATGTCCTGATTCTCTACAGTTTATAAAATAATTAAACTAAACCTAAAACGTGAAACTAAACCCTGCATCTTTAGACCAAAGGCCATAAAACTGAAAAAAGTAAAAGGAAGAAGAAACAATATTTTAGTGGCATCCCTAAAAAACAAAACTCAAGCAGAATAATGTTAGCCAGTCTTTCTTACTGCTAGCTTGTATAACAAAGTTACATTTTATTGACCCCTTCAGTAAAAACAAAATGACTCTTTCACTTTCTTTTCCCTTTCTTTGAATGGCATTTAGTTTGTGGTTGTGCAGGTTTTCTTTAGTGTTTATATGTTTTCACCGGTGAGGGTTATTTTTCTTTTCAGTGGGGTTCTATCGGTTATTATAGGTTTAAACCTAAAACCCCACAGCCTAGCCATAGTCAAAAGGGAAACCGGGGAAGATGTGATCCAAGAACTCTCGCTGACCTTTAAGCGACTAGCTATTACTGGTAACATGCTAGCGACAAATTTATCGACAAACAAATGTAGACCCGTATCATCGGCCAATGACTGACCACAAAAATCATGGAATGTTTCCTCAAACTTTTGAAAGAAATCAGAAACAAATTAATCCTTTTTCTGCTTACAGGACGCTAACGTGTCCAATCTATTTTCGTGAGCAGTATGAGAGTCTTTAACTTAGTCACAATAGCTTTAGGAAGATCTAATATCTCCTTCTGAGGTTTCTGCGCAGGCTCCCTTTCTGCATCTATTTGTTCTAAATGTTCCCAGGTATCACCTTAGGCTACATTATCATCTATTTTACATATCGTTCTCCACATATCAGGAGGCAAAATAATCCTAAAGAACATATCAATATCTGGCAAGGTCATAGTGCAGGAGCTAATGGCTCCTTCCTCCTCCTCATAGAAGGCGGCAACAATTTTCTGGAGGTCAGGCAAAACAGCTTTTAGAGCCATCATGTCAGCTCTACTCCAAGGAGTGTAAACCCAATTATATATGAAATATCCCTTTGCATCATCCAAAGTTTTATCATCATTGGTTACGCACCCTTCGGAGGAACATACATGGGTGCAGCTTCACGCATAGGTTTCAGAGTAACTATAGTACTTCTGGGGTTAGCCTCTTCCACCGGAGAATCTATATTCTGTGCTTGAGATTGAACTGCTTCTATACCTCTCTGTTTTTTAGCTAATTCTTCCTCCTTTCGTAAATGTAATGTTGTGTCTCGTATTTTAATCACTCGTCTAATCATATCAGATAGGTTTGAAAAAGGAAAAGTCCCATCTGTTAATCGTTTATAGTCCGTATTTATATTAGCAGGCTCTAGTTCCTGAGAAATTTGTCTATAATCAAATATTACCCCCCAAACCAATTTTTCTACAAAATAAAATTGTTCCATATTTTGCCACTGCTGAACCATAGTTACAATGAGCGATGCAGCGTGAGGCCGGTGAGCCTACGCCCTTACAGTGGTTTTTAATTTATCTTTTTCTGCTCTAGTCAAAGTAGAGCGAGTCTTTTGCCCATCTTGTTTAGCTTGTTCTTTGTCGTCTGAGGACAGGTGGTCATCGTCATAGATCTCATTAGGGGCACCTGGAGTGGAAAATTTATACGTGGATTGGAGGCGTTCTAATAGGATGCAATCATCCTTAGATGTATCGAGTAGGGAATAGAGAGGGCGCCTAATAGGATACTGGACATTTATCTCTAATTGACGTTCTCTATCTTCTTTTTCTGTCTTTTCCTTCTTTTCTTTATTTTTTAATTCTAGCGCTTTTTGATATATCGTTTTTCGTTGTTCTTTTTCTGTTATAGCTTCTGCTCTTTTTGCTCTCTCTCGCACTTCTTTCTCCCACATACACACACAATCAAACATATCCTGCCTACTTTTTCTTTTAAATGAACACTGCTCTACATGTTAAACCTTTTTAAAATCAAATGACCCATTCACTGGCCATTGTAGATCAGAATCATCAATAGCTCTCTTCAACAAGGATCCATCCCTGATGCCCTCAAAGTCGGACAAGTCACACCTCTACTAAAAAAAACAACAGCAGACCCCGCTGATCTAAACAACTACCGCCCTATTACAAATATTCCCACCCTCACCAAACTGTTGGAAAAATGCGTACAGCTACAACTGACTAAACACATAGACAAGTTTGATCTCCTCAACGCTCATCAATCAGGCTTCCGTGCAGGGCACAGTACCGAAACAGCCATGACGCACATAGTGGACGACGCCCTCCAAATCCTAGACCAAAACGAAACCTGCCTCCTCATCCTTCTGGATCTCTCCTCAGCATTCGACACAGTTAAACATGAGAATTTACTCGAACTGTTAAACACAAGAATGGGCATCTCAGGGACTGTTCTCAAGTGGTTTACCTCCTTTCTACACAACCGCTCACAAAGATTCAAAAGCAACAACCTGATGTCCTCTCCGGTACCTGTATCACTAGGCGTCCCACAAGGATCCTCCCTCTCCCCTACACTGTTCAACCTAGTTATGGAACCTCTCACTACTTTGCTACAGACATCCAATGTTCACTTCCACATGTATGCCGACGACACCCAACTCTATCTTAAAATACAATCCCCCAAGGACATCATGCTTTTGAACACCACGATCAGAAACACCCAGTCCTGGCTTGCAGAGAATCACCTCAAACTCAATGCCCTGAAGACTGAGTTCCTCCTGATCTCTCCTCCCGCAAAAATCTCCACGGCTCAAACATGGCTTAAGCAGTTAACAGCTTTAAATGTACAACCTACCGTCGTAGACTCAGCAAAATCCTTAGGCATAACACTTGATGCCAATCTCAACATGCAGCAGCACATCAGCAAGGCAACCAAAGGAGCGAACTTCCAAATCAATACCTTGAGGAAACTTAAAGCCTTCCTTCCAGCCAAAGACTTCCAAACTGCAGTACAATCTATAGTCATCCCGCACATAGAATACGGAAGCACCGCCCTCTGCGGGCTCCCACTAACAACTACGGCACCCCTTAGAGCGTCCCTTAACGCTGCAGCGAGACTCATCACTGGTTCAAAAAAACACTCGCATATTTCCCCTGACTTTAAATCCCTGAACTGGCTGCCTTTTGAAGCCAGAATACATCTGAAAATCGCCTGCATGACTCACAAGGCTGTACACCATAACTCGCCCAGCTACCTCACTCAAAAGCTGACAATCTCGGGTGGCTCTAGAACTACTAGAAGCACAAACAATCTTCTGCTGAAACCTCGAAGATTCAGAAAGGAAAAAACCTATAAACGCTCCTTTTCAGGAATGGCGCCCAGGATCTGGAACTCACTCCCTCCTGAAACCAGGCTCATCTCCTCCAACAAACTGTTTAAGAAAGAAGTAAAAGCGATCCTCATGGCTAAATACACATGATCTATTACCCTGTATCTCTCATGAATCCGCTCCATAATACCGGCCTGACCCCTTGGTCTACTAGTACTATTTGTATTATGACTTATTTGATTGTATATGTTCCCTCTTTGTACTACTTGTACCACTGGTATTATGACTTATTTGATTGTATATGTTCCCTCTTTGTATTTTGATGTACTATTGACGCACCTGTCTGACTTGCACACTGTACCTACACCACCTCAACCATCCCTACTTTTGTACTACTGATGCACCTGTGTGACTTTACATCCTGCACGCACCTACCTCAACTATGCCCACCTTTATGTTATCTCCAAAAACACTTGTAGCACGTTTAAATAAGTATATGCATACTTTTGTACTTTTATATTATTGGCGCAACGGTTTGACTATGTACCATGTACTGACACTACCTCACCTATGATCTACCTCCGGTTTTTCTTTGACCTACCTATGTAACTATGCATATTGTACCTAACTACCTCAACTGCTACATGCTATTACTTCATCTCCCCCTGTAAAGCGCTCTGATATCTGCAAAGATCTTGTTCGCGCTATATAAAACTTTGAAAATAAATAAATAAATAAAATACATCTTTTTTAGTGTATTTGTTCCACAGTGGACCGTACATTATGGAAAAAATACCATATTTGACATATATATCTCTATTAGGTGTACCCTCTGGGGGAGCTGGCTGACTCTTTTTTCAAGTTTACTTTGGCACCACCAGAGCAGCAGCACTACCTACAGAGTGTGCTAAGAACAGGCATGCTTTACCAATATGTGTTAAATATTACAACTTCAAAATATTTCAAAAGGAGAAAAATCTCCCCATTACCTGCCTTCAAACTTTGCAAAGATTGAATAACAAATTCCAAGAAAAAGCCCAGGCTTAACAAATCAAGAGTGCTGCTTTAGCGACCTTATCAAACAAAAGACTCCACCTCTCACCTGCTGGTCTCCGGTTGACCTAATAGTCACTTCAAAATTGCACCAAAGAAAACCCCATTTGAAACGGACCACCACCTGGAGGGTCAAATCAGTAAAAAACAGAAAAGTCACGTTGGCCTGCAATGACAAAGGTCTCCTCATGCAGTGTGCTTCCTCAGTAAGATTTCAGTATTCTGTCAAGACCACTCCTTCGGACGGCTGCGTCTCCAATGGGGCCCCACAAGTCAGGCCCCAAATGTGGAAATTTACCTTTGTAGGGGTACACTGGTGCACGGGCACCCTTTTGTCCACGGGTTCAGAGACCAACAAAATAGAGATCAGCACTGGAGTTGGAAATAAATAACAAGTTTATTAACAACTCATGTGTGGGACCACATCTAAACAGCACTCTCAAGTGCTGCCTGAGGTAGTACACTGAAGTCACAGAACACAGGTCTTTTATACAAGTTTTCTGCACTGTCAGCATGTGAACAGAAGTAGGAAGAACACGTTTTAGAAATAGTTATCAGCAAACAAGGACAGATGATAAGCCAAATGGTCAGCAAAGTGGGAGGGGGAGCAGGAATGCTTATGGCCGCAGTAAATGATTGACAGTTAACATCTGAGACCAGGTGCTCTGGCAGCTACAAACTCTCAGCAGGTACATAGCTTTAAGCTGAGTCAGGAAGTCAACTAAAATAGATTGCACAGGCAGAAAAAGATGAGCCGCAGAGGACGGGAACATTACAAAGGAAGCAAAATGGACACCACAGCCAAAATGGCTGTTGCTTATGCCAAGTAAAATATTACACGTTTTCCACACCAGAAGTCATCCCATGGGGAGGGGTTACAACCAAAGATGAGCACTTCCATCCTGAAAGTATTCATTTTTAGGGAGTTGGACTTGATCCTACATCTGACATAGCATTCTGGAAGTTTGCTCTGGTGGTTGAGGTGTTTTCGGTGAGAGAAGGATGAGTTGGGTGTCACATTTGGAAATGACATTTAAAAACGTAAAACCCAGAGTCTATGAGGGGCTGTAGTTATATCAAATATTCCCACATAACTGATGAAAGAGTAACATGGTATTTCATGTATTTTTTTTTCAGTTGTACCCAGTTCTTAGTCCTGAGGAGACACCAAAACTACAGGGCTCGAAACGCGTTGACACCACACATAAGAGCATTGCATGATTTTTCTTTTTGTACATGCAACCTGATGAAAAATAAGTGCCTTGTTTTGTTTTAACAAACACATTGTTACATCCCCTGTTGATGCTTCATTTTAGGAATATGGATAATGGAGATAAATATGACACTCACAACGTTCAGAAAGTTGTGAATTGGTAAATTTTATATTTGTCAGCTGTTAGTTTTTGAAAATATATAATTTAGGCTTTTTGATGCAATATTGAAATAAGATGTGGGTTGTTTAGGTAAATCTGACAATGACTCATGGTTATGTTGTGCAATGTATATGATTTGATGTACAAAATGTGTAACGAAAAAATGTTGGAGATATACGCTATGGAAAGAGAATGTGGTCATGCTAATTAAATATCTTGATCACGCAATAGTAATCTTTTGTGTTTGTGAAATTGTTTCAGATATAGTACCTTGTTGTTTGTTGTTGATTTTCATGTAGTCTAAACGTGCTGAATAGACAGACCCAACCCCTTGGCATATACTTTTAGAAAGTTGGCATTTTCTTACTCTAGCCATTTGTAAGCCTGGGCGGAGTTCAGCGGAACTCCGCGAAGTGCAAAAAAACTCAGCCGCACTACATGGAGCTCCGCAAGAGGTGGAGTGCGTTAGAAAAATCCCGTTCACAGTGATTTTTAGCACTGGGTGTTTGTCCGCACTCAGAGCCGGTCCTAGGCCTTCTGAGGGCCCGGGCGAAAGGGAAGATGTGAGGCCCCTCTAATTGCATATTGCGTCGCGAAAAGTGACATCACAGAAAGTGACTTCGCAGAAATTTTGATCCTAGTTATTTGGCATTACTGAAGCAAACTAATGTGGATATCAGTAACATGGACACAAAGTAGAGGGGATTGAAAACAGGTGAGCAAATATCCATGAGTGTAACACTTGCCGGCTCCTTGAATGATTAGTTGGACATGCCCCCAAATTCCAAAGGAACCAGAGGGTCAAGAAAACAGCAGTATAAATTTCACAGCTTAAAGGCCTCTAAAGTACATATCACAGGACAAGCAAAGAAAGCCTGATTGGGAAAGCAGCACAATGAAATTGAAACTGAAGTAAAGTCGTGAAAAATATGTAATAAAAACGAGCAAAAGTGAGTATATCATTTGTCATTTTTAGGCATCATTAGTAGGTACATTTGACATTTTTGCCTAATTCCCATATGTTTGGACATGAGTACTTTGCATAAACATTTTGTCTATGTTGCATATTTTAGTAAACTTTTCATCCTCTGCGGCAAAAATGTCATGCGAGAACTGTGAAAAAGATATTCACATATTCATTGATTCAAGCATTTTTTGCTGGGACCAGTCTCTCCGAAGTTGATTCACTCAGCGAAACATTATTCCTGATTCACTTTTAGTGTATAAAATGGTTCATTTTGAAAACTTTAAATGGATAAAAGACCAAACTACGCAATGTGAAGTGACCTTTGACCAGTTCTTTTGGCACGATGAAAAGGGGACTAGGGCACCGCCTCTTAGGGTTGGGGGTGCCTTTTGAGATCTTAGGTCTCTTAAGAGGCTCAGCCTACAAAACTAACTTTGTGGCCGGATGCATGTGGTTTAAAATCCTTCCTCTCATAAATGTGTAAGTGGAGCTTTATTTATAAGGAGTGTAACAAGAATGAGTGAGCACCGAGATACTAAGCAGCTCGTGTAGCACCCTTATCGTGGGACACGAGCAATAATTAAGTTGATACAGGACACGTAAAATTGAAGTAGCCCTATGCATTGAAATCCTGTACCTTTGGAATGTTGACTTGTATCTGATCGCCCTTGTGAAACGGGCTCGTCCATTCCACACAATCTATAGAAGGGCAAACAGCGGTACATTTTTAACATGCTTGATGGCTGCTGCTGTGTTAATTAGTACAGTATTAGATGTTATCCACCTGTGTGGCACTCGTTTCTTGAACCTGAAAAGGAGGAAAAGCTCTATTGGTCAGGTGCACCAGCTGAAGTTGATTAAGACCCGGCAAACTAACGTGAGCTTTGAGTGAACCGTCCACAGGTCACTGAAGGGAACCATAGATCACCAAATGGCAGTTGAAGTTCTCTGTATAGTATGTATGCAATGTATAGTCAGCACTGTCTGCAGGCCTTTCTTACCTTAAGACGTACGGTTCGTTATGCCGAACAACGGGCCCCGAACCGAGTCCGACTCCCACGCGGCCCGAACCGTCCGACTCCCAACTCCACCCTGCTCTTCTGGCCAGGGAACACGTACGGCGTGCATGCTGCGCAGCGTCACTGCAAAGCGGGGGCTGGCCAAAATGATGTCCAGGGCCGTCATTGGTAGCGCTTTCGCGCGCTACCAGACTGACGGCCCTGGGAACCACATCATTAAAGGCCTGCCACCCGCGAACTGCGAACTGCGCACGGCACCACCACCACTAAGCTAGGTGGTGGGGTGCGTGCGTGCACTGTGACAGAGTTCCCTAACTGCCTGCGCCGCGCGAGTGCTCACAGCGCTTTTCGTCACATTCCCGCAACTTCATGTCGGGCAATACATTTATTGTCGGGCTGGGCCCCCTGCTCTGGATTGGTTTGGAAATGGATTGATTTGCTATTTACTCGGCAACCCTTGTCCTGCTATGTGGTCTACTGCGGGGCCGGCGGCGGGGTCCCCTCAGCGCGAGGCCCTGGGCAGCTGCCCATACCGCCCATTCCTAGGACCGGCCCTAGGGGATCTGTACAGCCACGGCCGGCAGTGAGAGTACCTGCAGGGCGGTGACGTGAGGAGGGGGAGGGCCAGGGAGGGGTGTAGTAATGTATGGATTACGGAGTTTCACAGGTAAGTAAACATTCAAATAAATAAAATGAATTTTGTTGTGCACACTGCATCGCAATTGGCGGATGCAGTGCTCTCAACAAAATTCGTTTTATTTATTTAAATGTTTACTTACCTGGGAAGCTCCGTAATCCATACATTACTACCCCTCACCCTGCCCCTCCCGCTCCCCACGTCACCGCCCTGCCGGTACTCCCACTGCCGGCCACGGCTGGATCTGTATATCTGTATATGATAATTTGATGTGTTCGTTTTTATTCATCTCATAGTACCTCACCTTGTGCATCTCGTATTTATTCACATGATATTTTTATTCATCTCATGATAGGTTTATTCACCTTGTGATATTTTTATTAATCTTGTGATATGGCCCTCATGATATTGACCCCCAAAGGATTAACAGCTTAGTCTGCCTTGCCAGGATTCGGAGGTGGAAGAGTTTGCTGGGATGAGGGGAAGAAGGGAGCTCTGCATGTGGACTGCATCCTTGAAGCTTAGAAAGGGTGATGTGCACGAGTGTGTGAGTCGAATGAAAGTCAGTGATGAATCTTTCTGGGCAGCTTTATACCTGCCTGGCTGTGAAGCCGCCACTTTTAATATTGTTACTCTGCCTCAGCTGGCTAGCAAAAAAGCATTGGCAAAGCCTATGGGTTTCACTGCTGAGACGTATTGGCTTTGCCAGTGCTTGTTTTAATTGGCTTGGTACATTTACATACACAAACACCCGTGGCAAATGTTCTCACAGGTCCTAGAACTAATGTAAACAAAGTTGCACAAAGAGCAGGGTTCCTCCCTCCCTAATGACCAGTGTAGCTCCTTGCAAACGATGCCTGTGTCAAGGACCACTAACAGTAAATGCAATCCTGAATCATCTATGGCACACTTGTGTCTGTTTATGGCTTAACAGTGGCAATGGCATAATAATTGTCATCCCTGACTATGTCGGGCATTTGTTGATAGTTGTGGCATACGGGCAGCCATCATTGACATATTAAGAGCATGAGCAGGCTATTTACAGCCATCCCTGATATAATAGTGTATGCCCCTCGCATAATAATTGCCATGACTAATATATGGTGGGCTTTCTGGCTGCTATGGAGTCCAGCCTTGGCATAATGGTGGCCCTCATATAATAGTGGGCTTTGTTGACATATTAAAGGCATCCTGCTGCTTTGGCAAGTGTAATAATTGGGCATTTGAATCAGAATCACTTCATGTGAGATGTTTGTACATGTGAGCACCCAATGAAAAGTACAACCTGAGGCTTCTGGACAGTGTGATTCCTAAAAATGAAAATGTATATTTTTAAGGCAAAAAATATGTTTTTCAGAAAACCTTTTTTAAGGAAACTGAGTTTGCATGCCTAAAATGGAAATTGATAATTGTTAGAAAGATGTGTGTATTTTCCGAAACTGATATCCTGATGAAGACAAATGGTTGCAATTCTAACACACATTTAAAGCTTGATAGTTGAATAATAGATGAAGGTGAGAGTTATTGCTGTGGTTATGTCCTTCGGCCCTTCAGCTTTATGATTGTGCTACATGTTCTTGGTCACCTACTCACAGACATGACAACGCTCAGTCCACTGACTTTCTTTAAAGGGCTGGGTTAAGTATAGAAGGAATTGACCAAGCCACAAGGCACTGCATGAGAGATCCCTTTAGGACTGTTTGAAAGGTCTGTGATGAAGTTCTCGACTGGTGGGTCAAAATGGACAGTTAAACCCGCACATGACTACTTGTTCCTGAGCCTAGACACATGAATTATGAATGAATTACGGACTTGTACCGCGCACAGCTACCCGAAGGCATCCCGGCGCCTTTTCGCTCACTCATTCAATAGATTAGGCAAACAGGTGAGTTTTTACCAGCCTCCTGAATTTTTGGTGGTTGGATTCCAACCTGATGGAGTCAGGAAGGTTGTTCCAGAGGTTGGTCGCTTGAAGGGAGAAGCATCTCCCGCCCGTACGTACTTTCCTTGTTTTTGGGACCACTAACAGATTTTTGTTGCTGGATCTGAGGGTCCGTGAAGGGAGGTAGGTGGAGAACATGGCTTGAATTAGTCCAGGGCCAGTCTTATAGAATACTTTGTGTACAGTGATCAAAGCCTTGAACTCTACCCTCCTTTGCACAGGTAGCCAATGTAAATGGCGCAACCCAGGTCTGGCGGATGTTCTCCGTGGGATGTCCAGCAATAGACGTGCGGCATAATTTTGCACAGTCTGAAGGGTTTTCAAGGTACTTTGCGTGGCTCCCAAGTAAAGAGCGTTAGCGTAATCAAGCCATGATAATATCAAGGCTTGTACCAGAATCCGCCTGGAATCGAATGGGAGGAGTTGGATGACTTTTCTGAGTTGTCTCAGCAAGGCAAAGCAGGTCCCAGCTACCTTGCGAACCTGTACTCCGAGGTTAAGAGCGGGGTCGAGCCAAACCCCAAGGCTCTTAATTTGGTTTCTTGGCGGGGGAGGCTGACCAAGGCATAATGGCCACCAATCATCGATATTAGACGGGGGCTGGTGTCCCAAAAGCATCACCTCCATTTTGGCACCATTCAATTTTAAGAAGGAACTGTCCATCCAAGCATGAATGTTTTCCAGACAAGAGGAGAGGTTATTATAGGGGGCGTTCTTAGATGATAGCGAGATGATCAATTGTGTGTCATCTGCATATGTCACCAGTTGTACTCCCCAGGGAAGAACCACCTCAGCCAAAGGCCTCATATAGATATTAAAAAGCGTGGGGCTGAGGGAAGAGCCCTGAGGAACACCACACTGGAGACACATTTGAGGGGAGGACACATTGTCCTCAAAGACTGCAAAGGTCCTTTCCGTTAGGAAGGAGCAAAGCCAGTTAAGTGCCTGGTCCCCAACCCCTACTTCTCTTAGCCTCTGGAGCAAGATGTTATAATTCACGGTATCAAAAGCCACGCTGAGGTCTAAGAGAAGTATTGCGACGTTACCTCCGTTGTCGAGGATTTTCCTAGTTTCCTCTACTATCGTGATGAGGGCGGTTTCTGTACCCTGGAGGCTACGAAAACCAGTTTGCGTTGAATGAAGAGCATTCCTTTCCTCCAGGAAGGTTGAGAGCTGGGAGTTCACATATTTTTCTGCTAGTTTGCTGACACATGGTAGTAGAGATATCGGCCGGTAGTTTGCCCAATCCTCAGGATTGAGATTCGGTTTTTTTAAGAGTGCCTTTATTCTGGCTTGTTTCCACACAGGGGGCACCATACCAGATTTCAATGAGGAATTTATCACCTCCTGAACCAGTGGGGTAACGGTCTCTGAAACCAGATGAAGGAACACAGGGGGTGCAGGGTCAAGAGGAGAACCCGATTTTAAATTTTTAAGCAGTGCCTGAGTGGTCGGGCCATCTATAGGAGGGAAATCCTTAAGCTCTGCCATGTCTTCTGTCGGCCCAACACAAAATTCCGGAGGGGAATGAGGGAAAGAGGAGTAGATATTTATAACTTTTTGGGAGAAAAAGGTGGCAAGCTCACTGCAGCGTAATTGTGCTTTACTGGGATCAACTAGAGAGGCAGGTGGTGTAATCAGTGATTTAAAGATTTTAAAAATTTCGCGGGGAGCATTGGCTGAGGTGTTAATTTTTTCCTGGAAATAGTTGGCTTGGGTAGTTTTAATTTCATGTTTATATCTCTTCAATGCTAACTTATAGCTCTCCTTACTAGCAACAGTGAAGCTTTTCCTCCATTTCCTTTCCTCTTGTTTACAGCACCGCTTAAGTGCTCTAAGTTCTTTGGAGTACCATGGGTTTTTTTTCTCTCCTAGTTTGTGAGAGCGTTGAGACTTGGGGAGGGTCAAGTCTAGAGAATTTTCGACCCACTGATTGAGTTGGGCGTTAGCTTCTGTGGGGTCGTTTTTTAGACTAGGTAAGGATTCCCTAAGGCTGGAATTCCAGCTGTCCACCGGGAGCTTGGACCAAACTCGAGTTATCCTCTTAGAGGCAACTGCAGGTCTGTCCTTTCCCATCATGGACAGACTGAAACGTAGCAGTTTGTGGTCTGACCAAGGGATACTGATTGTGTCGGTGAACTTCAAATTTCCTAGATTAGTGTAGCAATGATCCAGGGTATGTCCAGCTTTATGCGTGGGCCCTACGACTAGTTGAGTTAGCTGGAGTGCTTCCAAACTGGAAGTAGTTTGAGACAGGCGGGGGAATCGGGCTCATCAAGATGTATATTGAAATCACCTAGGATTGTGAAGTTGGAGGAAGTGCATGCAAGGGTGATTGCGTTAGTAAACAGTTCCTCACAAAATTGCCCATATGTGCCTGGGAATCTATATACTAGCAGTCCTGATAGGGTGCAGGTGGAAGAGAGTGCAATGGTGAACATAAAACTTTCAGCATCAGAGATGTTCACTTTCTCAATTCTGCCTGTCATTTCTTATCTTAGAATAATGCCGATGCCTCCACCTCTCGTATCAATCCGGTTTTGCCTTAGGATAGTATAGCCAGGGGGGAGTGCGCGGACAATATCAGGGTCGGAACTCTCGGTGGTCCAGGTTTCCGTAAGAAATAGGACATCGAGCTCTTGTTCCTCTAAGAGTAAATGAAGCTGGATCGCGTGACCAGGAAGGGATCTACAATTGAGTAGTCCTAAGGAAATTGGGCGGGGAGAGGCTTCATTGTGCCTGGTAATATCCTGGGTGAAGCTGAACTCGCACCCTGTACATGAAGGTAAAGTTCTGGTGTGTGTTGTTAGTATTCCACATTGAATGTTTACATTATTCCTTAGTGACAGTAGGGTATTGCGACTGTACGTTATGTGAGGGTGGATGAGGTCTGAAGAGGCAGAGTGGCTGGGCCCTGGGTCCGTCCTGGCCCGGACGGGCCCAGACGGGCTTACCTCAGGCGCACCTCCGGCGCTATTACGGCGCGTCCGCACTGCGCGTCCGCTGCGCGGAGGCATGGGGGCGTGTTTAAGTATCTGCACCGAGTGCCTGGGTTAATCAGGACTAGAGCGCCAACCGACCATGGGGAACCTCCCCAGGATGGCCGCCGCGTACAGTGCCCTTCGCCTCCTAGTTCGAGGCTGTACTAAGCCCTATGTGGGTCTAAAATGAAATGTCAGCGTGTCCCTGATTAAAATTGCCACAAAGCGAAAATAAAATGAGAACACAATGACAAAATGCAATTTTTAAAATCGGCCTGGAAGCAGGCTATGTAGCGTGTATAATGCGTGTCAAAGCTGGTCTGAGCTCTCCCGGCAGCCGCCTACGAAGAGCGAGCGAATCTTGCGAGGCCTGAATCTGGTTCCTTAAGTATCTGCACCGAGTGCCTGGGTTAATCAGGACTAGAGCGCCAACCGACCATGGGGAACCTCCCCAGGATAGCCGCCGCGTACAGTGCCCTTCTCCTCCTAGTTCGAGGCTGTACTAAGCCCTATGTGGGTCTAAAATGAAATGTCAGCGTGTCCCTGATTAAAATTGCCACAAAGCGAAAATAAAATTACAACACAGTGACAAAATGCAATTTTTAAAATCGGCCTGGAAGCAGACTATGTAGCGAGTGTAATGCGTGTCAAAGCTGGTGTGAGCTCTCCCGGCAGCCGCCTACGAAGAGCGAGCGAATCTCACGAGGCCTGAATCTGGTTCCTTAAGTATCTGCACCGAGTGCCTGGGTTAATCAGGACTAGAGCGGCAACCGACCATGGGGAACCTCCCCAGGATGGCTGCCGCGTACAGTGCCCTTCGCCTCCTAGTTCGAGGCTGTACTAAGCCCTATGTGGGTCTAAAATGAAATGTCAGCGTGTCCCTGATTAAAATTGCCACAAAGCGAAAATAAAATGAGAACACAATGACAAAATGCAATTTTTAAAATCGGCCTGGAAGCAGGCTATGTAGAGAGTGTAATGCGTGTCAAAGCTGGTGTGAGCTCTCCCGGCAGCCGCCTACGAAGAGCGAGCGAATCTCGCGAGGCCTGAATCTGGTTCCTTAAGTATCTGCACCGAGTGCCTGGGTTAATCAGGACTAGAGCGCCAACCGACCATGGGGAACCTCCCCAGGATGGCCGCCGCGTACAGTGCCTTTCGCCTCCTAGTTCGAGGCTGTACTAAGCCCTATGTGGGTCTAAAATGAAATGTTAGCGTGTCCCTGATTAAAATTGCCACAAAGCGAAAATAAAATGAGAACACAATAACAAAATGCAATTTTTAAAATCGGCCTGGAAGCAGGCTATGTAGCGAGTGTAATGCGTGTCAAAGCTGGTGTGAGCTCTCCCGGCAGCCGCCTACGAAGAGCGAGCGAGTGATAACATTTTAGTCTAAAAATTAAAGCACACTATGGATTAGCCAGTGTTATGTGAAAGTTTTATGGGTCCTGGAATTGCTGCTGAGAGTGAGGGGGGGGGGGATTCTCCACTGAACAGCACAGGCTCAAGACTTCCTTGATATTAGCTACAGTACGAAATGAGAATTACTCGATAACCCATTTATTCTCATCTGTTTAAATATTATAGGAAAATCAAATATCTCCACCCAGCTTCTATCTCCTGTCTGGCGTCATTCTACCTCACCTCTGAAGGACAGAAAAACAAATAAAAATATTAAGTAGAGCTCTTACAAATTATGTGTTTGGCTTTATGTGTTGCTGTTCGCTTTTTTCCAAAATTAGGAGCACAACAATGTAATCTTATTCTTTTCATCTGTCCATTAACTTAGTAGTTGCAATCACTCTTTTTTCACTTGTGTTTACCAAGCCTCCTAGTAAATCATCAAGCACTGTATCTTATCTTAAGATCTTTTATTCAATCCAAAACATCACTTTACTTTGGCAGACCCAGGCAACACGTTTCATCCCTTATAGGGACTTCATCAGGACAAATGTCTGAGGTTTCATTTCTCCATGGCCATTGTTTCAATTCCAGTCACTTTGATTCATTGATCTCACGTCTTGCTTGATGTGCCGCGGGTTCCTGTATTGCATCCGATAGCTCGAGCTAAAGATAAGATACGACGCATGATGATTTACTAAGAGGCTTGGTATAGACAAGTGGAAAAAGAGTGCTACTGTCCGCTATTTTTAAATCTGTGCTTTATTTTTAAAGTACTGATTGACAAGAATCTTTCAAAACTCTGCTTTTAAATCATTTCATATTGGAGCAGCTCGGCAGCATGAAGGCAACACAGAAAAGATTTCCTGTGAAAGTTGCTTAAATTAATTTTGTTAATCCTTGGCAGCTCTAGTATTTTAATTCACTTAATGTTTTATGAGCTCTTTCCAATTACTGTACCCTTTACTGAGAGCTGTGGGCGAAAATGTCTGGGCAGCCTCACGACGTCACACTTGACATGCGCACCCTACAAGCATGGAAAACAAGACTATAATGAATGGAGAGGAAGTTCAGCCACAGTATTGCTGTGTCTTACAGGACACGTAAAATTGAAGTAGCCCTATGCATTGAAATCCTGTACCTTTGGAATGTTGACTTGTATCTGATCGCCCTTGTGAAACGGGCTCATCCATTCCACACAATCTATAGAAGGGCAAACAGCTGTACATTTTTACCATGCTTGATGGCTGCTGCTGTGTTAATTAGTACAGTATTAGATGTTATCCACCTGTGTGGTACTCGTTTCTTGAACCTGAAACGGAGGAAAAGCTCTATTGGTCAGGTGCACCAGCTGAAGTTGATTAAGACCCGGCAAACTAACGTAAGCTTTGAGTGAACCGTCCACAGGTCACTGAAGGGAACCATAGATCACCAAATGGCAGTTGAAGTTCTCTGTATAGTATGTATGCAATGTATAGTCAGCACTGTCTGCAGGTCTTTCTTACCTTAAGACGTACGGTTCGTTATGCCAAACAACGGGGCTCGAACCGAGTCCGACTCCCACGGGGCCCGAACCGTCCGACTCCCGACTCCACCCTGCTCTCCTGGCCAGGGAACACGTACGGCGTGCATGCTGCGCAGCGTCACTGCAGAGCGGGGGCTGGCCAAAATGATGTCCAGGGCCGTCATTGGTAGCGCTTTCGCGCGCTACCAGATTGACGGCCCTGGGACCCACATCATTAAAGGCCTGCCACCCGCGCACTGTGAACTGCGCACGGCACCACCACCACTAAGGTAGGTGGTGGGGTGCGTGCGTGCACTGTGACAGAGTTCCCTAACTGCCTGCGCCGCGCGAGTGCACGCAACGCTTTTCATCACACTCCCGCAACTTCATGTCAGGCAATACATTTATTGTCGGGCAGGGCCCCCTGCTCTGGATTGGTTTGGAAATTGATTGATTTTCTATTTACTCGACAACCCTTGTCCTGCTCTGTGGTCTACTGCGGGGCCGGCGGCGGGGCCCCCTCAGCACGAGGCCCTGGGCAGCTGCCCATACCGCCCGTGTCTAGGACCGGCCCTGTCCGCACTGTGCAATCAATGTGAACAGCACCATGCAGAGGGAAAGTGGGCGCAAGCGGGCGCTGCTTCCTTTCTGCCCTCTCGAGTAGATTCTTTTACCAGAGCGGCAACATTCTCAATGTGAACAGACAGTTTCTCAGTGCGAGTAGTCGCAAGCATAGTGTTCAAAAGAAGCAACAGTGAGGGTAGCACACACTGTAGCACAGAAAATAACCCAAATTCACAAATAGAGATAACTCAATTGTCTATTTTGGTTTGACGTCCGCTCAAAACTCCAAGTGGATCCACCGTCCTAAGATCCAAAAATGTCCAATGATTCCTGAATTGACAATTCGAAATAAGGAATGACCGGGGCGGACGGTGGGAACGTGGAAGTTTTAGTGAAAGTTACGAACTAGGAACTGGATGAGAACGGGGTATAATGACGAGCGCTGTTATGATTGGTGTGACACGAGGGCTACAATAAGCCTGATTGGTGGCTCGAAATATAAATAAATCAAGGTAAACAATAACAAACTCGAGGTTAAGAAATCGCAGATGTGTAAGAACTAACTGCAAAGAAGAGCGCGGTCGTGAGTGGCTGCAATAAAAGGGTGCATAAACTAGTAATAATACGAATGAAATTTTAGCTTTCATTTATTTGGTGGTAGGACGATGAACTCTTCATCCGGGAATATTCGAGTAGAGAGGGAGGTAGTGTCAGAACTAAATGTAAGGAGGAGCGCGGTCGTGATTGGCTACAATATGAGGGTGTGAAAACCGGAAAGAATACGATGGAAAGAGTTGCTTTCCTCTGATTGGTGGATGAACGATGAACTCACTAGCCGGAAATACTCTAGCAGAGAAGGCAACTTCAAGTTTGTTTCGAACGGAAGCGAGGTGTAGCGGACCTAAGAGGGAACTACATGTGACATTTTAGCGCGAAAGCAAAGGACAGTGATTGGTTGCATAAGGATTTAAATATCAGGAACAAAAGTAGGTTAATTGCACGGAGGACAAAAGATATGCCCGTCGCTGCTGACTGAGACTGCCCGCATTTGAACTTTTTGGTGTTGGATTAAGGTAATAGGAGAGGGAATTGAGTTTGTGTGTTCATGGATTTGTTTTGATAGTTTTAATTGGTAAAGATAGAGATTAAGAGTTGGTGTATTCTTTATTTTGTTTTTGTGTGCATTAGGAACTGCCAGCAAGAGGAAAAACGAGGCGTTGGATGGTTTGGCTTAGTTTAATAGTAATTTTGAAGCCACAAGCACGTCCTTTGGATTTTAATATATGTGTATACATATATATGTTTTTCAGATCTGAATAGGAAACATAGAGAGTGGGTATTTGAGCAAACGCGGAAGGGAATTATGGATAGCTAAATGGTAAGCAAACATTTGTGGTGAATAGGGGAAAGTACTATGGTACATGTCAGTAGGGAATATACATGGATAGTGAATTGGTAGATATTATGTTGTATTTTACAGAGAATTTAACAGAAGAAGTAAAGAAACAAAGGGAAGTTGAGGTCCTAACCTGGATCCTATTCACTAAAGAGGTGAGATTCAATCTGAACTCATGTTAGGAACCTGCTTTTTGTAACTTTAGAGTATCCTAGAAATTGATGGACATGAGAGTAATGCTCAGCAATAATTGACTCTTTTGAAGTATATGATGACAAACATGGCATGTACCATATATATCATTGGGATGTTTTCATTACAGATATCGAATTGTGGTTAATAGCTATTATAAACTGGGATTAGAGAGATTTATCTGTCGAACAAACTATTAAAAGGTAGGCGTTTCTGAATTTTTGAGGCATACCACAGTATTTGTTAATTCTGTGAGTTTGGGGAACAGATCTATGGAGTTCATTTGAAGGTATTTTGAACAATACTTCAGACTGCCAAGTAGGCAGGGGGTGAGGTATACAGTATCAATAAATGTGTACTGTTATGGTAATACTGTGATGTTGTTCATTGAAATTTCGTAATACTTCAGACTGTCAAATAGGCAGGAGGAGAGGTATAAAGTATAAATGATTGTGTACTGTCATGGTAATATTGTAATTTTGGTTATTGGGATTTCAAGTGTATAATGCACTTTCCTTGTTTGATTTATATTCCAACAGCCCTGATGATGTCCTTCATTGGACGAAACGCGTTGGCTGTCTGATGTTTTGAGTAAATTTGGATTCATTTATGTTGAAATTCACTAAGGAAGCTGTCGTCAGTTGATGAATGAGAACGTGAATAAAAAAATTGGGAATCAACAATCTTTGGCCCTGTGATATTTTCAAGAAGTATGGACCGCTCCCTCTAATCATTGGAATAGTCGCACGCATACATGACCACTTGCAAAGAGAAATCTGACTGCTCATGTTGAGAAATGTCTCCCGGCATTGACTTTACACGCTCACCAACTTGACGTTGACGAATGCGAACGATGGAAAATCTCGCTGGGAGGTGGATTTTCCTCGCTTGCCAACTTGACGTTGACGAGCGAGGAAAAAAACTCTGTGAGCTCACCGCCCCGGCTTAGCCATTTGTGTCTTTTGACTGTCACTGAATACATGTCTGGGTTGGGTGACAGCTAGGCTTTGTGCATTCCCTCAGACAGCCACAGAAAGAGGGAGCTTAAGTGTGACTGATGTGCCATCCACATCCTGATGGGCCATCCAAGGCAGGATGGGAGGAAGGAGCTGACACCTGAATAGGCTGTGTCCTGTCCCCACAGAAAAGAGAGCTTAACTGCCTGTAGGGAGTCCGGAGTCCTGCAGGGAGGGCAGGGACTCTGTGCAGTTCAAAGACCTCTCTTTGAAGTCTCCCCCACTTCAAAGACACAACTGGGTATAAGTACTGGGCCTCTGACACCACAACCTCAGTACACTTCTAGATGTGTGAATGCTCTGCCAGGAAGAAGGACTGCTGTGCTGCTATAGGAGTGCAACTCTGTTGGACTTATGCTCTGGAAGAACTGATTTTCTGCTGTAATGACCTGTCTGCTGCCCTCCTTGCCTAAGTGAAAAGGACTGGACCTACATGAACCTAGAGTTGCGCAAAGGGACATCAACGACTTCACTCCACTCATCAACAGCACCTGGACTCTGCCATCTGAAAGTTTTGCCCTGTTAAATGGTGACAATCCAGTCCTGAGGCCTTGGAAGTGGGGTTAAAGGGCTGCAACAGCAAAAAAAAAAATGCTGTTGTTGCGTGGCTCAGAACCAGTGCATTTCAATCAACAATAAAACATGGGCGCAGCTGCCAGGTTCGAGGACATCACATCGCTGTTAGACCTGGCATCATTGGCGTGAGTCTCCCTTAAATTTTGTCGGATTGCCTCCTCTGTTTTTGATATGTTTTTGCAGGGGTTATGCTTTGGGCACTGTGCCACTGCTATTCAGTGCCACAGTGCAAGTGCTCCCTATGTTGAATTGATGTACTAATTAGTGATTCCATGATTGGGTTATTTTATTTACTTGTCAGACCCTAGTACAGTGCACCATGTGTGCCCAGAGCTTGTAAATCAAATGCTGCTGGTAGGCTTGCAGCACTGGTTGTGCCACCCACAGAAGTGTTCCTCAGGCCTGCCATTGCAAGGCCTGTGTGCAGTTTGTGATGGCCATGTCGACTTGGCAAGTGCACCCACTTGCCAGTCCCTAAACCTTCCCTTTGCTTCATATCAGACACCCCTATGGTAGGCCCAACGGCAGGGTGCATTGTACGTTTAAGGTAGAACCTGCCATGGTGTGTGTAGCACGTCCTAATAGTGAATTACAGCCATTTTCATTTTTCACTATTGCAAGGCTACCTGTTCTCAATAGGCCAGAATGGGCAGTTAGATTATTACATTTTATAATCCCAACTGACTCAGGGAACATGGTAGAAATTCGAATTTAGTATGCCTGAACTCAGAATGATAAAATACATCTTTTAGTAAAGTGGTTTTAACATTCTGTGTTTGCAAATACCACTTTTGTCTGGTTTTGTGAGTGACAGGGCTGGGGGATTCCAAGAGATAGGCTGAATCACCCAGTGGTGAATAGAGAGATCTGCATCTAGATGAGAGAGAGGAGTTGCACCTGAACCTTGAATAGGGCTGTGCCTGCCTTCCACAATGCTGGCTCCACCTCCTGGGGTGCGGCTGATATCTCTGCCCTGCACACTGAAAGAAGAGAAGGAAGACTGTCAACAAACTGCTCCAGGGCTGTACTTGCCTTCCACAATGCTGGCTCCACCTCCTGTGGGGCATCTGATGTTCCTGCCCTGTGAAAGGAAAGGAGAAGTCTGGTAAACAGAGTGCTTCAGAACTGGTTTGGACTGGGCACAGGCCCCTCTCCCTTCAGAGAACAAAGGATTTTGGGGTATAAATATTGGGTCCCTGATCCCAAGAAATTAGATCACTACAAGAAAAAACTTTTGTTGAGGAGAGGAACCTGAAGAAACTGAGGAGAGACTATTCCCAAGCTGAAGTGCTGCTTGGGGGATTGGCTTGCAGTGGTTGCCTGACTGCCAAAGACAGGAGAAAGAACTTTGTGTACTTTACTTTCAACTTGTGAAGGATCTCCAAGGGCTTGGAAGAGAGCTTGCCCCCTGACAGAAGTCTCAGGACCACTAGACTTCATCAGCCTTTGTGGATTGCTGCTGGAAACGCTGTTTCAGTGGCTTCAGAGGCATGGCGCTGTAACCGACTCTCACGACCGGCCCGGTGTCCTGTAGGCACCGCATCGAACCACGTCCACCTCGAACAACGCAAGCTCTGAGCTCACCGACTCCGTCCTGATGCCGTCACCAAGCCGTTGCCTGCACTGTGACTGGTGGACACCGCGACGTGCAATACCTCGCTACACCGACTCATACTGGTCTGACCGACGCGGTCACTGCTGCTGACTTCGAGTCCTGTGAACACCCCGGAGTTGGGCACTGCCTCGCACACTTCGCGACGCACCACCCGACTCGCACCGCTGTCCGGACTGATCAACGCCAGCTCCCGAACTCCGGCTCTGTTGCCGGACCGCAAGCTGGGAGCACCGCAACGAAGCACTGTCTCCTCCTGCAACGCACGCCTTGGATCCACTGACTGTGTCAGTGGGCTGCTGCCTGCACCGCATCGAGGGACAACGCGTCCTGCAACGCTTTCTTTTCTGCACCGCGATGAACACCGGAACCGGCTTGCAAGTCCGTGCCGGCCGCATCAAGTAAAAGGTACTCTGACTGAATCTGTCGACATTTGAGTGTGCCCAAACCGATGCGTTCCACTGAATTTGTTGGACTCTGTGTTATTTAAACAACGCTGAAGCCGGACAGGGCTACCGACTCGCAAAAAACCTTGATTTAATCCTTTTTAACCAGAACTCTTGAAATGTAATAGTATTGTGGATTATTTTTGTCATTTATTGGTCTTGTGGTAACTCTATATAAAATATACTTATTGTTATAACTATACAACCTGTGTGGTGTCCATCTGTAGTGTTGTCACTTGATTACTATATGTGTTCACAAATGCTTTACACACTGCCTCTGAGATAAGCCTGTCTGCTCGTGCCAAGCTACCAAGTGGCTGAGCAGGGGTTATTCTAGGAGTGTAACCCCCTTACTCTGACTGGAAGAGAGGGTCCCTATTTGTCACAAGTACCTACCTGTGCCAACCAGAGACCACCAATTCTAACACCCTTCTACCAGGAATTGCAAAGTGGACCATTGTTCCTTATGCGACCCTCTGGCCGGGTTGGAATTATCACCGGCCTCGCGACACCGCATTGCATTTCCGCCACACAACCCTGAAGAAGTCACAGGATACTTCCCTCTTGTGATGAAACACGTGTTGGCTGGTTGTTTTTCGTTGTTGCATCATTAAAAACATTTGAATAATGTACTGGTGTTGACCAAGGATATTCGCTAAATACAAGACATTTCAACTATTGTTATATCCTTATTACGTGTGTACAGGACTGTGTTCTCATTACTGGTGTGGGTTTTCGACTCAAACATTTACGGGGGTTACAGGGTATTTCCCCCCGACCTCACAGCACCGTGCACAATCTGAGCAGAATAGACACAATGCGAACAAGTCTGAGCGCCAAACTTCCTGTCTACTAAAAACCCTACAGCGATTTAGTACAATCAGTAACAATGCAGCCTTCTCTCAAACTCAACAAATTGATGCAGCATGAGAAACACCAATGCAAGTACCATAAACACACACGCACAATAAGAACAGCACAATCAGTTACAATCCAGGCTTCTCTCGCACACAGGTCCAGCCAGGCAACACCAGTGTAAGGATCATCTCACACACAAAATACGAACAGCACAAGCAGTACCAATGCCCCCTTCTCTCACACACACACACGAGACGCAGCACTAGAGGGCGGGTGTATATGCTTCAGTCACAAAGCCGAGGTACAGTATAGTCAGCAGCAGAGAAGGATGAGCTTTAAACAAGCACAAAACATGCAGCAACGGTGCAGCTTCACATACAGATGGCCAACAGGTGATGAGCTCCGGCCGGGAGCTCCCTGGCTAGGAATTGACTTTTGGCTCTAATCCCCTGGAATCTACCCCCACATCTGACCTTTTTACTCACCTGGGGTAACTTGGATTGCGGTCCTTTGACTCTCCAACTCCTGCGATTGAATTTCGAAATCTTCTGATGAACTGTAAATAATATACCGACCACGGAGCCCAAGCAACATGGCTGATGCCAGTTGGAGCTACCTAGATTGCTATATAGGAGATTGGCTCTGGTTCACAACCCCGGCCATCACCTATCCAGCCAGACGTTGGACACGGTTTTCCTCGTCTCTCCGCTGTGTCTCCTTCCTCCCCCACCTTCCTGATGAATCACCGAGGATCTGCGACCGAGGAGCCAATTTCAGCGCGGCCGATGCCCGTGGAGATACTTGGGTGCTGTGGTGGGGATGGTTTGTGGATCACCCCTCTTGGCTGTCTCCTGCCTTTCTGAGCTTAACTGCTGTTGCTCGACCTTTTGCGTCGTCTCCTGAAAGACGACTGGGACACACAGGTCTTGTTTCCCACAGTGGTGCAGCGGCGGTGATTGCTGCACTGCAAACCGTTACCCCCAAGCTTGTTTTCACTTTTCGAGCATGGTGAGGCACGCCCTCCTGATCCCTGCTGTTGCCCCCCTCTCCAGAGCTGCTGCCTAGGCACCCAATATGACTTCCCCTGACTTTGCAACATGCTAAACTATGACACTGCTGCCCCTATTGACCCGAGCCTGAGCACATTGACGACCCGTTTGTGATCGGTGATCTCCAGCCCTCCTCCCCCCCCCTTGATCCTGTGGATGCCTCCTCCATCCAGCCCTGCTCCATGGAGTCTGCTCCCTTGTGGTTTCTTTGGATGGGATTTTTGTGAATCCGGCCATTTTGGGATAATGTTATCGGTGCCCGCAACCTGGGTCCTCCTTTTTGGTGGTTTCGACGGATCCTAATTGCTGCTGGACTGCTCCCTTTTCGCCTGACTGACCTTACCTCAATATTGAGCCCCCCTTTTTTGGTCTCCAACGTCCCTCTCATTTTGTTCAGTCACTGAGATACTGGATGTTGAGATTGTTGGTCCCCAGTCGGTTAGTTTATCCTTCACTTTGACTGTTTTGTTCCCCTGAAGTGATTAACAACAAGGTGCTAAGAGGGAACAATAGTCATAGGTCGCCCTCCACTCAATTATGTATTCACAAAACAAGACCTAGACCACAACGGCATCAAATCATAAATCACTTAATGGTGTACCAACACATGCAAATCTTTTGCAAATCACTCCTCTCTTTTAATAGATGAGGTAGGAGGTACATCCATGTTATGCCCTGTTTAAAAACATATGCCCAATCCCATGGGAAACATAAATACAGTTGTGAGACAACAAAAACCACACACCTTGGTGCCAAATTGAGGTAGGTAGAAAAAAGTGTGTGTGAGCGAGATGGCGCCTCACGGGCGAACCACCAACGGGAACCTGGCAGGTACTCACCAGGATTGCCCTGTTCTCATCATTGGCACCATCAAGCTCGAAAGAAGGAGTTGTGTCCATAACACAAACAAAACAGTGTTTGTGAGGGAATGCAGTGGGTGAGAACAAACGAAAAACAACAAACATATAAAACCCACACAAAGCTCATTGAGACAGCACACGCTATGATCACTGGCTCGGCCAACTTCACGGTCTTAGGAGACCTCAATCTCCACTTAGACGACTCTTCAGATGCTCAAATCAGCAACTTCGTCGCAGACCTAGCGGCCCTGCAGATAATCCAGCTCGTCCGAACCCCCACACATGTTGCGGGCCATTTGCTTGACCCGGTATTTACTAACATACCAGAGGCCAAAGCTGACGACCCCAAACCCATGGCCTGGACGGGCCACTCGTTAATAACCCTCTCATTCCCGAACAACTCCCCTCCCGTAAAAAAATCACCCACCGCACGCCTAAAACGACCGTGGCACAAACTCCAACAATGTGACCTAGCGGTTAGTCTAGGGGCACCTAACCTGGAGGATATAAACGACATTGAAACATCATATGCGTCCTTCCAGGACTGGATCACCAAGGGATTGGACGCCATTATACCAGCCAAGTGGACAAAGGGCGAAACACCCCTTCCAACCCCTGGTACGATGAGAACCTTAAAACGATGAGGAAATCTTGTAAAAAAGCGGAACAGAAATGGAGGAAGGAATATAAGCAGGAGGACAAAAACGCATACTTGGCCACTCTCAGAACATACCACAAGGCAATTCGGGTAGCCCGTGCTGCCTTCTACGCTACTGAGATAAAAGCTAGCCCCAACCCCACGAAAACTATTTTCCAAATCGTGCAAAAACTGCAAAATGGTGACAAACCGCCTCTCACATCACCTCCACGCAGCAATGTGAAGACCTGGCCACCTTCTTCACGGAAAAAGTAAAGAAAATTTACAACGCCTTCACCCAGGATAGTCCAGAGGACAACGCCGCCTTTGGAGACTCCAGGCTCACTTGCCTACCCGCTATCTCAGGTGAAGAACTCACCAAACTGTGTAGGAAGGTGAAATCGGGTGCCCCCACAGATCCGATGAGACCAATTCACTTCCTGGGAGCCTTGGAATTTTTCCTCCCATCCTTGACCTCACTCCTTAATCTCTCATTTACCACAGCCACGGTACCCACCTGCTGGAAACAGGCCTGGGTAACACCGATAATAAAAAAAACCCTTCTAGACCCCTCTAAACCGGAGAACTACGGCCCGTTTCACTGCTCCCATGGGTAGCGAAACTAGCGGAAGCCCACGCGAACAAAATTCTCAGTGATCATATGGCAAAAAACAACATCCTGGACCCCTCCCAACATGGGTTCAGGCCGGGCCATAGCACGGAATCCGCGCTCCTCACCTCCACGGAAAACTTAAGGGAAATCATGGACACCGGTAAAAGTGCCGCGCTGATACTGCTCGATCTCAGCGCGGCCTTTGACACGGTCTCCCATGCCATCCTACTAAAACGCCTTGAAAACATCGGGATCGTAGACTCGGCACTTCAATGGTTCCGATCATTTCTAACTAATAGATCATTCAGGGTATCTGCCCCTCCGTTCATCTCCCAACCCCAAGACATAGGACAAGGAGTCCCACAGGGCTCTGCCCTCAGTCCCTCCTTGTTTAACCTATATATGCAACCCTTGGCGGAGGTTGCCAAGACATGGGGCCTCACAATGGTGTCGTACGCCGACGACACTCAGTTGGTCATCAGCCTCAATGAGGCCCCCTCTCCGAGGCCACTAGATTCAGGGATGGACTGACTGCCGTTGCAAATTGGATGACAGCAAACTGCCTCCAACTCAATGGTGGCAAAACCGAGGTGCTGATAATGGGGAAAAACAGTGACAACTGGAATGACCTCTGGTGGCCCCAATCATTAGGCCCAGCACCCCCCCCCGAAAACTCTAGCAAAAAATCTAGGAGTTTGGCTGGACTCCACTCTGAGCTTCCAGTCGCACACCAAAAAAGTTGCCGCAACTTGCATTGGTTTACTGAGAAGTCTCAACCCTATCTTAGGCTACTTTGACTCCAAAACGCGACAACTCATTGTGCAATCTACCATCCTGTCCAGGCTGGACTACGCAAGTGTCCTGCTGTTAGGAGCAAACAAATCTGAAATAAAGAGATTCCAACGGATCCAGAATTCGGCTGCAAGGGCTATAGTAGGTCTCCCTAGAAGGTGCTCGGTGAGAGCGACCATTCACAGACTACATTGGCTACCCATCGAAGCCCGCATCCAATTCAAGGCTCTCATATTCGCCTTTAAAATACTGAAGAACGAAGGACCAGAGCTCCTCCGTTCTCTGTTGACCCCCTATTATCCCAAACGGAATCTCCGGTCCAAGGGGCAACATTTAGCCATGATACCCCACACAAAGTTCTGCCGCATCGGAGGGCGTTCCTTCAAACTACTGGGGGCCAAGTTATGGAACTCCCTTCCCCTCCACATCCGATGCATCGACAATATGCTAGCTTTCCGTAAAGCGACCAAAACCCATCTCTTTCCCTCTTTGTAGGTCTCGTCTCTCGTCTCAGTTGGTTGTGTTATGGTTCTAGCGCCGGGACGCCCCGTTGCTGGGGCAGCTGTTTGCGCTTTACAAAACAGATAACATAACATAACATATAACACAAACAACACAGAGCTTCACATACACACATACTTCCCTCACTATAGACCAGACAGATACCTGAGATGCAACAACGTAAACCTAATTCCAAAGATTTAGATGTCAGTGGTGCAGCAAAAGAACGATGGATTTAACCCAGTTCTCTTGACCATCATTTGTTTGCGTAGCACTTTTCACCCTAAGTGTGCCAGGTATGCCCAGACGTGGGTCCCCTGCTCACTGTGCCGATGGATTCAAGCTAGCCTGGCTGATGAAGGGTTATACCCTGAAACCGGTCCCAGGATGCTTGTTTCCGGTCCAGGGAGGACGTGGCTTTGCCGTTCGTTCTGGACTGTTCCCATGAGGCAGAGGGTCAAGGCTGATTTGCATATGGCTGGGTCTAAACTGGGGTGGCGTGTTGAGCAAAAGAACAATGGATTTAACCCAGATCTCTTGACTGGGGGTGAATGTATGATTCATTCAGCATTCCGTCCATCATTCCCTTGCGGGTGCAGTGGTGCCCAGGCCCAGAGGCAGGAAGGGGTCACCTGCACTGGTTATTGCTAAGCTTTCTGATGATAGTCCGTGGGACACAGCGTGCTCTCTCTCAAGCAGCACTCAGCTCCCAGAAGGTGTTCAGTGTGAAAGGTGCGCTATACAAGTGTGTGAACTTGTTCATGATGCTCTGTTCCTGATTCTGCCTCTGGTTGCTACTACCCAGTCCTTGTGCTCAGCTCCTCCAAGTAGTTTAGTGTGAAAGGGGCTCTACACAAGTACGTTTATTCGCTTGTGACCCTCTGTTCTACATTCAGGCTCTGTACTCTCATACCCTGTACTCCTGCTCAGCGCCTCAAAGCACTTTAGTGTGACAGGGGCGCTATACAAGGCCCTCTGTTCTATATTCTCATTCCAGCTCCTCTTACCTTGTACTCCTGCTCAGCTCCTTGAAGCGCTTTAGTGTGACAGGGGCGCTATACAAGGCCCTCAGTTTTATATTCTCACTCCAGTCCTCCTACCTTGTACTCCTGCGCTGCTTCCTTGACAGGGGTCACACGGTGCTCTCTGTGGCCCAGGGACATCCAACAGACCAAACACAGGAGTCCACTGTCGGTGTCACAGAAGAGCTGCAGCCTCTCCCCGTGCTCCTCACACAGACTTCCAGGCGCTAGTTGCATTCTTTTCACCGTTTCTACCATGTTTGCTAATCTCTTATTCGGCTTCAGTTCTCTCTCCGGGTCAAACCTGTGTCTGCATTCTGGGCAGGATTTCTCCAAATCCTCGCAGGCCTTGAATCTGGTGAAGCAGGAGTCACAGAAGATGTGTCCACAGTCTAAGGTCACGGGGTCAGTGAACAGCTCCCTGCAGATGGAGCAGGTGGCTTCTTCTAGGAGCTTCGCCCTGGGGTCTGCGGCCGCCATGTCTGCTCTGAGCTGGGCTGTTCTCTCCCTCTGACATGACCTTTGCACCTATTTGAGCAAGGTGTGTCTGCTCAGGCAGCTGACGAGATGTTCAAAGGTAGAAGTGTGTCTGCCCCGCCCTCGGGTCACTGCTGCACACAGTGACTTTAGAGTAAAACTTTAGAGGTGGAAAGGGTGTTTGTGGCGCCGCCCAGTGGTCACTGCTGCTCACAGCGTCTGCACAGTAAAACATTTACAATAAAACTGCTTAAAACAGGTAACTGATATTCGAGTCCGTTTTGCCTACTAGGCTAGTAGTACTAGAACAACCCGGATCTGCAAGTTCAGCTCTTTTGTTTTTCGCGCGTTTAAGCCGCGAAGAACTAGGAATGCCGTCAAAAGAGCAGAGAGCCGTTTCAGTCATTAAATATGTCAAGTAAAACACGCTAACTCCCCGGTTTCGGAAGGCTATAGTGGAAATACTAAATGTATTTATTATGTAAATACATTATGTAAGTATTATGCACATGTATTTATGTAGTTATTACATTATTATGAGATGGAATAAAACAGCGCTCACATAATATAGCTAGTCACAAGCTTGTAAATAGCTGGCATGTCTGATGTGGCGCAAAGTGCGAGCGCGTCTGTGCACCTCTAATTGTGAATCGGTTGAACAGTTGGATGAGCACTTTGTGCATAGAGCTTAGCTTTGGTGCAAAACAGCACGAAGTGTGTTATGGACTCCTTCCGCCCACTGTGAGGTCACAGAGGTGGGAGGTGGGAGGTGGGACAGCTCGTAAGGACTTTGGAGATATACGTTTTGATTGCTTAAATACCTAGACGAAATTTTAGGAATAAGGTGCGGAGTGTCTCGGAGCTAATGTCATTCAGGTCTCGTTCCAAGCCCTGGGAGTGCTGAGTGTACAAATAGTTGCAAGAGCGGAGGAGCATGCTGTCCCAATGCGTGTCATGCTGTCCCAATGCGTGTCATGCTGTCCCAATGCGTGTCATGCTGTCCCAATGCGTGTCATACTGTCCCAATGCGTGTCATGCTGTCCCAACGCGTGTCATGTTGTCCCAGTGCTTGTCATGCTGTCCCAACGCGTGTCTTGCTGTCCCAGTGCGTGTCATGCTGTCCCAGTGCGTGTCATGCTGTCCCAATGCTTGTCATGCTGTCCCATTGTGTGTCATGCTGTCCAATGCTTGTCATGCTGTCCCAATGTGTGTCATGCTGTCCCAATGCGTGTCATGCTGTCCCAATGCGTTACAAAAGGGGGTGGTGATGGACGGAGCATCTGAATCAATCAAACACTCACACCCAGTCAAAAGATCTGGGTTTAATCCATCACCGTTCTTTAGCCCACTCTGCCACCCCAGTTCAGACATGGCTATATGCAAATCAGTCTGACCCTGTGGCTCATGGGAACAGTCCAGCCCGAACTGCCAAGCCATGTCTTCCCTGGACCGGTAACAAGCTTCCGAGGACCAGTTTCTGGCATTCCAGCGGTCTTCAGCCCTGCTTGCTTGAATCCCGTGGCAAAGTGAGCAAGGGACTCACGTCTGAGCATACCCTGCCACACTTATGGCAGCCAAAAGCTGTACAAAAGGGGGTGGTAATGGATGGAGCATCTGAACCAATCAAACACTCACACCCAATCAAAAGATCTGGGTTTAATCCATCACCCCAATGAGTGTCATGCTGTCCCAATGTCATGCTTTCCCAATGCGTGTCATGCTGTCCCAATGCGTGTCATGCTGTCCCAATACGTGTCATGCTGTCCCAATACGTGTCATGCTGTCCCAATGCGTGTCATGCTGTCCCAATGCGTGTCATGCTGTCCCAATGCGTGTCATGCTGTCCCAATGCGTGTCATGCTGTCCCAATGCGTGTCATGCTGTCCCAATGCCTGTCATGCTGTCCCAATGCCTGTCATGCTGTCCCAATGCATGTCATGCTGTCCCAATGCCTGTCATGCTGTCCCAATGCATATCATGCTGCCCCAAAGCCTGTCATGCTGTCCCAATGCATGTCATGCTGTCCCAATACATATCATGCTGCCCCAAAGCCTGTCATGCTGTCCCAATGCATGTCGTGCTGTCCCAATGCGTGTCTTGCTGTCCCAATGCATATCTTGTTGTCCCAATGCGTGTCATACTGTCCCAATGTGTGTCATGCTGTCCCAATGCGAGTCCTGCTGTCCCAATACGTGTCATGCTGTCCCAATACGTGTCATGCTGTCCCAATGCTTGTCATGCTGTCCCAATGTGTGTCATGCTGTCCCAATATGTGTCATGCTGTCCCAATGCTTGTCATGCTGTCCCAATGCGTGTCATGCTGTCCCAATTCGTGTCATGCTGTCCCAATTCGTGTCATGCTGTCCCAATTCGTGTCATGCTGTCCCAATTCGTGTCATGCTGTCCCAATTCGTGTCATGCTGTCCCAATTCATGTCTTGCTGTCCCAATGCGTGTCTTGCTGTCCCAATGCGTGTCATACTGTCCCAATGTGTGTCATGCTGTCCCAATGTGTGTCATGCTGTCCCAATGCTTGTCATGCTGTCCCAATGCATATCATGCTGCCCCAAAGCCTGTCATGCTGTCCCAATGCATGTCATGCTGTCCCAATGTGTCATGTTGTCCCAGTGCTTGTCGTGCTGTCCTAATGCGTGTCTTGCTGTCCCAATGCATGTCTTGCTGTCCCAATGCATGTCTTGCTGTCCCAATGCATGTCTTGCTGTCCCAATGCGTGTCATGCTGTCCCAATGCGTGTCATGCTGTCCCAATGCGTGTCATGCTGTCCCAATGCGTGTCATGCTGTCCCAATGCGTGTCATGCTGTCCCAATGCGTGTCATGCTGTCCCAATGCATGTCATGCTGTCCCAATGCGTGTCATGCTGTCCCAATGCGTGTCATGCTGTCCCAATGCGTGTCATGCTGTCCCAATGCGTGTCATGCTGTCCCAATGTGTGTCATGCTGTCCCAATACGTATCATGCTGTCCCAATACGTGTCATGCTGTCCCAATACGTGTCATGCTGTCCCAATGCGTGTCATGCTGTCCCAATGTATGTCATGCTGTCACAATGTGTGTCATGCTGTCACAATGTGTGTCATGCCTGTCATGCTGTCCCAATGCATGTCATGCTGTCCCAATGCATATCATGCTGTCCCAATGCATATCATGCTGTCCCAATGTGTGTCATGCCTGTCATGCTGTCCCAATGCATGTCATGCTGTCCCAGTGTGTGTCATGTTGTCCCAGTGCTTGTCGTGCTGTCCTAATGCATGTCTTGCTGTCCCAATGCATGTCTTGCTGTCCCAATGCGTGTCATGCTGTCCCAATGTGTGTCATGCTGTCCCAATGTGTGTCATGCTGTCCCAATGCTTGTCATGCTGTCCCAATGCGTGTCATGCTGTCCCAATGCGTGTCATGCTGTCCCAATGCTTGTCATGCTGTCCCAATGCTTGTCATGCTGTCCCAATGTGTGTCATGCTGTCCCAATGTGTGTCATGCTGTCCCAATGTGTGTCATGCTGTCCCAATGTGTGTCATGCTGTCCCAATGTGTGTCATGCTGTCCCAATGTGTGTCATGCTGTCCCAATGTGTGTCATGCTGTCCCAATTCGTGTCATGCTGTCCCAATTCGTGTCATGCTGTCCCAATTCGTGTCATGCTGTCCCAATTCGTGTCATGCTGTCCCAATTCGTGTCATGCTGTCCCAATTCGTGTCATGCTGTCCCAATTCGTGTCATGCTGTCCCAATTCGTGTCATGCTGTCCCAATTCGTGTCATGCTGTCCCAATACGTGTCATGCTGTCCCAATGCGTGTCATGCTGTCCCAATGTATGTCATGCTGTCACAATGTGTGTCATGCTGTCACAATGTGTGTCATGCCTGTCATGCTGTCCCAATGCATGTCATGCTGTCCCAATGCATATCATGCTGTCCCAATGCATATCATGCTGTCCCAATGTGTGTCATGCCTGTCATGCTGTCCCAATGCATGTCATGCTGTCCCAGTGTGTGTCATGTTGTCCCAGTGCTTGTCGTGCTGTCCTAATGCATGTCTTGCTGTCCCAATGCATGTCTTGCTGTCCCAATGCGTGTCATGCTGTCCCAATGTGTGTCATGCTGTCCCAATGTGTGTCATGCTGTCCCAATGCTTGTCATGCTGTCCCAATGCGTGTCATGCTGTCCCAATGCGTGTCATGCTGTCCCAATGCTTGTCATGCTGTCCCAATGTGTGTCATGCTGTCCCAATGTGTGTCATGCTGTCCCAATGTGTGTCATGCTGTCCCAATGTGTGTCATGCTGTCCCAATGTGTGTCATGCTGTCCCAATGTGTGTCATGCTGTCCCAATGTGTGTCATGCTGTCCCAATGTGTGTCATGCTGTCCCAATTCGTGTCATGCTGTCCCAATTCGTGTCATGCTGTCCCAATTCGTGTCATGCTGTCCCAATTCGTGTCATGCTGTCCCAATTCGTGTCATGCTGTCCCAATTCGTGTCATGCTGTCCCAATTCGTGTCATGCTGTCCCAATTCGTGTCATGCTGTCCCAATGTTGTCATGCTGTCCCAATGCGTGTCATGCTGTCCCAATGTATGTCATGGTGTCACAATGTGTGTCATGCTGTCACAATGTGTGTCATGCCTGTCATGCTGTCCCAATGCATGTCATGCTGTCCCAATGCATATCATGCTGTCCCAATGTGTGTCATGTTGTCCTAGTGCTTGTCGTGCTGTCCTAATGCGTGTCTTGCTGTCCCAATGCATGTCTTGCTGTCCCAATGCATGTCTTGCTGTCCCAATGCGTGTCTTGCTGTCCCAATGCGTGTCATGCTGTCCCAATGTGTGTCATGCTGTCCCAATACGTATCATGCTGTCCCAATGTGTGTCATGCTGTCCCAATTCGTGTCATGCTGTCCCAATTCGTGTCATGCTGTCCCAATTCGTGTCATGCTGTCCCAATTCGTGTCATGCTGTCCCAATGTTGTCATGCTGTCCCAATGTTGTCATGCTGTCCCAATGTTGTCATGCTGTCCCAATGTTGTCATGCTGTCCCAATGCGTGTCATGCTGTCCCAATGCGTGTCATGCTGTCACAATGCGTGTCATGCTGTCCCAATGCTTGTCATGCTGTCCCAATGCTTGTCATGCTGTCCCAATGCATGTCATGCTGTCCCAATGCATGTCATGCAGTCCCAATGTGTGTCATGTTGTCCCAATGCGTGTCATGTTGTCCCAATGCGTGTCTTGCTGTCCCAATGCATTTCCTGCTGTCCCAATGCGTGTCATACTGTCCCAATGTATGGCATGCTGTCCCAATGTGTGTCATGCTGTCCCAATGTGTGTCATGCTGTCCCAATGCGTGTCATGCTGTACCAATGCGTGTCATGCTGTCCCAATGCGTGTCATGCTGTCCCAATGCTTGTCATGCTGTCCCAATGCGTGTCATGCTGTCCCAATGCTTGTCATGCTGTCCCAATGCGTGTCATGCTGTCCCAATGCGTGTCATGCTGTCCCAATGCGTGTCATGCTGTCCCAATGCGTGTCATGCTGTCCCAATGCTTGTCATGCTGTCCCAATGTGTGTCATGCTGTCCCACTGCTTGTCATGCTGTCCCACTGCTTGTCATGCTGTCCCAATGTGTGTCATGCTGTCCCAATGTGTGTCATGCTGTCCCAATGTGTGTCATGCTGTCCCAATGTGTGTCATGCTGTCACAATGTGTGTCATGCTGTCCCAATGAGTGTCATGCTGTCCCAATGCTTGTCATGCTGTCCCAATGCTTGTCATGCTGTCCCAATACGTGTCATGCTGTCCCAATGCGTGTCATGCTGTCCCAATGCGTGTCATGCTGTCACAATGTGTGTCATGCTGTCCCAATGCATATCATGCTGCCCCAATGCATATCATGCTGCCCCAAAGCCTGTCATGCTGTCCCAATGCTTGTCATGCTGTCCCAATGCGTGTCATGCTGTCCCAATGCTTGTCATGCTGTCCCAATGCTTGTCATGCTGTCCCAATGTGTGTCATGCTGTCCCAATGTGTGTCATGCTGTCCCACTGCTTGTCATGCTGTCCCACTGCTTGTCATGCTGTCCCACTGCTTGTCATGCTGTCCCACTGCTTGTCATGCTGTCCCAATGTGTGTCATGCTGTCCCAATGTGTGTCATGCTGTCACAATGTGTGTCATGCTGTCACAATGTGTGTCATGCTGTCACAATGTGTGTCATGCTGTCACAATGTGTGTCATGCTGTCACAATGTGTGTCATGCTGTCACAATGAGTGTCATGCTGTCCCAATGCGTGTCATGCTGTCACACTGCTTGTCAGGCTGTCCCAATGCCTGTCATGCTGTCCCAATGTGTGTCATGCTATCCCAATGCCTGTCATGCTGTCCCAATGCCTGTCATGCTGTCCCAATGCCTGTCATGCTGTCCCAATGCGTGTCATGCTGTCCTAATGCCTGTCATGCTGTCCTAATATTTTACAAAAAACTGTACAACTGACCTCACTCAAAGAGACGTATGATCTGCAAGTTGCAAGGTCCTCTGCGGACGTACATTCCCTATTATCAACAAACTGCCCCATACATTTCGCAGAAGTGTTAGGTCGTATCTTAAACATGTCTGATACCAGTGGTATTGTACATGTATTTAAGACGATTTTTTCGGGACTGTTAGTACCATTTGAAGCAGTCCTGAGCATATTCCCAAACTTCGTGCACTCGGCCCAGATTACCATTGAGAACACTCTCCTGGCAATGAAGTGTTGTGAGCGCACAATCCACATTTTCGGCTTGGCTCATTTAAGAGAGCTGAATACCACATGGTTTCTTTCATTCAGACCAATCTGGCAAGATTGCATCTTACCTGTTCTACGATGCCTGCTATGTGTAGAAGAATGTGTGCTAGACATCTGTCTAACACTTCCATCAGCACTGCCAACGGATGTTGACGCTTTGCTTGGTTCCGTAACGGCTCATGCATTGTGTTGTCCCCAGCGGCTACCAATACTGATGACGGCATTCATGGAGGTCTCACCAGCACAACAAGCTGGTGGTGAGATACGTAGAGCAACAGGCACACAGGTACCATCTCCGACGAACATTGCTAATGCGACTGACGCTGACGGCGCTGCTTCTCATCTATCTACAATTGATCTGCTAAACGAGGTGGTCCAACTTTCACCTACAAAAGTAGACTAATTCTTTTCAAACTTAGAAGATTTGATGTTTTCGCCAAACAATGACAGTGATTTTTGAGTTAGCACACAGTGTTCTGATGAACTTTGAATTCGACCTTCACTTTTCAAAACAAAACTTCTAACTTTAGAACTCTATTTTTCCTCGATTTAACTTTTTCCAAATTTAACTTTTTTTTTTAGCACAAAGTAATCTGCTTAAAGTAGAACTATTCTTAGAGAACAAGAATTCCTTGAACACTTCCAAAAAGACAATATTTGACCTCGTTCACAACTAAAACAGTTTATATACTCTGGTCTCGACCTTTTTTCGGTATTTAAGAACCATTTCATAAATGTGATTTCATGATTCATTCTGATAAGCTTTTTCCAATGTTACACTACATGCTTTGAAGGAAAATTATGCTTTTTTACATGCATAGAGCACGAATGATCATTTTTCGTGTACAACTATTTCAAATGCATTTTATGTATTTTGGGTGGGATTGTAAACACATGCTTTAGATATGTTTCTGCTAAGTATATAGTAATGTCAAACATTATAAAGTGGAGTGGGTGTTGTATAGCGTTTTAGGACCCTAGTGTAATTTTCCCGATTCATGCCCTTTATATAGGTATAATTCACATTACCCTTATACAGGCATAGAAATCATACCCACATTTAGACATAGCCCATGCAGTCCAAATATGGCATGGCTACTTCCACTAGTTCCAAAAAGCCACAACGATTTCTTGGAAAACTCGGCTTCAGCAGTCAGGGATATCCCCTTTCTTGAATATTGATTTGTCCTTGAAATCATGGCGTTTTCAAAGAACTACCGTTCTTTGGTGACGTTATTATATTTGACCTTACGTCAATCCAGGTACCTTCAAGATATAAATATGCCTACACTTGCCCTAGCGCACACACAGGGGTTTGGAGCAGTTAGACTATCTACTTGCCCGACGCATCTCGCTACAGCAAGTGCAGAAAAAAGCTGACCCTCCAGCTGACATACTGACAGAGAGTCTGCCTTTCTCTTGCTGAGAATCCAGCTCCAGTGTTTCCAAGCTCCCCTTGTGGGGTGTTGGGAAATCAAGTCCGGAGATAGAGATACCAGACCTCCTTCATTCTAAACCAATGTACGGAGCTGATTAGACCCTAAGAGAAATCTTGGATAGATTCTTGGCAAAGAAACTAGAACCTATGCTACACCTCCCTTACTTCTTCCCTCGTACTAGACTTAGGTTAGGTACATTGGGGTAGGCGTATTTTAGAAGCACCAGTTGAGTACTTTTAGTCTTTGTTATTTATGTATGTATTTTATGGCTTAGAAACCATACCATGCTTTTACAGTATTATTTCATAATACTCTTCTTGCTGTACGCATTATACTTTACAGCCAGTATTACTGTTGTAGCAGTTCATTTCTTTTGCATAAGAAAGAAGACTGTTCAATAAATACTTTTATTGAAAACGCCCGTCTCTCTATTTCTCTGCACCTCTGGTGAAACGAAGCATGCATGATTGAATGAGTGAAATATCTATCTATTGTTTCTACGACTCTGTAGTTCAGTTTCATCTTGGGGATACAAAGTTGTCATGTTTATGCGGTTGTCGGAAACTAATCCCTTCTCGTGTATTCAAGAAAGTTTCCAGTGACCTCTGAGCTAGCTGGCATTCATAATTAAGTCTAATATATTCAATAGAGACCTAGTCGACCTAAGTCCTACGTCACATCTTTAGGATATATCATTCCAATGTCCAGAGCCTATTGGGAATATAGGAACTACACTACATCCTGACTCCAGCAATGATCAATCCTGACTAAACTGCACTAAAGTCAAGGTGCATAGAACGCCTGTTAGCACGCCCGCTACATTGATATAATTTTTACATTTTTCTTATTTAGGTATATATAGTCCATTATTTTTTATATATTGAATGATTTAAATGAATATTCTTTCAATTATGGATGTTCAGCTGTTAAAGCAGTTTTTATAATGATCTCATTGCAAATATGATAATTCAGCTTGCTCAAATGTGTTGCTTTATGTTTATAATTAATATGGCTAGATAACTCATTTTTCATGGTATTGATTTCTAATCAACTAACAAGGATTCACTGGAAATTAAGTAGTTGAAAAGCCAAAGTGGGGCCTATTGTTAATTTTAGAAGCATCAATAAAAGACATGAAACCAAAAGGTATATAAGGTGCCTACGAGCATTACTTTTGCGTCTTTGTCCCAGATGGGGCTATGATATCACACTTAAGGCCAAGGGCTGGCACATCGGGTGAACCTCCAGATGGGGTTATCAGCCTGCTTGGGGAAACACAACTTTTTAACGCAGAAATTAAGGGAACATCTCTCTTCAAACGGACAGTAATTTCATTAAGGTATGCAGATGTGGGCAAGGCCACCCGTGAAACGTTCAAGTTCTTTCTAGTCTCTAAGGTTAGCCTGGACAGGGAGGGGAAGGAGACTCTGGAGGGGAATTAAGATTAAGTATTGAGACACCATTATTATGTTTCAGTAGTTTCTATTATTTTTCTCCCTATCAAATATTGCAGCCATTATCTTGTTTTTAAAAATATTAACCACTCTAAATGATGTAGGCACTAGGATGGGTTTTGATTTATAAAATCAGAAAAGCAAAGGGGCGTGGCCAAGATAGCGTCGACAGCGTGCGTGTAATTTAGAGCTCCGCATCAGGCCCATCAACGTTCCATTATTAGTCGCCAGAATCCCTGCCATCCTTGACTCCCTTCACCACCAGAGTGACGTGCTTGGCAGGGGAGCAACCAGACCCTGTCTGTGGTGAAATCGAAAGTATCCCACCGGGTACCCCTGCACGTGAGCAAGGCTGGCCCGGTGAGACAGCCCGACCATGAGCCCGGGGCGTGGGGACGCATGAGGAGGCCTCAACTGGTCACTGAGCCAGAGACTGGACCCCAGGAGATAAGTGACACCTGGAGCTGTCAACGCCCCCAAGCTGGCAGCGCGGGTCAACTTCTTGGAGGTTCAACTGGTGAGGACGGCCTGAGGTCCCGTGTGCGGAGAGGGGGACCTCCTCAGGACGATCACAGGACTTGGTGTTCTGGGAGGCGACTCAAGGGACAGAGACTTCTGGCACAACTGCTGCCACAGGGGGCACCAACTGCAAACTCCCTCCCACCTGGCTACCTCCTCACCCTGCGAGCTCAAGGCTGACCATTTCAATACAGCTGGACCTGATGTTGGGGCCCTGGAGGCTCCCCCTGAATGTGGATCCTGAGGAGGGGTGGAGGCAGAGCAGCTGGGGTGGATCTCACTCACACCTGGCTGGGGCACTCCTGAGACCTCCCCCACTAAACACAGAGGTAACACTACACAACAATGACAAGGACCTGGTGGCTCTGACCCTTTCGGAGCACCAGCATGTGCCCTGGAACCTAGCTCCCAAGCTAAAGCACTGTGTTGCACAGGGCTCCGGACCGCTTCTCAAATCTCAGGGCTCCTCAGTGAACATGGCCTGCTGCAGGAGAGCACCCCCAATGACTGGTGGTGTGCCCCCTTTTGGCTCCCGAGGTGCCCATGCACTCTTTGTGCTCTGGGTGCCTCCCAATCACTGGGACGGACAATAGCTCGTAGCTCCACAGCAATGAGGTGAGCACTGATACCCAACTAGCCCCAGGAGGTCTGTATAGACCGGAAGACCAGCTGTGAGTCTACGCTGGGTGACCCATCCCCTTCTCCACCCTGCATGTGCATCCATCGTCCCACCCACGACAAAGCTACTTTACCCCTGAACCCTATTGCGCATCACATCGTGTGACTGGAGGGGCAGCCTGAGCCCCACACATAACTGTGATCATGGCCTCAGTGGTCACATGGCTGGCCTCACTCCTATTTCCCCATGAGCTGTCCCTAGCATCCTCTGATGAAAGTGAAACCAAAAAAAAATAAACCGCTACTGCCAGGTTGCGCCGACTCGAATGCGGATTCCACACCAGTGGGCAAGGCGCTCAGAAGATGCTCCATGCCCACTCTGCCTGGTTCGACAGGGTCCTCCAAGCCATCATGGCCACTAAAACCTCCTTGGAGACCCACATAGAATCTATAACTGTGGAGGTCAATTTACTGCATTCTGACCACTGCAAGCTAGTTGAGCGAGTGAGGGAGGCGGAGTCCACATTGGCTACCGCACAACCCTTGATGCAGGGCATGCAGGAACGTATGAAGAAGGTAGAAGCTGAGGTTATCACCCTGCATAGTAGAGCAGAAGACACCGAGGGCAGATCAAGATGCAACAACATCCACCTAATGGTGTTTCCCAGATGCTCGGAGGGCCCAAGCGTGGAGCTGTTCTTAAAGGAATGGCTGGTTAGAAATGTCCTGGAGGGCAAGGTGCCTGCCTTCTTCTCATTCGAACGAGCACATTGCACACCTCTAAGCCCTATCAAAGCACAGCTCCTTAACTACCAGGATCGCTACCTACTCTTGCAACGCTTCCGCACCAAGGGCCCCATGTCCTTTGAAAATGATCAGATCACAGCATAGCCTGACTTCACCATGGAGGTGCATCACCGCCGGGGGTCGTACTCCTGCAACAACAATGCCTCCATGAGATGGACATGAAGTACGCTCTCTTATTCCCTGCTAGGCTCCGCGCATTGATTTCGACAAGACTCACAGTTTGGAGATGTTTCTATGGACGGGCCTTATTATGGCAACTGACCCAGGGGGATTACGTTTTCAATTGTTATTATGGTTAATCAAGATGCACTAACATTGTTCCATACATTAATTGATGTTCTCCTGCCCACCACAGGCACACACCGCAACCCTTTGGTCTATCTGCACCGCCAGGGGGTGGGCACAGAGATTTGGTATCCCTTTTCTCACACAATGCACAATATGACGAGTGAGTTGGTTGGACAGTGTGTCCCTTAATACTGTGTAATCACCTGGAATGTATGTGGCAATTCTACTCCAACCAAACAACTCCGTATTTATGCTCATCTCAAGCGTAATCAGATACAGATAGCTGTGCTCCTTCAAACACACCTCAACATTGTTGAACTACATAAAGCCCATGCCAAATGGACGGGGGAGGTACATGGCACCTCGGTGTCTTCCTTTGCTTTTGGGGTCTTAATCTGGATAGTTCTGGGAGTACCTTACACCATACACACAAAGGGTGGACACCTGAGGTCGGTTAGTGATCCGGGAGGGCCGAACAGACGGTGAACCCCTCACACTGGCTGCAATTTTTACCCCCAACACAGATCAGGGTGAATTTTCAGACACCCTCACACCAGGGCTCCTCTGAGACCCTTCTTCCCCTGGACTCTGGTGCAGGGATTTTAAATGTGTCCCAGAGGTGATGCTTGATCGCTCCACCCCCCACTTCGGGCAGGTGTCATGAGATGGGCCGCTCAGCACCTTGGTCAGTGGCTGTCACAAAAGCGCATTTTAGACGTGTAGCAGCACCTGCATTTCCTAGATTGTGAGTATTCCTTTTACTTGCAAGTTCACAATGTACACACGAGAAATGATCTTTTTGTCTGTGCGACCGGACTTGGAGCATGGATATCTGGGTTGAGTACCTGTCACGCACTCTGTTGGACCATTGTCCATTGCTGCTGACCCTACAATGGGGACGTCAATGCCCAGTCATGCTGACCTGGTGGCTACAAGCTGGGGCCTTATCTGACTGTCCTTTCCGCGTGGATGTCACCCAATGCATTGACCAGTATTTCACACTCAAAGCGGGCACTGCCTCATCTCGAGCGGTTCAATGGATAGCCATAAAGGGGTGGTGCAGGCCACTGCTTAGTAGCCTCCTGGGGAATACACGTAAGGCTATTGAGAGACTGTTCCCGAATACAGCGCGACATCCGCTCAATGTAGAATTGGGTAGCCAATCATGCAGCCCCAACCGAGCAGCTTCAACAACCGCGAAAGCAGTGCAACGAGGCAGAAGGCATGCTTAGCAAGCATGACTACAGATGGCTCGTGGCTCTACAACATGCAGAGGGCGACCCCTCGGGCGACTGCTAGCCTTGCTAGTGGGTGAGGATCAACAGCGCGTCCCCATTGGCGTAACACGCTCAGCTACTGATAGACTGCACGCATTGCAGCTGGATATAAACAGGGCCTTCTGCAATTATTACCAGGAATTTTAAACTGCCCTGTTCCACCACCCCTATCCTGCATTCGTGACTTCATTAACTCTCTCCAACTGGCATGGCTGAAGACCTTGCAGCGGGCTGAACTGGATAAGCTGCTGCAACTGGAAGAGATCCGTTTGGCCATAGCTTAGATCGCGTGCAAGAAGAATCCGGGCACAGATCAACTACCGATTAAATACTACGCCACTTTTGTCTACACAAACCTTGCATTGCCTTCTTGACGTGCTCGTGAAGGCCGGGAAACGGGCTCATCTTATTGACTGACTTTGTGAGGCCCTGATTGAGGGTGTGCCCAAGCCTGTTAGGGAGCCACTGGCTGTGCTCTCCTACTGTCCCCTCTCCCTGCTTAACTTGGGGCAGGGAGAGGGGACACCTGTTGGTTCACAGTGACCAATCTAGCTTCATACCCGGACGCAGCACTTTCCTGAATATCTGCCACCTACTACGCCTCATGCAGGGACAGCATCCAATGCACTCAAACAAGTATCAGTGTCGCGGGACATGAAAAGAAGCATTACCCCCAGGTCCCTACGTCCTCGACACCTTCAAAACTAATGAGATTATACTATCTCTGACAGAAAAAAGAAAAAGAAGGAATGCTGGACCTACCCTCCCCCTCCCGCCGGGAGTACATAAGAGTACATGTCCCAGCATTCCCTCTGTTTCTTTTTTCTGTCATTCTGACAGGGATTGCTGTGGCGCGTGGAGCTCGGAATAGGCTCCTGCGCCGAATTTACCTCCGCTGGGGCTTCGTTGTCCTCGGCGACTTGGATGGCCTCTCCCTCCCTGCCAGGCTTGGCGGAGTGGCGCGGGCTGCTTCTGATGCTCCTCTGGGCCGCGCGTGGATGTTTGACCGCGTGGGCCTCGCGTCTGCCCGATGGCCGCCCCTCCTGCCTGCCGGGCCTGTTAGGGGGCGTGGCCGCCTTCGCGTCTTGGGTTGGCTGGTTTGGGACTGCCTTCCTGTTATGGCGCTGCCTGACTTCCGGTTTTGGACGTCGTCAGGCGCTTCTGCCCGGTCGTTTTTTTTGCAGATATAAACGGGGGCAGCTGGTGAGTACCGCGTAGCGGTGTTTATTTCCTGTGCTGTTTGCTGGTTGCTACTGCCTCCTGTGTTGTTCCTTGCTGTGCAGGATGGGGAAAAGTTCGAGGAATAGGCATCACAGGGAGAGGTCCTCTTCTTCATCTTCTTCCAGTGTCTCACGTTCTCCTTCTCCTGCCCGGTCCAGACGCCATGGTGGGGGTGGGGATGCGCGCTTGAAGCGCTTGATCAGGGAGACCCTTTCAGAAATGGGTTCTGGTGGAGCCGGACGCAAGGTTCCTGCTGCGGCTTCCGGTGCTTCTGCTTCTTCTGGTGACGAGTCGGCTTGGGCTGGGGACTCTGAGCTGAAGGGGAAGTATATTGACAAGGACGCTCTTCCTGGTATCCTGATGCACGTGAAGCAGAATATGGGCTTTGCTGATGACGCTGTTCCCAGTACTTCGGGGGGTTCTTTGCTCCGCCAATTCCAGAGTTCTGCCGCGGTGGATGTTCCTGTTCATCCCTTTATTAAGGATGTCCTGAAGAGGGAGTGGGCTGATCCAGATCGCATTCTGGTTCCACGTTTTATGGCCCGTCTTTACCCCCTCCGGGATATGGCTACGGATCTTCCTGATTCGATCCCCATTGACTCCTTTGTTGCGAGTTTGGTGGGTCGCACTTCCTTGTCTGAGGACGCTGTGCTGAAGGACCCTGTGGATAAGAAGGCTGACGGGGCTCTAAGGAAGGTTTATTCTGGCTCTCATCTGGCCTTGAGGGCCGGTGTTTATGGTACTTATTTGTCGCAGTCTCTGCTGTCGGACATTAAGTATCTCTACCAGTCGATGGACGATGCCACAGACTGTTCAGGTCTTCTTGAACACATTGAGCGGCAGGTTGAACTTCTGTCCGATGTGTCTTTTGATGTGGTGCGCGCTGCTGCTCTTTCTGGTGGGGCCTGTGTGGCGGCTCGTCGCAGTCTTGTTCTTAAGGACTGGAAGACAGACTCTGCGCAGAAGGCTTGTTCCTTGCGTTTGCCCTTTCAGGGTTCTATGCTGTTTGGGGGGGAGTTGGAGACCAAACTGCACAAGCTGTTTAAAGAAAAGAAACATTCTTCTTCTTTTAAGGGTTCTGCTTCTGCTGCTGCTTCTTCTGCCCCCTCTAAGTCTAAATCTTTCTTTTGGCCTTCCTTTCGTGGGAAGTTTGGGAAAGGCCGAGGGAGGTTTTCTTCTGGCGGGGGTCGGGACCGTAAGGCTAGGTCTCCTCCTACCCCGAAACCTCGCTCCTGACTCTTTGGCTATGGTTCCCGGGTTGTTGGTAGGAGGGCGGCTGCGCTTCTTCCTGAATGCCTGGGTTCAGTCATGTTCAGACGCTTGGGTGTTGGATGTTCTGCGGGAGGGTTAGGAGGTGGAGTTTTCTGTTCCCCCTCCAGATTCCGGCCTCCGCCCGACTCCCTGGCCTGCTTGCCTGTCCAGGAGGGCCCACCTAGTTCAAGGGGTGGAGGATCTTCTTCGGAAGGGCGCTATTCAGGCGGTTCCTCCTTCAGAGGTGGGGTCGGGCTTCTATTCCCTGATTTTTCTGGTGCCCAAGAATACCGGGGGTTTCCGCCTGGTCCTGGATTTGAGGGTCATGAACCGGTGGATGTTGCGGATTCCCTTCCGCATGGAGACCTTGCAGCGGATTGTTCCTTTGGTGCTGCCGGGTCACTTCATGTGTACCCTGGATCTGCAGGACGCCTATTACCATGTTCCGGTGCATCCCAGGTCCCGTCGATTCCTGAGATTTTGTGTTCAGGGGTGCCACTTTCAGTTCCAGGTTTTGCCCTTTGGCCTTCGCTCTGCCCCGAGGGTCTTTACGAAAGTTGTCGCCCCCTTGGTTGCCTGGCTTCATCTCCGGGGGGTGATGGTGTATCCCTATTTAGACGATTGGTTGATCCATGCTCCCTCTTGGGACCTGTTGTTGGAGGCGAGAGAGTTGGTGTGCTCGGAGTTGCAGCGGCACGGGTTTCTGATCAATCTGCCAAAGTGCCGGCTGACTCCTTTGCAGGATCTGGTGTTCATTGGGGCTCGGTTTCGCACGGACCTCAACCGTGTGTTCCTGCCGGATCCTCGGGTTGTGTCCCTGTTGTCCCTTGCTCGAAGGTTCCGGGCGGGGGGGTTCCTTTCGAGTGCGCCTCTGGTTGCGTCTTATGGGTCTGATGGCAGCGACTGTCTTTACAGTGGCTTGGGCTCGTTTTCGCCTCCGCCCCTTGTGGTGTTACCTTCTGTCTCTCTGGGATCCGTTGTCCCGCGATTGGGAGTGTCTGGTGCCCGTGTCTCCTGTAGTCCTGCCTGCTCTGCTTTGGTGGTCCGATCCGGTCCATCTGTCTCAGGGGCTCCCTTTGCAGACCGCTCCGTCGCTGGTCTTGACGACTGATGCCAGCGCTTTGGGGTGGGGGGCGACCTTGGGTTCTCAGTCCCTTCAGGGTCGTTGGTCCCGGCTGGAGAGTCGCAGGTCTTCCAACTGGCGGGAGTTGACTGCTGTGTCCCGTGCCGTGATGGGTTTTCGGGTGTGTTTGCTGGGCAGGAACGTCCTGGTGAGGTCGGACAATATGGTGTCGGTGGCCTATCTCACCCATCAAGGGGGGATCCGTTCGGCTTCCTTGAACGCAGTGGTGGTTCCATTGTTTTGTTGGGCGGAGGGTGATCTGCTGTCTCTGACTGCGATTCATATCAAGGGAGTGGACAACTGTGCGGCGGATGTCCTGAGTCGCTGCTTTCCGGCACCTCTGGAGTTGTCTCTCACCCGGGTTGCGTTTCGGCTTGTGTGTGGGAGGTTTGGGCGTCCCTTTCTGGACCTCTTTGCCTCCCGGCTGAATGCGCAGCTTCCACGCTTCTGCTCCAGGTTTCGGCAGGAGGGTTGTTGGGGGGTGGATGCCCTGTCGGTTCCCTGGCCGTCCCGACTGCTCTATGCCTTTCCCCCTCTGGCGCTGATTCCCAGGTTTCTGTCCAGTCTGTGTCTGGAGGATCGGGAGGTGGTTGTGGTTCTGCCCTTTTGGCCTCGGAGGTCTTGGTTTCCGACGGTTCGTCTTCTGGCTTTGCGGGGCCCTTGGTTCCTCCCTCTGTCCCCGTCTCCCCTGCGGTCCTCCCCGCCCCTGTCACTTCTCCGCTTGCGGCTATAAGTGTGGAGGTTGAGAGGCAGGGGTGGCGGCGGCGTGGGTTCCCGGAGCATTTAGCTGCTGCCATCCAGGGTTCACGTAGGCCTTCTACTCTCCTGTCCTATGATCGCCACTGGGGTAACTTCAGTCGTTGGTGTTCGACCTTGGACCTTTCCCCTTTGCACTGTTCTTTACAGGCGGTGCTTCAGTTTTTGTGGGAGGGTTTTGAGAAGGGTTGGGCTGTGTCCACCTTGCGTGCCCAGTGGGCGGCTGTCCGGGCTTTTCGTTCCCCGTGGGGTAATCTTTCTGATGATGAGGACTTGGTCTCCAGGCTGCTCCGCGGTTTTTCTCTTTCTCGTCCGGTTTCTCGGCCTTCCTTTCCCCTGTGGGATTTGCCCTTGGTCCTTCGGGCCTTGATTGGTCCTCCTTTTGAACCTTTGTCGGAGGTGGATTTGAAGTTTGTGACCTTGAATGTTGTGTTCTTGGTGGCCATCACGTCTGCCCGGCGCCTTGGCGAGTTGGGGGCCTTGATGTCTCGGGAACCTTTCCTGTCCTTTTCGGAGGACGGGGTGGTGCTCCGCCTTGATTCCTCCTTCGTGCCTAAGGTCGCTTCTCAGTTTCACCGGTCCCAGGAGTTAGTCTTGCCTGCGTTGGGTTCTGTTCTGGATTCCCCGGGTGGTCCCTGTTGGTCCTTGTTGGATGTGTGCCGGGCTTTGCGTGTTTATCTTGAGCGCACAGCGGCTATTCGGATGACTGACTCCCTGTTTGTCTCCTTTGGGGCTGCTTCCCGTGGGCGTAAGGCTTCGTCTGTGTCCATTGGTCGCTGGCTGAAGCAGGTCATTTCCTTGGCCTATTCTCTTTCTGGGTCCCCTCCACCTGTGGGTGTTCAGGGTCGTTCTACGAGGGGGGTGGCGGCCTTCTGGGCTGAGATCCGGGGTGTCCCTCTTTCTGAGATTTGTAGCCACTTGGGCTTCTTCCAATACTTTCATCAGGCATTACCGTCTTCTCAATTTGCTGGGTGATGAGGGCGGTTTTGCTTTGGGGGTGTTGGGTTGTGTTCGCCCTTGATTTCTGTTCTCTGCTCAATAAATGCCTGGTTCTTTGCTGTACTGGTTGTTTGTTGTGTTTTTTGGGATGAATGCCGGAGTTTGCTTTGGTATGTCTCATTAGTTTTGAAGGTGTCGAGGACGTAGGGACCTGGGGGTAATGTCCTATTACTTCGGGTAATCTTCATTACTCCGGGTCCCGTAGTCCTCGACACCTTCATGACTTCCCTCCCTCCCGCCCTGTTTGCCGGCCTTCATCCTTTGGCTTGGTATTTCAGAGGGAATGCTGGGACATGTACCCTTATGTACTCCCGGCGGGAGGGGGAGGGTAGGTCCAGCATTCCTTCTTTTTTCTGTCAGAGATAGTATAATCTCATTAGTTTTGAAGGTGTCGAGGACTACGGGACCCGGAGTAATGAAGATTACCCGAAGTAATAGGACATATAACGCGCTGAGCTGGGTCTGTCTCTTTTTGGTCCTTGCCAAAATATGGTTTGATCTGCTATTTCTCGGATGTGTTTGCACCCTATATGCTAACCACCTGCGAAAGTGAAACAGGACAGGTCATCTCAGACGGGTTTGACATCTCCAGGGAAACCAGGCAGGGGTGCCCGTTATCCCCCCTCAGTTTTGCACTGGCCATGGAATCCCTGGCCTGTCAACTTCATTGGCGGGTGGAAGAGTCTGGCATCTGAGAATGTGGCGTGTACCACAATATATCGCGATACGCTGACTTAGTCTTCCTCCGGGGTGTGGGTGCATTGCTCCCAGGCCTCATGCGGACTTTAGACACCTTTGATGAGGTCTCTGGGCTATGTGTGAACTGGAAAAAAGTGATGTGTTTTCCCCCAGGTGCACAGAGCCACTGAGGACCAGACGGACCCTCCAGGGACCCACCTGCAATGGTACTACGACACATTTAAATACCTAGGTATTCAAAGATAGTACACTGAAAAAGATCTCAAGGGGGAGAATCTGGACAAGGCGTAAGTTCTATATGGCGAGCATTGCCTTTTTGTGCTCTCTCCCTCTATCCCACTAGGTCCGGTGGATAAAATGTTGGTCCTCCCACAACTGCTATACTTCTTTGTATTCCCCCCTGTCGTGCTCCCGAGGAGCTTCTTCTGGGGGCTAAAAGGGTTGTTTCTTGAATTGATATGGAGCTCGGATTGTAGCTGGGTTTCCCTGACCACAATGCCGCACCCACTCACTGAGGGTGGCTTAGGGGTACCTAATTTTGAGCCCTATTATGCACCCACAGTACGATGGCGTGGTTGTACACACCAAAGCACCCGAGACTGCCCTAGTGTGCACAGTGCTGCGGGGCAGGCGCTGTCCGCCTCCGCCTCCGCCTCCTGACCACGACACGAGTTCAGACAGATGGTGGTAGCTTGCACCTCCTGGGATAGGGATGTACACTTCAGGGGCCCCACACTCCCATATTCCACAGAAATTAACATTTGGAATTTCACACTCCTACACAGAGTAGCAGAACACCCTGCCCCCGCTTCTTGGAGCGGCGTGAAGCTCACACAGGTAGGTGATCTCTACAATGAGGGCACACTCTTGTCATTCCAAGTTGTAGTGGAGGCACACAGTCTAGGCAAAAACAACTTCTGATGCACCGGGCTCTTTAGAGAGCAACACACTAGAAGTGGAACGATGATGACTCCGAACCACCCACCTCCCAGACATTACATGCACTCCTGTTTGTCCTGTGCACCTGTCATGTAACCTTATAGACCGTGCTCCACAGCCCCTATGCTGACCACGCCAGGAAGGCACATGCCAGGTGGAAAGGTTGTTGGAAGGAAATGAGGAAAATCTGACCCAGGACGCTAATGGTTGGTTGGTTGAAAGCTTTTATTCGATATGCAAGATATCTTGAAAGCATACATACAGGTAAAATACATTTTTAAAACAGTGATATGCATGTCAACATTTAAGTACTAAGACAGATAAAATGGGAATGACCCAATAAATTAACTAAAAGTGAATTAAATTGAAACTGACAGTCTCTTGCAGCGAATCAACCATGAATGTTTTAAAAATTTAGAAACACCACAAACTATTAAAGGGGCGGTATCAGTCAATGAGACACGTAGTGCAACCAAGTGCCTACGTGTTCCCAGGCGTTTAAAAAGAGGTTTAAGCCAATGCCTCCTAGGTTTAATATAGTCCGGGCACTCAAAAAGTATGCGTGCTAACGTTTCTGGCCTAGATGGACAAAAGGCACAGATGGGGGATCGATGAGCACCATTCCATTTTGATACAAAGGCCCCGATCGGAAGTGTGCCTACCCTGAGTTTAAAATACAGGGCCCTATCGGCTGGCAAGCTGATTAAGTCCAGGAAGGGTTCGAAAACAGCCACATCCTTTAATTCCAAAAATTATGCGGTCAGATTACAATGGTGTTGGTACCTGATGAGTTTTCCAGAGACCCAGTCCCAATAATGTTTTTTGAGGACCGCCTTTGGTGGAGCAGATTTTGAAGACCAGCAGTCCCCCAGGCCCAACTCCCCCAAAAGATTTTCAGTGTCCTTCAGCCACTTGATCTTGGCCCAGCCTCCCATGTTCATTACCTCTGCCAGGCCGTCGGCATAGGACTTTAGCTGCGGGACCCTCCATATGCGGGACCAAAGAAGCAGTGGTTGAAGGCGAGCCTGATCTTTGATACTCTTACAACCAACGTCCAGAAGCACCGGGACTGTCGGGGTACTCGGGGGAAGGCCTAGGAGATCCTTCAGAAATTTATTTTCAGCCTTAGATAGGGACTCCAGGTTGCAGTGGCCCCACAACTCTGCCCCATACAAAGCTGATGTTACGCCTCTGGCCTTATAGATCTCAATTGCAGAACTCACCACTTGCCTTGTTGATGCTCGAAATTCCCTAAGCAGAGCACCTCCTACCTTTTTGTGGTTACATACCATTTTATCAATATGGGCGGACCAGTTCATATTGTCCGTTATGCGAAGCCCTAGGTAGTTAAATTCGGAGACTTTCTCCAAGGGGACAGTGTTCAAAACAGGGGGGCTTCCTAATTTCCTTGGGGGGTGCAAAATCAAATATTTGGTTTTGTCCACGTTGATAACCAGACCTCTGGATACACAAAAGTCCTGGAAGCGAGTCAATAGCTTCTGTAGGCCCTGGGGAGTTTTTGAAATAAGCAAAGTATCATCTGCGAACAGCAGAGTAGGGATCTTTACTCCCCCCCAGACAGGGTGCGTCCGCTGGTTCTTGCTGGAGATGCTCAACCACACCGTTAACGTACAATGAAAAGAGTGTAGGAGCTAGCACGCAACCCTGTCTGACTCCCCTACAGACCGGTATCCTGTCCGTTGTTTCCCCATTTTCCCCCCATCGGACCTGGGCATAATTACTGGTGTGGAGTTTAATAAGTAGGGATAGAATGTATGGGGGCAGCCTCAATCCCTGAAGCACCCTCCAAAGTTCCTCCCTAGGGACCAGGTCAAAGGCAGTCTTCAGGTCAATGAAGGCCAGGTAAAGACTGCCTTTGCCTAGTTCCACGAATTTCCAGTTTAAGAGTGCTAATCTGAAGACCTGCTCAATGGTCCCCGTTCCTGAACAGAACCCAGCCTGGAAGTCAGATAGCACTCTATTTTCCTCCACCCAGTTGAGGATCCTTCCCAAAATTACCTTTCCTGCCACCTTTTGCGTGGAATCGATCAGGCTTATTGGCCTATAGTTCCCTGGGCTATTTCTACAACCCTTTTTATAAATGGGGACTACCACCGCCCCTCTCCATGAATCCGGTACAGGGCCACCCTTCAAGATGTTGTTTAGGAGGGCAGCAATTACTATGCCCCAGTCAGATGGATATGCACGCAGGAGGTCACCCGAAGCCCATCCGGTCCTGCTGCTTTCCGTGGTGCCACCCACTTTATAACCTCCTCTACCTCCCTACCTGTAAACAGATCAAAAGTAACTTCCCCTAACAAGACGGGGGCTGGGGCTGGGTCATTTAAGGGGCCTTCTACAGGAGCATAAAGGGACCCAAAGTGTTTCGACCAGTTCTGGGGAGGGATGTTACATGTCCTCAGAGTGTCGTCGGGTCTATTGCGGGCAACCACCAGATTCCAAAACCCTCTTGCGTCCTTGCTTTTTCATCCCAATCCTTCTCCGCAATTTGGAGGGTCCTAGAGTAAACCTCTGATCTTAATTTGAGATTTAGATTTGACTGCCTCTACCAGTCTAGTTTTTGTCACCCTGCATGTGTGGGTATACCATCCCTTAGTTCTTACCTGTCTATCTTTGGTCCCTCGTCTACTTGGTGGAGCAGTGAACAAATTATTTAGGGCCTTGGTAAGCGTACAGAAAACCCCACAAGCCATCCCCATCCCTCCCGTCGTGGTCCCCAAATTACATTGTGCTTGGCTAACAGTTGCGTTACTACTGCAACCTTCTCGTCCGAGAGGATCAGTTTTGTCCACTTTATTCTCCTCCCACACAATGCTACTTGCGACTCACCCAATTCCGCTAAGGAGGAGGGGACCAAGCTTCCCCTATCTGCTAGCCATCAAAAGTCTAAGGTGAGGGAGAGCAAGTTGTGATCACTCTCTACTGAGGGGACCACAACCATGTCCTTCACCGAGTTCCACAAGTACACATCAAGCAAGATGTAATCAATTCTTGATGTGTGATTGGACCTATTATAGGTATGGGCCCCCCCTTATCTGACTCAGACCTCCCATTAAGAGCCCTCAAGTTAAACTCCATACTGATGGTGTACACCTGCAGGGCCACCTCAGTCCACCTATTTATGGGGGCTATTTCTAGAGCGGGAATTCCTCTCCTAGCGTCCTCCTCATCCTGGTCCATGGAGACATCCGAGCCTAAGGGCTCGAATGTACAATTAATGTCACCGGCAACCAGGGTGCAAGCCTTATATGGGGTTGATCTTAAAAGACCCTCCAGAAGGGCAGTTGTAGGACACTGTCTTCCCCCCTTGGTGCTTCGTGCATAAATGTTATAGATGTTTAAAATGGCACGACCACTGGAGTCCTTCAAGGTAATATTTAGGAGGTCCGGACAACCAGTCTGATGCTCCACTATCCTACAATTCAATGAGGCAGCAACCCAGATAAGGAGGCCGCCAGAGGGGCGTCCCCTCCCTGATTCTGAGCAAACTGCTGGGATAGAGAAGGCAGAGTAACCCGCCCTATAAGTGGGATCCATGCTCTAGGTCTCCTGAAAAATGCACATGGAGTGCTCGTCCACCAATGCATTCCAGTCGGGCAATGTCAACTTCCTTGTAATTCCAGCTACGTTCCAGCTGAGAACCTTAAAGACTGGGTCAGTCACAGTTGGGACGCTACCGGACACAAGGTCGTGACAAGGGGACACCTCCTGTAAGTCCACCGGTGTTCCAGTTATGTCTAGGGTCTCAATCATTCCCGGTGCATCTAGTAATGTAGAATGGATTTCAGTTGGGGGCGGGGATAAGGGCTGCACCATGGGAGGGGGCAAAAACTCTCTCAACTCCCCTACCATAGTCCCACCTCCACCCTCGAGTCAGTGTCCCCTGGAGCCCCAGATCATCTCCGGCCATCCGGCTTGGGGAAAGAAGAGGGGCGCCACAGGATGTCACGGTGTTCCCCCAGGGCCCACGGAAGTTTCCACATTAACAGGCCTAAGAGGATTGCCAGCAGGCCTAGGGTAGAAATAAGTCAAATCCACTGCTCTGACACCAGGACCATCCACCTCATGTATTTGTTTTGGCCACAGATTATCTCTGCCACTCTGCTATCCTGGAAATTAATAATAATACAGTCACCCTCCAACCGCTTTTTGCCCTGGCCCACCCAAGTAACCCTTCGAACACCAAGAATTAATCCATCCATACCTATTGGGAGTGGTTTGTTTGCTTTTAACCAATGGAGACACTTGTTTTTTAGACCCTGATGAGTCTCAGTCTGGTTTACCTTCAATGGTGGGACATTAACAAGGACTACTACATAGGGATGGCAATCAGGGGGGAGGTTAACCGGGGGAATCCGAATGGTAGCCTTTGGGGGAACTATTGCGGCAGCTTTAGGTGCCAAGTTGGAACTAGGAACCTTAGTTGACAATGCTGTCCCAGCCCCCTTGGTGTTAGCATTCGGCTGAGCAGATTGACTACTCTTAACCAGCCCCACTGCAGCCGATGTTTTTACTTGAGATGGTTTATTGGACTGGTTTTTAGAGACCATAGGGGGCTTTGGTTTTCTATGAGAAGTACAAGGGGCAGGGCCTGGCTTAGGAGGGGGAGGGACCAGGGGGACTAAGGGAGAATCCCTGCCGGGAGTTACCTCGGGAAGAAGGGTTGAACTCGGAGCGGCCTGCACTTGGACAGGATTTGGAGGCAGTCCTTTTCCCGTGTTCCTACCCACTGGATCCTCACTCTCTCTAGACTGATATTTAATAAGAGTCTTAAGTGAGTAAAAATTATCTAGGGTGGATTGTTCGAATTTGCCTACTCTCGCCCCCAAACCCTTAAGTTGGTCAATCACCGGGACAATTAGAGTTTTAATCAGGTCCATAATTGGTTTAAGGGAATCAGATTCAAGGGTGACGGCTGTACCATCATGGGGTTTAGAAAGTGCTCTAGGCATGTCAGAGGATGTTCCCGCACCCGGAGACTCCCCTACCCTCCCATTGTGAGTTGGAGCTAAGACATTTTCTACTTTTCACCCAAATCCCATTAGCCCCTGCTTTCTCAGGCGCTTATAAAGTGCGGTGTGACTACCTTTGCGGGAGCTCATGACCCTTTTCCTTTTCGCCTGTTTGGAAGTGCCTTGGGGCTGGCTGGGCGGTAACGGCTCCGTAACGGGAGCCTGATGTAACAAAGGGGAGGTCTGCCCAGTAGCGGGACACAATGGGATTTGAGAAATCGTGACCTCCCCTGTCTCAGTGCCAGCCACCACAGGCAATAGGTCGGCAAGATTCTCTAGTCTATCTATGCTTGCTCCTATAGCCGACAACCGTGGCTGAACAGTGGCATCTATGGGGTCAGCTGATGGGGCCCTTTCCGAAGTTGGAGTCAAGGCCTGAGCCACAGCACCAAGGGAGGAGCGTCTGGAAGGTAAATAGACCTCGGAGAGGTGACGTTCAGTCATCACGATCTCCTTCTCGATGACTGCAGCTACTCTGGTAATAAAACGGTCCATAGTTCCAATTGTGGAACTCCCCGCTGCTCCTCCCTCAGACCTTAGCAGTTTCCCAGAGCGGGTAGACATTGTAGGGTATACTCCCTCTTCCACAGTCACACACCCTACCAGAAGCGTAGACAAGATGTTAGGGACGTGGCCCAGCCCAGCCTCTGTCAGCCCCTGACGGCCACAGACGGTCCCGCCCTTGTCCCGGGCTTCTCCCGGCGCCGCCCGCGCGCGTCCCGCGAGGCGGAAGTTTGGGCGGGTTTTTAAATCGCCACCTGGCGCAAAGGGGGCGTGTCCACGATGGTTGTGCAGGGGCTGCTGGACCAGGTAGTCTCCCCGCACAGCGGCCGCGCCTTAGATGTTGACAGGCAGCGGCGGCGGGGGAGACAGCAGGAAACACCAAGCACACCAAACAGTGGGGCAGAGTGAAGCAAATATGGCAGCCCTGGACACCAGCAGGCAGGTGAAGTGCGTCCCTCCTCCGTGGGCGCCGCCAAGAAGGTCTCCCGCTCGCCAGAAGTTCGGGCTGGTTTTTAACCCTTTCGCTGCTGATGACGAGCTCAGCTCGTCATCACCCACGGGTGTCGTGTGCTGATGACGAGCTGAGCTCGTCATATCTGCACCAGAATAGCAATTTGCAGCACAGCGCAAAAATCCCCGCAGCAGCCATGTGGTTAAATCGCCACCTGGCGCAAAGGGGGCGTGTCCACGATGGTTGTGCAGGGGCTGCTGGACCAGGTAGTCTCCCCGCACAGCGGCCGCGCCTTAGATGTTGACAGGCAGCGGCGGCGGGGGAGACAGCAGGAAACACCAAGCACACCAAACACTGGGTCAGAGTGAAGCAAATACGGCAGCCCTGGACACCAGCAGGCAGGTGAAGTGCGTCCCTCCTCTGTGGGCGCCGCCAAGAAGGTCTCCCGCTCGCCAGAAGTTCGGGCTGGTTTTTTAAATCGCCACCTGAGCAAAGGGTCGTGTCCACGATGGTTGTGCAGGGGCTGCTGGACCAGGTAGTCTCCCCGCACAGCGGCCGCGCCTTAGATGTTGACAGGCAGCGGCGGCGGGGGAGACAGCAGGAAACACCAAGCACACCAAACAGTGGGGCAGAGTGAAGCAAATACAGCAGCCCTGGACACCAGCAGGCAGGTGAAGTGCGTCCCTCCTCAGTGGGCACCGCCAAGAAGGTCTCCCGCTTGCCAGAAGTTCGGGCTGGTTTTTAAATCGCCACCTGGCGCAAAGGGGGCGTGTCCACGATGGTTGTGCAGGGGCTGCTGGACCAGGTAGTCTCCCCGCACAGCGGCCGCGCCATAGATGTTGACAGGCAGCGGCGACGGGGAAGACAGCAGGAAACACCAAGCACACCAAACAGTGGGGCAGAGTGAAGCAAATACGGCAGCCCTGGACACCAGCAGGCAGGTGAAGTGCGTCCCTCCTCCGTGGGCGCCGCCAAGAAGGTCAGGACGCTAATGCTCCGCCCATTGCTGCTGCCTGGTCACGGTCGTGGTCGGCAGGGCCGGACTGGGAACCACAACCGACCCTGGCAAAATGCTCTGCCGGCCCCCCTCACCACTCAGGGGGTTGGAGGTGCCACCAACCTCTTTGCCGGGGCAGGTTTTCGGCCGATTTTGGTACAGGGCCCGATTTTGCAGCTATGCTCCAAAAACGGCCCTGTAACAAAAACGGCCCCCAGGGGCCCAAAACCGGATCCCACCCGTGCGGCGCACCGGGGGATTGCCCGGTGCCCGCTATGGCCAGTCCGGGCCTGGTGGTCGGCCATGCTGTTTCAACCCGCGGACCCACTGAAGTCAAACAGGCTGATCTTCGGCCGTTTTCAGCCTCGCAAAGGGAGTCTGTTGCGGGGGGCCAGCTTGACTCCCGGCTTGCTTCCCGAGTTCCCCGGTGAGGCACGCTGTTGGCCACGAAGCTGATAGTGGCGTGCCTCATGGTGCGGGCCAGGGAGGCTCGGCTGCTTGGTTGTAGTGGGGGCAAAGGTGACTGTGGGACTCCACTGGGTGCTAGGACCCCCCACAGAGGCGAGATGTATGCTGACCCAGGGCACGACCTCCTGGACAAAAGTGGGGTGTTCCGATCGCGTCTTTTCAGGGAAGTGTGTTTCATGAAGGCTGCTACGTCAAAAATCTTAGTCGCTTGGGGAGGGACTTGAAAAAGACAATCATTTTGTATAACTCCCCTGCATCCGACATCTTTCACCCAGAGAATGAAAATCTGTTGACCTCTATCTGTGTGCAGTGGAGTAGACTGCCTCTTCGGCATTGAGAGGGAGTTAGCTGACGCAGAGAGACGCAGACAGTGTAATAGGATGAATGAATTCCATGCAGATAGGTGCCATCTTTAAGATATGTATTGAGTTTTTAAGATCTATAGTAATAGCCCTACCAGGAGCAGCCTGCTAGCTGCTCAGCCTATCTGCCAACTGAAAACACCCACACCAGGCACCCAAGCATTCCACTCATGTCAATCATACCAACATTCCACACTGAACACTCACACTGGCTGAACAGCTAGTCACAAGGCAAAGTTGAACACTATAAATACAACATGATGATACTGCATTACCTTCTCCCTTTACAATTTTAAATTAATAAAACCATACCAAAAAGGAAAAACATCTATGCACAAACTATACAGATGAAATTAATAGTCTAAAACCCAGGATTAAATGGTAAAACCACATCATAAGAGATCACAGACTAGACTAAGGAAGAGGAAGGGTGAAAAGATAAACACAACCTAACACCATCCTCCTCCTTAAATAAAAAAAAAATGAAGCGCAGGGTGACTTACACAAAACAAAAACACATGGAGCACAGGGTGATTTACACAGAACAACACTTGAGACGCAGGGCGACCAGGGCCGGACTGGGAACATAAACCGACCCTGGCAAACTGCTCAGGTGCCCCCCCTTCACCCCTGGGGTGCGGGGTAGTGTAGCTGAGCAGTTTGCTAAGGATGGTTTTGGACGATTTTGTTACCAGGGGCAGATATTGCCAACCCCGGTAAGAAAAACTGCCCCCCAGGGGCCCAAAACCGGTCCCCAGCCTAGCGGCCTACTGGGGAAACGCCCGGTGCCCGCTATGGCCAGTCCGGACCTGAGGGCGACTTAGACACAACACCAAAAGACGTGAGGAGCAGGCGAATTACACACACCAGACAGAAACATGTGAGGCGCAGGGCGGCTTATACACAAAGTGAAAGACGTGAGGCACAGGCGACTTACACACACCAGAAAGAAACATGTGAGGCGCAAGGAGACTTATACGCAAAGTGAAAATGGGACAATACCCATAAATACACACCCAATGTAGGGATGTACCCTTGTACATTCTAATGGAGCTAACATCCATAACCCAACCCTATGTAAGGGTTACGACAATAAACACGTGTGACTGGGAACTAACCCATGAGCCTACCTCTATGAAGAGGTCAAGAACTGTAAAACGTACGAATGGGACTATGACCCAAACCCATCCCACATGTAAGCGATAAAACTGTAATGGGACTATAACCCAAACCCATCCCTCATGTAAGACATACAACTTTGATAGGCACCCACAAAAACACACGGGCCACCCATATGTAAGGAAAGAAAAACTGTGGCATCACGACACAAGAAAACTTCTTCCATGAATATATGAAAAATAAGTCTAAAAACATTGCAACATTAGACTACATCCCACGCCTGTGACCGACCTCTCACCCGAATAGTCACACTATTGCCACACCCTTGACAAATGTATTCCCACTTTTGAATAACCTGTAACAGACCTAGGAAAACTTCCATTCATAGCGGTAACTTTGCTGTAATAACATAAGCAAGTCCATTAACAACATTTGGAAAAAATAACTAAATAATTCCAATGCTATATACTGCAATCTGGCCTTAATAACCTTCAGGCAAATACAATACTCAAAAACTGGAAACTTCATAAACTTGCAGCGCTTACGTCACCTTGAAGAACAAAATGGGTGCTCCACGATGCAGCATAAAATTAACCAAACAAGACTTTAACCCCCAAAATAGTACCCAGAAACATATGCACCAAAGATTTGCCTCTTGTGTCTTTGTCTTCCCCGTGACTCCTCATGTAGCTTGTTTTAAAAATTAAGTTGCGGGCAGGCGAAAGTCAATTAAGTAAAAATACCTTTTCTTATTTTTGATGCCCACAATGAGTCCAGCAGGGAGCACACCAAAACTGTAGAGCCCATAACCATGCACAGCAGGAAAATGCACAAAAAAACCCCAAACCACTGAAATTTGCAAAGTACTGTGAAAGCTCTGTAGGTGGATAAATAAGTTCACAGCCTTGAACTTGTTAGTGCCGCACCATACCGTCTTTGGATGCCAATTCCCAAGACACATTGCTCGACAGGATCACAAACGGCAAAGGGTCGTGATGAGTGGACGTCACTGAAGAAACATTGCGCGGCCCATAGGACGAAGGTAAATGCGCTTGAGCTTCACATTTACATTTTTCATATGAAAATAACGGTTTAACAAACCTAATGGCAGCAACAGGTTGTAGTGGGCGTGACATTTCCAGGTAAACACACCATATTCAGTGTGGTAACTAATCATAATATCGGGAAAAAAATATGGACAGAAAATTTAGTTTTTTTATATAGAATGGACAGAATATCGAATTGCAAGAATATAGTGGTGCAGAATATCGAAATACGGGTAAAAAATATCGATTTCTACAATATCGAAGTTATTAATATCGATTTTTTGTGTTTTAAGTGTTAGTATATGTGTTAAAACTTTGCATTATTTTTGTAATGTATGTTTGAATTTTGTAAAAGTAATGAATTTTGTGTTAATTAATTTTTGTGTAATTTAATTCCGTAGCGGGTTGTGGGTTTATAGGGGAATATGGTGGGAAGTAATCTAAATATAATATATATTTTTAGCATTATTTAGAAATAATTATATGTTCAATATACTTTGCGTAATTTAAGTCTGTAGTGGGTTGTGGGTTTGTAGGAGAATAGGGTGGGAAGTAATTAAATAGAAATGTATTAATTTATTGTATTACTTAATAATTTAATATCTAATCATTTATATTGTTTAACTTAATTAATGTATTACTAATTAATTGTATATTGATTAATAACAATGATAATGAATTGGTAATTATTTTTATCGTTTATTTTTTATTAATTAGTAATTAACTAGATAATAATTATTAACAATTAATTTGTAAATACGTTAATTGTGTACTTTTTTATTAGTGGGTTGAGGGTTGATAGGGGAGTTGGGTAGGAAGTTATTTAGATTTGATGTCATTTTTATTATTTGTTATATTATAATTTTTTTTTTTGTCCTCATTTGCCACCTAGGTTCTGATTGTGCAAACTGCCAGTAAGTGCAACATGCTGCCTCAGTGCTGTCGACTGGTGGAGATAGAAGAAAGGGACGGGGTGCTCATCCCTCAGCAGTAGCGCCTAGATCCGCAGCTATCGCCAAACAGAAACCTATAAAGGTCTCAGAGGTGCAGCCAAAATGCTAGGATAGCATGTAAATGCGGCTCTACCCAAGAATGGGAATGATGGCTTAATCATTGGACCTGGGGTAAAAAAAAAAAAAACCCGACTCTCAATGATCCCACCTCAGGAGATGCCAAAAAGATCTTTTCACAGGGTTCCCGGCTCTGGCCAGATCCAACTTGAAAACCTGTAAGGTCGAAGTGTACCAGTCATTAATTGAGGGAGGTAAAGAGTCTTTCCATTTCTTACAAATCTCCCTCCTAGCGAGTAAGATAGAATAGAAAATCAGCTTCCTTGCCACAGTGGGAACCCCATCTATAAGACCAAAAATTACGCAAGTGAGGTCAAGAACAATATTAGTTCCAACTGAAATTGAGAGAGTCTTACTTATAGATTCCCAAAATATAGCTAAATAGGGGCACTCAAAGAACATGTGGGTATCAGCTGCGGCTATAAGGCCACATCTTGCACATGACACCCTATTCCCCTGGTCAAATTTAGAAAGCCTCAGGGGCGAGTAGTAAGCTCGGTGCATAGTAAAAATGTGGTTTCTACGTAACCATGCCGGCTTAACGATATCCCACAACATGTCACATGAATTAGTCCAAAGATATTGCAGGTTGGAGTTGCTCAGATGCGATGCCCAAAGCTGATCTGGTAACAGAAATTCACCATCCAGTTCTTCCAGAATTAAGTTGTACCAAGATGAAATTTCTTTTTTAAAGGGGGGCTTATCCAGTAGAAGGGTGATAACGTAACTGTGTGAGCCCAAGGGAAATTTAGTTCCTCAAGATGGTAAAACACTGTATGATCTAGACCAGCTGGATATTTGTAAGTATTTAAGTCTCACAAAAGTTGGACCTATTGTGTTTTGTAAGGACTCCCAGGGTAAAAGAACACCATCAGCAAATAAATCTCCCCACACCAGAAGGCCAGCATCTCTAATGGGTTGAGCAAGAATATCGCCCAACCAGATCGGACTGTTGGGAAGACCCCACAAAGGTGTTCTACTACCATAGTACCCTATTTTGATAGCTTTTGTCAGCTGAGCCCAAATTCTTGCCATACCCCGTAAAATCTTCAGTTTAATTTTTTTGAAAAATTTGGGATCTCCAAATTTAAGAAGGAAGCATGACTGGCTCACCCCCTCTACCATCAGCAATGTAGAATATATATAACCTACTCGTAGGTCAGTTGGATTCTTTAATAACATCCTAGCATGTGATAGCTGGAAAGCCCAGGCGTAGATCTGCAAGTCTGGTGCAGCAAGCCCACCCTTATCCCTTCGTCTCCTGATTTTTTTCCACGAAGTTCTTGGAAGATGTTTATTCCAGATGAAGGAGTTAATTTCGGCCTGTAATTTTTTAATCAAAGAAGGTTCAAAATATAAAGGGATAATGTTAAATAAAAAAGTTATCTTGGGTAAAATGGACATCTTAATAAGATTCACCCTACCCAATAAAGATAATGGAAGATGAGCCCAATTTTGAAGCAACCTGCGACATTCCTTAGCCACCCTCGAGAAGTTATTAGAAGCAATCTGATCAATATCCCCAACAACATCCAGTCCTAGATACCTCATCCCTTGCTCGGTCGTACGTCAGGACTAAGGGAATTCTGGTCGATATTCCAAGTCATCATCTCAGTCTTTATTGTGTTGATTTCATAGCCCGACACCTCCCCAAATTCTGAGGCCAACTTAAAAATTGCCGGAAGGGCCAAATGAGGTGCAGACGTGAAAATGAGGATGTCGTCCGAGTACAGGGCCACCTTTCTCTCCCAACCCCTACATACAAAACCCTTGATGTTGACATTATCACTCAAACTCTGGGCAAAGGGTTCGGCATATGGGTCGAAAAGGAGTGGGGAGAGAGGGCAGCCCTGCCGGGTACCCCTCGTGATATTAAAAGGGTCAGATAAAATCCCATTGACCAGAACGCAGGCAGTAGGGTGCTGGTACAGAAGACTAATCGCCTGACGAAAACGTCGCCCCACATTGAACTTAGCCAAGGCCTCCGACAGGTACAACCAATTGACCCTGTTGAAGGCCTTGGTGGCGTCCAACATTAGAGTGGCCAAAGGAAGGGATTCCAAAACAGCTAAATCTATTGCTCCCAATAAATCATAAGTTAATTCAAAAAGCTGTAACTTCCTAACGAACCCCCTCTGATCTGGATGTAAAATTGTGGGAGCAACTGAGGCTAATCTATCCGCAAGAATAGAGGAGAATAATTTATAATCTCCATTTAAAATCGAGATTGGTCTGTATGAACCACATGCTGATGATGGCTTTCCAGGTTTTAATATTGCAGTAATGGAAGCGTTATTCCATGACCCTGGAGGAGGCACCCCATTCAAAAGTATCTGATTAAACAGAATTGCTAAAAAAGGGACAAGTTCTTGTTCCAGGGTTTTATAAATTTCAGCAGGCAGGCCATCTGGCCCAGATGCCTTCCCCTTCTTGGCCTTCCGAATGGCTGTCATCACTTCTCCTTCGGAGATTTCTCTATCTAACATCTCTCTCTGATTAACAGAAAGGCGTGGAAGAGAAATTTTACCAAGCCAATCTTTAATTATATCAGGATCCAATAACTTGTTCTCATGATAGATGTCCTGAAAGTAATTTCTAAAGGCTTCTCTGATATCACTATCTGCAGATAGAGGGACATTGTTTACTTTAATCATGTCGATGTTATTACGGACCTGATCTGTTTTGGCTTTCCATGCCAGTAGTTTCCCAGCACCTTCCCCATACTGGAAATGTGCAATCTTACTGGCCTCCCATCTTTCCTGTATCCTCTGATTTAGAATTGAGGCTAATTGACCCTTTAAGGAAAGTATTTGTTCATGCAACGAGGACTGAACACGATCCGTACAGATGGTATTAGAGTCAATGTCTAATTGGACCGTAGCTATATTCGTCTCAACAGAGGCCACTGCCCCTCTATACTCTCTTCTTCTATAGGCAACTTTGGTTGTAATTAAGCCTCTTAAAAATGCCTTAAGAGAGTCCCAGACGAGTCCTACCCCGGCCGAACCTACATTTGTTTCCATAAAGGACGCTACCTCGATTTTTAAAAAAAGGACATCTTCAGGGTGGGAGAGTAACGAACGATCAAAGGACCAGATCCTTGCTGGCACTGTTAAAGATGTTATAAGTTCCAACATCACTGCCAAATGGTCTGATAAGTGTAGGGGAAGGTATTTAATGGTCTTAACAGCGTCTACCAATCTCTGATTAATCAGTATAAAGTCTACTCTCGATTGGTGATGGTACTTATAATTCCTGAAAGAAATACCCTGTTGCTGGCCGGACCTTAACCTCCAGATATCCACGTATCCATATTGCTTCATTGCATTCAGCAAAAAGGATCTTGATTTTGACGGGACTTTGGATCGATTGTTAGGAGATTTGTCTAAAATGGGGTCTAAAACTATATTAAAGTCCCCAGCAAATAGTACCGGCTCAGGGAAGGACAAAAGATGGGAGAAGATGGATTTCAAAATAGATGGATCATCTTGGTTAGGACCATAGTATCCAACTATGGTCAGTTGAAAACTCAAGATTGCCAAGGAAGCAATAACCCATCTACCCTCCAGATCGACCTTCGAGTCCAAAAGCCTACTCTTAAGACTTTTCTTAAAAATAAGCGATACCCCTCTAGATGTCAAGGACTGAGAAGTAGAGATCGCGAAATCAATCCATTTATTAACCTTAACCAATGCTTCGATTTCCGCCTGAACTAAATGTGTCTCCTGAAGGATGATAACCTGGGCATCAGAGTCTCTAAGGTACTGCAACAAGGTTCTGGCTCTAGCCTTAGTTCGCAAACCATTAACATTCCATGATAATATTTTTAGATTAGCCATCATCAATGTTCAAACCCCCCCCAACCTCAATTCGAGACAAGAAAGGAACCAAAAAAATGCTGCTAAGCAGGCCACCTCCATTAAGGTTTAGTAGCACAGCACAAAAAGACCTATAACCGACAAAATGACAAATGAGGAATTTTCTGTATATTCTTACCCCCCTCTATCCCTGTGACCCCTCCCCCCTCCACCCCCCCTCCCTTGGAGAACCCGTGCTATATCTTACCAGATTAGTTCCAGTAGATAGCACCCCTCCCTCAGGTGGCCGTTACCCCTCTCCCGCCCCGTACCTAACTTAAGTAGACTAGTGATTAGTGATTAGTAATTAGTGCATCAAGAGTGAGAACAGGAGAAAATACCAGTAAATATATTACAACACCTTTTTTCCCCTTTTTTTTTCCTCACCCTTTCCCTTTTTTTCTCATTTACTCCCCTTATCCTCTTCCTCTCCTGTTTTTTTTTCCTCTATTTTTTTCCCTTTCCTTAGCACCTATCCATTTCCTTTTCAATGCATTTCATTTCTTTCCTATCATTAATTTGATATTTTTAAGATGCACGCTAACTTCAAGATAGTAAGATTCTCCTAGTTTAATCTAAGTATATGAAGGGGACCAAATCCTATTTACCCGATTGCTTATTGCCCAGATCTAAAAGGAGCTCATCAGCGGCTTGAACTGATCTGATATTCATCATCTAGTTATTGTACATTACTCTTAATGAGGCTGGAAAGATAATCTGAACTGTAGCGCCCAACTTCTTAAAGGCGTCCATCCGCCTGCCAAACTCCCATTGCTTTCCCAGCGTGATCCTCGATAGGTCAGACCTTATAAGAAAAGTAAAACCCTTGCCAGGTAGTGACTTCTGTTTTAAGGCTAGATTTAAGATCTGTTCTTTAAGGGCAGAGGTATGAAAATAAACCAAAATTTTACGAGGTTTTGACCTTTGTGGGTTTTGTTTAAAAGGATCCCCATGGATTCGCTGGATGTCCGTGGCGAGCACCTCCAGGGATTGATCTAGAGAAAGATCATCTTTCAATAGTTGTGTAATAAACTTCTTGATATCAGACCCCTCTGAACCTTCTGGAATATTGAGAATTCGACTATTGCTCCTTCTAGCATCATTCTCTAACACTTCCATCCTGTCCAGGAGGGCTTGTCCTCCTTCTTTAACTTGCCAATGTCCTCCACGGCTTTATCCAGGTGCAACGACATTGCACCCAGAGTCTCTTCCAACACTCCTGTCCTGGATGTTAGCCCATCTATTTTATTATCAAGAGACTCACAATAATTTCGGATCTCACGCTGAATGGATGCAGATTCCTCAAAACCCCTTTTTATGTCAGTCGACAAGGTTGAAAACATTGTAAGTAGGGGAGCAGCCGTGATGCCTCCTCCCTCCAATGATAAGGACGTTTCTGAATTTGGAAGTTGCTGGGCCAGATCTAAAGATACTCCTGGTAAAACTAACAGGTCTGCACCATCTGCAACTTCCTTGACAGTATTCACTGGATGCACTAGTTGCACAGGTTCAACTGGGAGAGGAGGAAGGAAGGAGACTGAGTTGTCTTAAGAGCTCCCTGCCGCCTTTTGCCCGTCGCATTCATTTCCAAACCCATTGTTTTTAGTGCTTTCTATACTAGAAGAAAGTTGTTTTGACGATGGTCTTAAAAAAACAGGGGACGGTACTATATCAGCTGTCGTAGTTGGAGTGAGGACCTGGCTAGTACCAGGAGGAGAATGATCAGTAGGGGATGAAATTGATTCTTGTTTGTCAAGAACCTCCATTTCTGGTCCCATGAGATTCACAATGTTTTGAGGCTCAGTAAGGTGCAAGACCTGTGGTAATGCTTTGAAGTACAAGCGTAGAGAAGGGGTAATCTTGGAACCAACCATAGGCGCTGCAGCAGGATTGCGTTTAGGGAAGGCTTTCCCCCTCACTTTCCCTCTGTCACCCTTGGCTTTAACTTCAGTTGAGAGATAAGAAGAAGTTCTCTTACCTTCAGGGGGTGATACAGCGCAGGTATCTAGGTTAGCACCAGGGGGTAGCTCCCTCGACTGCGCTCTAAGCAGCGGTTTGCCCCTTCTACGTTTGTTCCTTTTCTTACCTTTAGATTGCTGCTGAAATCGTGTTTTATGCAAATCCAAACCTTCTTCTGATGCATCCACAAGTCAAGTCAAGTCAAAGAATTTATATAGCGCACTACATACCCAGAGGGTCTCAAGGCGCTTAAGGAGGGGTGGGGAATCACTTGTCAAATATCCACGTTTTAAGTTGCTTTCTGAATGCTAGGTGGTTCTGGGTAAGGTGAAGGTGGGTCGGGAGTGAGTTCCAGGTTTTAGCTGCCAGGTAGGAGAAGGATCTACCTCCCATGGTGGTCTTGTTGATGCGAGGTACAGTGGCAAGGGCTTGGTTGGAAGATCGAAGGTGGCGGGAGGGGGCGTAGAAGGACAGTCGTGCGTTGAGGCATTCTGGTCCGATTTCGTATAGTGCTTTGTGTGCGTGGGTAAGGAGCCGGAAAGTGATCCTCTTATTTACGGGAAGCCAGTGGAGGTTTTTCAGGTGACCAGAGATATGTTCTTTACGCGGAATGTCTAATATGAGCCTGGCTGAGGCGTTTTGGATTCGTTGGAGTTTTTTCTGGAGTTTGGCGGTAGTCCCGGCGTAGAGGGTGTTTCCATAGTCCAGTCGGCTCGTGACCAGAGCGTGGGTGACCGTTTTCCTAGTTTCGGTGGGGATCCAACGAAATGTTTTTTTGAGCATGCGAAGAATGTTGAAGCAGGATGAGGAGACGGGGTTGACTTGTCTGTTCATTGAAAGTGAGGAGTCCAGGATGACGCCTAGGTTCCGTGCGTGGTCTGTCGAGATGGGTGCTTTTCCAAGGGCTTCTGGCCACCAAGAGTCGTCCCATGCGGAGGGGGAGGTACCTAAGATGAGGACTTCTGTTTTATCTGAGTTCAGTTTCAGACGGCTCTGTTTCATCCATTCGGCAACTTCTTTCATTCCTTCGTGAAGGTTCGTTTTGGCGGTGCTGGGGTCATTGGTGAGTGATGGGATCAGTTGAGTGTCATCCGCGTAGGAGATGATGTTGAGGTTATGTTGGCGGGCGATGGCCGCGAGGGGGCTCATGTATACGTTGAAAAGGGTGGGACTGAGTGAGGATCCTTGTGGTACGCCACAGATGACTTCAGTGGCCACTGACTTGAATGGTGGGAGGCGGACTCTCTGGGTTCTTCCGGTGAGGAACGAGGTGATCCATTCCAGAGCTTTTCCATGGATTCCAACGTTTCTGAGTCGCTGTAGAAGGGTGCTATGGCAGACTGTGTCGAAGGCTGCGGAGAGGTCGAGGAGGATGAGGGCGACTGTGTCTCCGTTGTCCAGTAGAGTTTGAATGTCGTCTGTTGCTGCGATGAGGGCGGTCTCAGTGCTGTGTTTTGCTCGGAAGCCGGACTGTGAGGAGTCGAGGGATTTGTTGGCTTCGAGGAAGGTGGCGAGCTGGTTGTTGACAGCTTTCTCGATGACTTTGGCCGGGAAAGGAAGGAGCGAGATGGGGCGGTAATTTTTGAGTTCGGTGGGGTCCGCTGTGGGTTTTTTCAGAAGGGCGCTGAGTTCAGCGTGTTTCCAGCTTTCCGGGAAGGTGGCGGATTTGAAGGAGCAGTTGATGACGTCTCGGAGGTGCGGTGCTATGATGGAGTCTGCTTTGTTGAAGATGTGGTGAGGGCATGGGTCTGTGGGGGATCCTGAGTGGATGGAGTTCATCAGGCGGATGGTGTCCTCAGTGGAGATTGGGTTCCAGTCATTAAGGATGTTCGAGGGGGGTGGAGGTTCCGCAGATGGTTGGGTGGGTTGGTCTCCGGGTTGGTTGTCGAAGCTGTTGTCGATGTCTGCAATTTTGTTGTGGAAGAATGAGGCTAGGGAGTCGCAGAGTGCTTGAGAGGGGGTGATGTCGTTAGAGTTGGCCGAGGGATTGGTAAATTCCTTGACGATGTTGAAAAGTTCCTTGCTGTTGTGGGCGTTGTTATCTAGTCGTTCCTTGAAGGTGGTTTTCTTGGCTTTTCGGATCAGTTGGTGGTGTATGCGGGTGGCGTTTTTGAAGGCGTCCTTGGTGCTGGTGGTTGGGTCTTTTTTCCAGGTCTTCTCAAGGGAGCGGCATAGTTTCTTGGATTTCTTAAGATCATCGTTGAACCATGATGCCTTCTTGCTGCCAAGTTTGCTTTGTCGCTTTTTCGGTGGTGCTAGGATGTCGGCCCTCTTGGATAGCCATAGGGTGAGGTTGGTGGCGGCTTGGTCGGGGTTTGAGGAGTGGGCTGGGGGGTTTAGAAGAAGCGATGAGGAGATCTGGTCGGTGGTGATTTTGTTCCAGTTTCTCTGCAGAGTTGGTTGGGGGTGGTTGTTGGGTTTGGGCTTGTTGTAGGAAAAGTGAACGCAGCTGTGGTCAGTCCAGAGGAGAGTCGTAGTGTGGCTGAAGGAGACATGATTGCTGGAGGTGAAGATAGGGTCGAGGGTGTGACCTGCGATGTGGGTGGGGGAAGTGACCAGTTGTTTGAGTCCGAGGTTGGCGAGGTTGTCCAGAAGGGTGGTGGAGTTGCGGTCGTTGTTCTTTTCAAGGTGAAAATTGAGGTCTCCCAAAAGGATGTAATCTTTGGAGGGGAGGGCGTGAGGGGTGATGAAGTCCGTGATGTCCTCACTAAATTGTGCGCGGGGTCCTGGTGGCCTGTAAAGGAGGGTGCTTCTGAGTGTGGTCTTGGGGTCGATGTGGATCTGGAAGTGAAGGTGTTCAGAGTTGGCGAGGTTGACGTCAGAGCTGGTTGAGATGAGGATGGATTTCTTATGGACGATAGCGATTCCTCCTCCTGTGTGGCCGGTACGGTCCTTGCGTATGATCTTATAATCTTCTGGGATGGCAATGGTGATGTCTGGGGCGGAGGAGGCGTTCATCCATGTTTCTGTTAAGAAGGCGACGTCCGGAGAGATGGTGTCTAGTAGATTCCATAGGTCAATGGCGTGCCTGTGGACCGATCGGGTGTTGAGCAAGATGCATTGTAGGTGGTTGGGGTCGGGAATCTGAGGTGTGATCGTAGCGGAGATGTTGACGGTGCCGATGAATCTGCAGGAGTAGCATGAGAAAGGTCCATGGGTGTGTCCAGGAGCGGCTTGGACGCAGTTGGTGGAGCGGCCGGGGTTAAGGGCTAGGAGGGTGGTGGCATCGTAGGTAATGCGGGAGGGCTGGGCAATGCGAGGAACAGGGGGTCTGGCGCTGGGCACGGGCCAGGCGCGGACGGGCGTAGACGGGCTTACCTTTGGCGCACCTTTGGCGCGGATTGGGCGCGGTCGCTGCGCGTAAACGCTGCGCGCGGGAACAGCTGTCATATGTGGATAGTGGAGGGGGAGGGGCGAGGGCAGCTCAGCTGGGAGGCGGGGCGGGCTACAGACGACGACAACAACAAACAAAATGGAGGCGGAGGGGGGAGCACAACAAACGCGCAAACAGAGTGAAATCAGCAGAAGCGCCCACAGGGTCTTCAAAAGCACTCCCCTCTTCTGACTCGCTCTCTTTGCACTCACTATCAGGCTCTCCCCCAGCCTTAATACTTCCTGCCGTCTCCAACAGGTAAGATCTCAAAGATCGACCTGCTGTGACACCTGCACAAGAAGCGCGCACCAAACTGCGTGCTTTCCTTCCTCGGCGTAGCTCCAGGGCTGCCGAGAACCACAACCGAAGGCCAAACGGGAAAACCAGTGAGCCGGCCGCTACCAGACTTGGGAGCATACTGTTGCTGCACCCGACCGCTAAACCACTTCTCCCCAAGCCTTGGACGCCACTCTGGACGCTGCAGTTCCTGCCGACAAACCCCGCCATAGAAACGGAAGACAGACCTCCGAGATAAGTATATCGGCGACGGAGGTACAATTTTGCTCGTTTGTCTACCAGCAGTGTTTTTCTCGTCTCCCCCCTCTCAAACTGCTACATCGATCATCAAAAACAGGTACATGATGATTGCATCGAAATCCGGGGCGAAATCCGGGGCTCATGAAAGGCGAACGGCAACCTGAATCACGGAGCGCCGCGGCAGTTCAGCCGACTGCCGCCATGTTCTCCCCCCCAGAGAGAGCGGATGTGTTCTGAAACCGTTATATTATAATTTTTTAAGTTGTTTTATAGTGTTAATTGTGTGAATTAATTGAGATTTGATTGTTATTATTTATATTGTTAATTGTAATTAATTAATTAATTACTAATTAATTAATGTGTTATATTATTGTAGGTAATGTTTATAGGGTAAAATTGTGGGAGGTAAATTATTATTTTTTAAATTATTAGTTGTTTATTAATGTTAATTAATTGCAGGAGTGGGTATATTAAATTATTCCGCTACGCTATCCAACACTTTCCTTACTGTTGCACTCACTAGAGTGGGAATTGTAATTTTTACCCTCCCGCTATCCAACACTTTCCCTACTGTTGCACTCACTGTCGTGGGAATAGTAATTTTTAACAAAACCAAAGGGGATGATGGACGGAGTGTTGAACATTTCTAACACTCACCCCCAGTCACCTGATCTGGGTTTAATCCATCATCATTCTTTCGCTCACTCCGCCACCCCAGTTCAGACATGGCCATTTGCAAATCACTCTGACCCTGTGCCTCATGGGAACAGTCCAGCATGAACTGCCAAGCCATTTCTACTCTGGAATGGAAACAGGCATCCTGGGACCGGTTTCTGGCTAATCAGCCGTCATCAGACAGACTAGCTTGAATCCAGTGGCAAAGTGAGCAAGGGACCCACTTCTGAACCTACCCTGCCAACTTAGGGCGAACAAAGCAAAACCAAAGGGGATGATGGACGGAGTGCTGAACATTGCAAGCACTTACCCCCAGTCAACTGATCTGGGTTTAATCCATCATCATTCTTTAGCTCACTCTGCCACCCCTGTTCAGACATGGCCATATGCAAATCAGTCTGACCCTGTGCCTAATGGGAACAGTCCAGCATGAACTGCCAAGCCATGTCTTCCCTGGACCGGAAACACGCATCCTGGTACTGGTTTCTGGCTAATCAGCCATCATCAGCCAGACTAGCTTGAATCCAGAGGCAAAGTGAGCAAGGAACCCACTTCTGGGCATACACTGGCAACTTAGGGTTAGCAAAGCGAAACTAAAGGGGATGATGGACGGAGTGTTGAACATTGCAAACACTCACCCCCAGTCAACTGTCTGGGTTTAATCCATCATCATTCTTTAGCTCACTTCGCCGCCCCAATTCAGATATGGCCACATGCAAATCAGTCTGACCCTGTGCTTCATGGGAACAGTCCAGCCTGAACTGCCAAGCCATGTCTTCCCTGGACCGGAGACAAGCATCCTGGGACCGGTTTCTGGCTAATCAGCTGCCATCAGCTAGACTAGCTTGAATGCAATGGGAAAGTGAGCAAGGGACCCACGTCTGGGCATACCCTGTAAGCATGGGCGGAAAATCCGTTCCGCTCGCGGATTTTGCGGATTTTCGGTAAATTCGCAATCCGCGAACTCTCACGAATTTACCGAAAATTTGCACGCAGCGGATTTTTTTTCTTGGTGATACAATTTTGCGGCGTGCGGTGTAAGTTCGCAATTGCGAACGTGTAGGTGCGGCAGGCAGCAACAATCTCGCACTCGCGAAATTACAAAAGTTGCAATTCTGCACAAGAAATCTACTAGCAAGCAGCATAGACCTTCTGAAAATGATGATTTTTATCAGAATAACTCCTCAGGTTGACATTTGCCTGCACTTTTTTGGATTTGAGGCCTTTTGATTTTCTTTTGGATAACTTTTGGATTAGAAATCAACTTTCTCATATAAGCTTGTTTGGGGCATTACAGTTGCTGTAATGCTGTTCTGCAGAAAAACGAGTTTTGCAATAGTGAAAGCATTCAGCAGGTTCAAAAGTTCAAACTCATCATTAGTAACCATTCCCTGTAGTGCTTCCTGACAAGGGCCCCTCTAGAGTTCAGTTGCTAGTTGCAACAATTGTATGACCCTGCTCTGACCCTCACAGCAGGCTCATAGAATAGCTACAAGTAGGCCACAAAGGTCCTGGAAAAAAATTGCACTGCAACAGAAAGCAAATTACAGATAAGGAAGCAGGTGCCAGACTGGAATTTTAAAACAGTGACACATTAATAAATCAACCCCAAATTAATTCATGTCAGTTGAAGCAGGCAGGTGTGCTTGCTTTTCCCCCCCCCATAATCTACAGTGATGATGTACCAGAGGGTGGCATTGATGTACCAGAGGGTGGCATGGGTGAAACAGAGGGTGGCAGGGGTGAAACAGAGGGTGCTGGGAACCTGTGATGATGAACCAGACGTAGAAACAACATAATCGTGACCGTTGCGAGCCGACATGTCAGTTCGCAATTGCGAACTGGTACAAAACCCTCGCGAACTGGCAGAAATCCTTGCGAACTGGCAGAAATCCTTGCGAACACACAAAAAAAAAATTGGCGAGAATTCGCGGATTTTGCGGATTGCGAGTTCGCAAATTCGCAAAATTCGCGAACGCCAGATTCGCAAAATTCGCCCATGCTTAATACCCTGCCAACTTAGGGCAAACGAAGCAAAACCAAAGGGGATGATGGACGGAGTGTTGAACATTGCAAGCACTCACCCCCAGTCAACTAGCTGCTCAGACCATCTTCCAAGTTCCAACTGACATCACTCACACCAGGCACCCGAACATTCCACTCATGTCAATAATAATAACATTTCACACAGAACACTCACACTGGCTGAGCAGCTAGTCACAAGGCAAAGTTGAACACTATAAACACAACATGAAGATACTACACAAATGTTGGGTCTGGTGGCTCAGTGGACTAATGCATCCACTGCAGGGGCCTCTGTATGACCTCGTGGTCACAGGTTCAAATCCCAGCAGGTTCACTCAACCTTTCACCCATCTGAGGTCGATAAAATGAGTACCTTTGAGTAGGGTAACAAGAAATATCAGTTATTCAGCGCCAAGAGATCTTGTTGGGGTGAACGTGCGCTTTACAAATACACATGTTATGTTACACACAGATTTCTGTTTTCTGGCTCGGTTGCACAAGTGGGTGTGTGCTTGGCGGCTGCTTTGAGGGTCCAGCTCCTCGCGATCAGCTGATCGGTTTGTTGCAGGCACTAAGGGAGGGTCAGACCCGCTACCGCTTTGTGGGTGCGGAAGCGACCGGCGCTAGCCCAGTGCGGCTTGCATCTGCGGAGGGCTGTTGCCCAAAGCCTGTACCCTGCGGCTTAGCTGTCTCGAGGTTGGCGATCCTGCTTGCACTGCCCCAGAGTTTGTATTGGGTCTGCATCAGGTAGATGCTGTGACCTGTTGTGTCCTGTGTGCTCTGTGCTTTCTTTCGCTGTTTCTATACTGGTATCAGTGTGGTGAATCAGTCTCTCGATGCAGAGTCTCTGACTCTGGGGACCTCGAAACTGTGATTCAAGTTTCAGGCTTAATAGGCCAAGTTCACTCCTAGACCGTAGAGTCCTCTGCTACCAGCGTAGCTTAAAACAAGTTAAAACGTCCTACTTCTTCCCTGTCCGCCTCACCCTACCTAGTCTCTCATTTTCTAAAACTATCTAGGGGGACAAGAGGGTAGGAGGGGAGAGGCAAAGAAGCTCAGTGGTACAGAATTCATATATTGGAGCACAGCACGCTTGTGCCCCTCCTACATCTTGGGTGGCCCACAGCAGGGGCGATGTGGCAGCCACAAGAAAGAAGTGCAGAAGTCTGAGGCAACTTCAGAAAGGAGCAGGGAGGATCAGTCCAAAAGATGAAACTAACAATGAGGTTGAAAACGCTTCTATTCTAGACTCCTCGCAAGATCAAGGATTAGGTTTTCCTCTGCCCAGAAAAGATACATCTATGCATTTGAATCCCTTGCATCAGAGTTTGATAGCACTGCGCCTACACGGCATTAGCATTCCTCTGTCCATTTTCCTATGAATAATAATCCTTGCGTAGAGACCAAAAGTACAAACTGTATGCAAAAGCCTTTCTGTATCCTGGAACTGACTGGCCTTGTTGCCACTGGAAAACACCCTATGAACCGAAAAGATTTTAAAACGTTTACACAATGTCCACACTTTACAGTCCGTTACCCCCTCGGAATTAAAGTTGGTCTCTTTCCCTGATAAGCAAACTTCTTCCTTGGCACATGTGGAATTCTTGTCAAGTGTGACACCAACCTTGGTGCTTCAAGAAAGTGAAAAGTTACATAAACATCTCTTTGACATAGTAGGCTTAAACTGGGTAGACCAACAATATGCTGTCCTAAAAAAACACAGCAAGGCATTTTGGGGCCTAATTCCAAGAGAGAGCCTAAGCAAAAAAACTAAACAAATGCAACCCAAGCTCCACAGAAAGCATGGGTATATAAGAAGATGTTCCTCTAAATTTGTCTGGAAATTTGGAGGGAGACCACTAGAAGTCGTAAAGACATTCACCCATCTGGGTTGAGTTTTTTCTCAGATATTAGACTCTAATCCCCACTTCCAACATTTGGAAATTAAGGCTGTAGCCCATCTAAGCGCAATGAAGGGAATCTATTCTTGCTCAGGAAACAGACACTTTTATCCCCTCCTTGAAACATACAGCGTCAAGATCCCCCCTATCTTCATCTATGCATTGGAATATATTCCTATAAAAAGTGGTCATTTCTAAACCTTAAGGAAGTGACGTTTCTATGTAAGATTATTACCGTGTCAAGCCACGCCTGATCAAGTGCTACGTCTTTGAACTATCAGTAGGTAGCTCATATACTAGAGCCCTGGCAAGTATAATTAGATGGGCATATAACTTGCTACATGCTTCCGACAGTTCCCTAAGAGCTCTGTTACATCAGCAAACGTTTAAGAGTAGTATAACTCATCTCACTTTAAAAAAAATCTCGAGATAGCTCCGGGGCATTTTCAATGCTCCATCAATCCTTTATCGTCTTGGTCACCGGCATTCTTGAAGCTTTTTCTAAAAAATTCAATCCTGAGATTAAGTTTTGAACTTGCCAAGGAACCCTGCTCTCGGTTATCTCATTAAAGGCTCTATGCAGCCAAAATAGAATATAAGATCAGTCAAAAATATCATAGATTTACACTAAACCAAAGAGTTAAACTGCATACTTATGCTTCGATTAGAGCATCTCCCATTACATGCTTTTATTAAACACTGGGGGAAACAACTGATAAACTAGGTTCCTGCGACCTTTGTAATGGAGGTATCCAAGACTTAGCCCACGTTTTATTCATCTGCCCAATAAACATTTGATAGAAGCTCGTCATCGTTTTATAAAACCGATATGCTTTAGATATAATGTCTCGAGAATTAACAATCTGATTGACCTAATACGAACACCACCTAATTAATTTGTCTGTTATAACCTGTTTCATTTTTAGATCTTGTCCTATTAATCGCGCAAGCGATAATAGGACGAGAGTATATGAGGCCAAATAAGCTTTGAAACCATCGCGGATTTCGGTGAGTGCATGTGCTCATGCACGCGCTTGCCATTTTCTCCCTAAGCCGCCTGCCTGCTTCACACTTCAAAGGAATGCGCCCCCGCCCACGCAATGCCGAGAGCCAGCGCATCCCTCCCACTCGCTCATTCCCCTTCTCCACCGCCCCCCACCCCATCCGACTTGTTTTAAATTTCATTCGGCTCCCCCGCCCCCTGCTTCACACTTTTAACGGCCGCCAAGCCGTGTCTCGCATTTCTCCTCCCCCTCCCCACAGCAATGCCAAGAGCTTGTTTAACACTTCTTCATCATCGTTTGAAAGATGTCATTTATTAAAGATGTTTATTGTATTTATAATGCTGATCTTAGAAGAGGTCTTAAACAATAACATTTTGTATTGAATTGCACTGCCAGGCGGAATGAGGTGCTCCAGCAACCATTATCTGATGGGGCCTGGGCTCGCGCCCTCCAGGTGACCCAGGGTGTGTCCCGCAAACCCCCCTAACCCCCCCAAAACACTCAACGGTGTCTAAGCCTTTTACTGATATGTAAAAGGGCTAAACCCCAGTCTCAGGCTCCTTCGCATGAGGCGACTCCCGCACGGGAGGTGAATGTTGGGGGGCCTTGCTCCTGACAGTGGAAGCCAAATCCGATGAACGCCCCCATGAATAACAGACATATCACCCACATACGGCGGTGCTGGCTCACCGAGCGATACCGTGACCGTTCCACTGTCGCTCGGATGGTGCCCACCGCGTCATATGCACTTACTACCTCTATTCCCCAACTCTGTATGACGGCCCCGGAGAGCAGCATCCCACCCCCTGGCCACGACCAGACACACCACTTGAACTCACACAGTCACTTACTCCCCCTCACGCCTCTTGTGGTGTGCAGAGTGAGTACAGCCCCCTCCCAATCCACCCACCACCATGCTCCTTTCCTTACACCTGGCCCTATGATGCTCTGCAAGGGACCCGCCTCACATGGCGGGGGAGGGGGGGGTACCCAAAACCACGGACAGCTGTTTGGGAGCCTGAGAGACCTCGAATTGTTGTAATGTTTATAGCTCATTGATTATTGCTGTCATGACCTGCTTTCCGTGAGTAATGGCGCAGCCCAAGCAGGGACCGCTGATTATGTGGCCTCAGCCTGTTACTCAATGATCAAGATGTGCTTCCCCTAAGATCCCCCAGCCTGATACTGTAGCATTAGACGAATGTGTCAGAACAACCGCCAATGACTATTGTACTAAATGAGCTGCCAATAAAAATATGTAAAATAAAAAATACAATCAGAAAAGCATGTTTGTAGTGTGGATTCTTGAGTGTGTCTGTTCGAGGTGAAAAAGAAGTTTGGGATCCACCGTCGATGAGTATCACGGGTCTGTGTGTTACCTATGACGCACCTCCTTCATGTAAAAGTTCCAAGGGTTGTGAGGGTTTCCTCCTTACAGGTTCTCTGTCTCCTGTTACCAGTGATGATGTCACTCATTATAACACAGCGGGCAGTTTAAATATCCAGTGACCCATTGCTATTTATTTTCACCATTCCCCCTTCACTCCCGGCAACTTACAAATGATGTCCAGTTTCTCTCCACCTTGACCCCGAGTTGAAGACGCCCCAATCCTCCTCTGCATCCCCAGCTTTTCAGCGGGTGCTCAACACAAGATACCTGATCTCTGCCGCCATCTCTCGGAGACGACACCACATCAAGACAGAGAAGAGCCTGAAAAATAGCGTGTCCGAGCGAACTCGAGAAATGCTGTGAATTCCAGCTTTGAGCCTCTCCTCAGTCAGGTCTGATTGTGAGATGGGTGCTAGTGGAAAAAAAACAACTCCGGAGCAAATGCTAAAATCTGAGAACAGTCCACTCATGGAATTTCTTTCACCTTTCTGGCCTAGTCCTATTTCCCAGGGAGTGTATTCTATGCCAAGATGTCACCCTAACTTCATGGACTGTCCACAGCTTCTGATAAGCAGAGTCTAGCGCTCAGGGGACTGATGCACCTACTGCAGGGATCTGTGTTTGACTTTGGTGTCACGGGTTTGAAACATTTGGGGGCCACATTTATGAGGTTTTACCGTGGCATTCCGGTCCATTTCCCCTGCGCCGGCGCACAATGGGCTGCTGGGTGCCAACGCAGGCCTCTTTGCTCCATGGTGCAAGGGTGCCTGCGTTGCAGGGATGATTATTTTTGACAAGCAGAAGAGGCTATTACCTCTTTCTATGTCTGCTGCAGAATGCAGAACACACAGAAAAAGGAAAAATGAGGAGAAATAAAGATATTTCCCCTCGCTGTGCCTCCCGTAAGTTTTTAGCGCTGCCCCAGATTTACAATTTCTCATAAATCTGGGGCAGAGTCAAAAAGCCATGGATGTGCTGGGAACGCCACCTGCAGCACCCATTGCACGCCCCTTTAACACAGAAAACTGCATTAAGGGGGCCATATTTACGAAGCAGCATTAAGCCAAAAGAAAGTGGCTCAGTGCTGCCACTTAAAAATGGAGCAGGCTCCTGCGCCACGGAACGTCACAAAAAGTGACGTTTCAGCGGCGCAAGGGGCCTCATCAATATGGCCTTTGCGGTTCAGTCCATCTTTCATCTTCCCAAATCTGGTAAAAGAGTAATACTGCGATGGATGCAACACATTCTTCTATTGTGGCATGAAAACCCTTCGGTGGGTGTGCGCTCACATATGTACTCCGCGACTCCCCAAAGAGTGCAGTAAGTTTATATTGCAGGACTTGCAAGTTTCAGAATTGATTGATTAGAAAGCTTCTGTGAGGGGTTTCGTACATGCTTCATCTTAACCCCTTTCTGATGTCACAGCTCCCCTGCCCCACTGGAATGCATCCTGTGACACTATGTTTGCCTTAACGTCCTCTGTGATGTCACAGCCTCCCCTCCCCCCCTGGAAGGCACGAGCCACAGTGTATCTGTTTAATTATGGACCTTTGTGATGTCACAGCTCACCCACCCCCTGCTGGAAGGCAGGAGGCACAGTGTATCTGTCGATCCTGTCACTACCCTGAATGCATCAATTATTCTTTTATTAAAGTAAATTAATTGTGAATTGTTTTCCCTAGTCATGTCAAGAATCACTCATGCACTAGAAACCACATTTTAAGTGATTTGCTTTCTTTCCAGTGACTAGAAACACATGTTCTTTTATTACTTTAAAAAACAGTCCCATGTCTCTATATGTGGGTAGATTTATTGTGATGATGTAATGCTTTATTCTTTTACTGCTGTGAGAGTTCCTTCAGGGATTTTTAAACATATTTAGGCATGGACATTGATTAATTAATATTCCAGGGTTGGAAGTGACAACAAATGAGTTCTGATGCCGTTTGACATCACAAGAGGAGGCGTCACATGACTGTGGGATTGATGACATAACACAAAGTTACACAATTAAATTTAAAAAGGCTAAATACATGCAGGACTGAATAATTTGTGAAAAATGAAAAAAGGTGACAGAGGCAGGTATAGGTCTAGTGTAATTAGTGCCCATACATTAACTGCGGTGCGAACATGCGTTGAGTGATATCATAGGTGTAGCTGTGACATCTCATAGGTGCAGATGCAGCCGTCATATACCAGACATAGATCATGTGCCAAATCACAGCATTTAATGCCCGTATGTGGCATCACTGGTGCAGGCACAGCCCTCTGTGTCTGGCACAGCCTTTCATACCCAGGGGCAGCTCCAAACACCTTGTCTCAGACCCAAGTCATCAGCCAGCACCCTAAGCGATGAGACAAGTCCAAGTGCCAAGCCCCAGCACTGGAACAACTCTGCCACAATGCAGAGACAACAACTGATGGAAGCTTCCATTACATAAGCAACAGGTTAACAAACCCAGAATACCTCCGCACTCTGTATGTTTTCTTGTAAACACAATCTTACAAACTGTAGTCAGTTTATGGTTCACCAAATTAGCTCCTTCCAGGAAAAATAGTCCAACAGAAAAACATTTACAAAAGAATCAAATTAATATCAACTAACACTGTCACAGTCCAAATATTGAGACCTAATTATCAAAGTGCAAGGCAAAGTCACATGTCATATCACAAAGGTTACAGTCCAATTGGTCGCACACTGCTTGTCCTATCAGCGTGTTGCCCCAAAGCATCGTGGTCCATGTAGTTAGCATCAGCGGGTACGCCTCTGCCAGGGTCTTGAGCAAAAAATCCAAATCGCGTTAGCCATCCCTGGACACGTGTTTCGAGGTTGTTACCTCTCGTCAGCAGGGAATAGGCATGTATGAAGGGGTGCTGCATAGGCTGCCAAAAAATATCTTCAGGTTCGGTACCACTCGTGGCACGCAGGTGCGTAACCCGGCTCGTCAGCCCCACCCGCTCCAAGGAGCTTGAATATAAGTTACAGTCCAATTGGTCGCACACTGCTTGTCCTATCAGCGTGTTGCCCCAAAGCATCGTGGTCCATGTAGTTAGCATCAGCGGGTACGCCTCTGCCAGGGTCTTGAGCAAAAAATCCAAATCGCGTTAGCCATCCCTGGACACGTGTTTCGAGGTTGTTACCTCTCGTCAGCAGGGAATAGGCATGTATGAAGGGGTGCTGCATAGGCTGCCAAAAAATATCTTCAGGTTCGGTACCACTCGTGGCACGCAGGTGCGTAACCCGGCTCGTCAGCCCCACCAGCTCCAAGGAGCTTGAATATAAGTTACAGTCCAATTGGTCGCACACTGCTTGTCCTATCAGCGTGTTGCCCCAAAGCATCGTGGTCCATGTAGTTAGCATCAGCGGGTACGCCTCTGCCAGGGTCTTGAGCAAAAAATCCAAATCGCGTTAGCCATCCCTGGACACGTGTTTCGAGGTTGTTACCTCTCGTCAGCAGGGAATAGGCATGTATGAAGGGGTGCTGCATAGGCTGCCAAAAAATATCTTCAGGTTCGGTACCACTCGTGGCACGCAGGTGCGTAACCCGGCTCGTCAGCCCCACCAGCTCCAAGGAGCTTGAATATAAGTTACAGTCCAATTGGTCGCACACTGCTTGTCCTATCAGCGTGTTGCCCCAAAGCATCGTGGTCCATGTAGTTAGCATCAGCGGGTACGCCTCTGCCAGGGTCTTGAGCAAAAAATCCAAATCGCGTTAGCCATCCCTGGACACGTGTTTCGAGGTTGTTACCTCTCGTCAGCAGGGAATAGGCATGTATGAAGGGGTGCTGCACAGGCTGCCAAAAAATATCTTCAGGTTCGGTACCACTCGTGGCACGCAGGTGCGTAACCCGGCTCGTCAGCCCCACCAGCTCCAAGGAGCTTGAATATAAGTTACAGTCCAATTGGTCGCACACTGCTTGTCCTATCAGCATGTTGCCCCAAAGCATCGTGGTCCATGTAGTTAGCATCAGCGGGTACGCCTCTGCCAGGGTCTTGAGCAAAAAATCCAAATCGCGTTAGCCATCCCTGGACACGTGTTTCGAGGTTGTTACCTCTCGTCAGCAGGGAATAGGCATGTATGAAGGGGTGCTGCATAGGCTGCCAAAAAATATCTTCAGGTTCGGTACCACTCGTGGCACGCAGGTGCGTAACCCGGCTCGTCAGCCCCACCAGCTCCAAGGAGCTTGAATATAAGTTACAGTCCAATTGGTCGCACACTGCTTGTCCTATCAGCGTGTTGCCCCAAAGCATCGTGGTCCATGTAGTTAGCATCAGCGGGTACGCCTCTGCCAGGGTCTTGAGCAAAAAATCCAAATCGCGTTAGCCATCCCTGGACACGTGTTTCGAGGTTGTTACCTCTCGTCAGCAGGGAATAGGCATGTATGAAGGGGTGCTGCATAGGCTGCCAAAAAATATCTTCAGGTTCGGTACCACTCGTGGCACGCAGGTGCGTAACCCGGCTCGTCAGCCCCACCAGCTCCAAGGAGCTTGAATATAAGTTACAGTCCAATTGGTCGCACACTGCTTGTCCTATCAGCGTGTTGCCCCAAAGCATCGTGGTCCATGTAGTTAGCATCAGCGGGTACGCCTCTGCCAGGGTCTTGAGCAAAAAATCCAAATCGCGTTAGCCATCCCTGGACACGTGTTTCGAGGTTGTTACCTCTCGTCAGCAGGGAATAGGCATGTATGAAGGGGTGCTGCATAGGCTGCCAAAAAATATCTTCAGGTTCGCTACCACTCGTGGCACGCAGGTGCGTAACCCGGCTCGTCAGCCCCACCAGCTCCAAGGAGCTTGAATATAAGTTACAGTCCAATTGGTCGCACACTGCTTGTCCTATCAGCGTGTTGCCCCAAAGCATCGTGGTCCATGTAGTTAGCATCAGCGGGTACGCCTCTGCCAGGGTCTTGAGCAAAAAATCCAAATCGCGTTAGCCATCCCTGGACCCGTGTTTCGAGGTTGTTACCTCTCGTCAGCAGGGAATAGGCATGTATGAAGGGGTGCTGCATAGGCTGCCAAAAAATATCTTCAGGTTCGGTACCACTCGTGGCACGCAGGTGCGTAACCCGGCTCGTCAGCCCCACCAGCTCCAAGGAGCTTGAATATAAGTTACAGTCCAATTGGTCGCACACTGCTTGTCCTATCAGCGTGTTGCCCCAAAGCATCGTGGTCCATGTAGTTAGCATCAGCGGGTACGCCTCTGCCAGGGTCTTGAGCAAAAAATCCAAATCGCGTTAGCCATCCCTGGACACGTGTTTCGAGGTTGTTACCTCTCGTCAGCAGGGAATAGGCATGTATGAAGGGGTGCTGCATAGGCTGCCAAAAAATATCTTCAGGTTCGGTACCACTCGTGGCACGCAGGTGCGTAACCCGGCTCGTCAGCCCCACCAGCTCCAAGGAGCTTGAATATAAGTTACAGTCCAATTGGTCGCACACTGCTTGTCCTATCAGCGTGTTGCCCCAAAGCATCGTGGTCCATGTAGTTAGCATCAGCGGGTACGCCTCTGCCAGGGTCTTGAGCAAAAAATCCAAATCGCGTTAGCCATCCCTGGACACGTGTTTCGAGGTTGTTACCTCTCGTCAGCAGGGAATAGGCATGTATGAAGGGGTGCTGCATAGGCTGCCAAAAAATATCTTCAGGTTCGGTACCACTCGTGGCACGCAGGTGCGTAACCCGGCTCGTCAGCCCCACCAGCTCCAAGGAGCTTGAATATAAGTTACAGTCCAATTGGTCGCACACTGCTTGTCCTATCAGCGTGTTGCCCCAAAGCATCGTGGTCCATGTAGTTAGCATCAGCGGGTACGCCTCTGCCAGGGTCTTGAGCAAAAAATCCAAATCGCGTTAGCCATCCCTGGACACGTGTTTCGAGGTTGTTACCTCTCGTCAGCAGGGAATAGGCATGTATGAAGGGGTGCTGCATAGGCTGCCAAAAAATATCTTCAGGTTCGGTACCACTCGTGGCACGCAGGTGCGTAACCCGGCTCGTCAGCCCCACCAGCTCCAAGGAGCTTGAATATAAGTTACAGTCCAATTGGTCGCACACTGCTTGTCCTATCAGCGTGTTGCCCCAAAGCATCGTGGTCCATGTAGTTAGCATCAGCGGGTACGCCTCTGCCAGGGTCTTGAGCAAAAAATCCAAATCGCGTTAGCCATCCCTGGACACGTGTTTCGAGGTTGTTACCTCTCGTCAGCAGGGAATAGGCATGTATGAAGGGGTGCTGCATAGGCTGCCAAAAAATATCTTCAGGTTCGGTACCACTCGTGGCACGCAGGTGCGTAACCCGGCTCGTCAGCCCCACCAGCTCCAAGGAGCTTGAATATAAGTTACAGTCCAATTGGTCGCACACTGCTTGTCCTATCAGCGTGTTGCCCCAAAGCATCGTGGTCCATGTAGTTAGCATCAGCGGGTACGCCTCTGCCAGGGTCTTGAGCAAAAAATCCAAATCGCGTTAGCCATCCCTGGACACGTGTTTCGAGGTTGTTACCTCTCGTCAGCAGGGAATAGGCATGTATGAAGGGGTGCTGCATAGGCTGCCAAAAAATATCTTCAGGTTCGGTACCACTCGTGGCACGCAGGTGCGTAACCCGGCTCGTCAGCCCCACCAGCTCCAAGGAGCTTGAATATAAGTTACAGTCCAATTGGTCGCACACTGCTTGTCCTATCAGCGTGTTGCCCCAAAGCATCGTGGTCCATGTAGTTAGCATCAGCGGGTACGCCTCTGCCAGGGTCTTGAGCAAAAAATCCAAATCGCGTTAGCCATCCCTGGACACGTGTTTCGAGGTTGTTACCTCTCGTCAGCAGGGAATAGGCATGTATGAAGGGGTGCTGCATAGGCTGCCAAAAAATATCTTCAGGTTCGGTACCACTCGTGGCACGCAGGTGCGTAACCCGGCTCGTCAGCCCCACCAGCTCCAAGGAGCTTGAATATAAGTTACAGTCCAATTGGTCGCACACTGCTTGTCCTATCAGCGTGTTGCCCCAAAGCATCGTGGTCCATGTAGTTAGCATCAGCGGGTACGCCTCTGCCAGGGTCTTGAGCAAAAAATCCAAATCGCGTTAGCCATCCCTGGACACGTGTTTCGAGGTTGTTACCTCTCGTCAGCAGGGAATAGGCATGTATGAAGGGGTGCTGCATAGGCTGCCAAAAAACATCTTCAGGTTCGGTACCACTCGTGGCACGCAGGTGCGTAACCCGGCTCGTCAGCCCCACCAGCTCCAAGGAGCTTGAATATAAGTTACAGTCCAATTGGTCGCACACTGCTTGTCCTATCAGCGTGTTGCCCCAAAGCATCGTGGTCCATGTAGTTAGCATCAGCGGGTACGCCTCTGCCAGGGTCTTGAGCAAAAAATCCAAATCGCGTTAGCCATCCCTGGACACGTGTTTCGAGGTTGTTACCTCTCGTCAGCAGGGAATAGGCATGTATGAAGGGGTGCTGCATAGGCTGCCAAAAAATATCTTCAGGTTCGGTACCACTCGTGGCACGCAGGTGCGTAACCCGGCTCGTCAGCCCCACCAGCTCCAAGGAGCTTGAATATAAGTTACAGTCCAATTGGTCGCACACTGCTTGTCCTATCAGCGTGTTGCCCCAAAGCATCGTGGTCCATGTAGTTAGCATCAGCGGGTACGCCTCTGCCAGGGTCTTGAGCAAAAAATCCAAATCGCGTTAGCCATCCCTGGACACGTGTTTCGAGGTTGTTACCTCTCGTCAGCAGGGAATAGGCATGTATGAAGGGGTGCTGCATAGGCTGCCAAAAAATATCTTCAGGTTCGGTACCACTCGTGGCACGCAGGTGCGTAACCCGGCTCGTCAGCCCCACCAGCTCCAAGGAGCTTGAATATAAGTTACAGTCCAATTGGTCGCACACTGCTTGTCCTATCAGCGTGTTGCCCCAAAGCATCGTGGTCCATGTAGTTAGCATCAGCGGGTACGCCTCTGCCAGGGTCTTGAGCAAAAAATCCAAATCGCGTTAGCCATCCCTGGACACGTGTTTCGAGGTTGTTACCTCTCGTCAGCAGGGAATAGGCATGTATGAAGGGGTGCTGCATAGGCTGCCAAAAAATATCTTCAGGTTCGGTACCACTCGTGGCACGCAGGTGCGTAACCCGGCTCGTCAGCCTCTTAACCACCCCAGATTTATCTCTACTGATGACGGATATTATCCAGAAACGCGAGCCATGTCTCGCGTCTAGAGACAACATGTACTAGCACCTACTTGCACCAACTTGGTGCTATACCCACGAATTGTATCCTGAGGTGTATGAACTGCATTGACCACAATGCGATGGGGCGACCCGGTTAAGAGGTCAGGAGTGTGCTCCCTTCCTGTTTCCTGTTTCTGGGGCTCCCTCGAGTCTCCTTGGCTGACGAGCCGTAGGCGATGCACCTCCGCGCCCGAGAGGCAACGAAGCCTGGATTGTTTGCAGCCTCTTAACCACCCCAGATTTATCTCTACTGATGACGGATATTATCCAGAAACGCGAGCCATGTCTCGCGTCTAGAGACAACATGTACTAGCACCTACTTGCACCAACTTGGTGCTATACCCACGAATTGTATCCTGAGGTGTATGAACTGCATTGACCACAATGCGATGGGGCGACCCGGTTAAGAGGTCAGGAGTGTGCTCCCTCCCTGATTCCTGTTTCTGGGGCTCCCTCGAGTCTCCTTGGCTGACGAGCCGTAGGCGATGCACCTCCGCGCCCGAGAGGCAACGAAGCCTGGATTGTTTGCAGCCTCTTAACCACCCCGGATTTATCTCTACTGATGACGGATATTATCCAGAAACGCGAGCCATGTCTCGCGTCTAGAGACAACATGTACTAGCACCTACTTGCACCAACTTGGTGCTATACCCACGAATTGTATCCTGAGGTGTATGAACTGCATTGACCACAATGCGATGGGGCGACCCGGTTAAGAGGTCAGGAGTGTGCTCCCTCCCTGTTTCCTGTTTCTGGGGCTCCCTCGAGTCTCCTTGGCTGACGAGCCGTAGGCGATGCACCTCCGCGCCCGAGAGGCAACGAAGCCTGGATTGTTTGCAGCCTCTTAACCACCCCGGATTTATCTCTACTGATGACGGATATTATCCAGAAACGCGAGCCATGTCTCGCGTCTAGAGACAACATGTACTAGCACCTACTTGCACCAACTTGGTGCTATACCCACGAATTGTATCCTGAGGTGTATGAACTGCATTGACCACAATGCGATGGGGCGACCCGGTTAAGAGGTCAGGAGTGTGCTCCCTCCCTGTTTCCTGTTTCTGGGGCTCCCTCGAGTCTCCTTGGCTGACGAGCCGTAGGCGATGCACCTCCGCGCCCGAGAGGCAACGAAGCCTGGATTGTTTGCAGCCTCTTAACCACCCCGGATTTATCTCTACTGATGACGGATATTATCCAGAAACGCGAGCCATGTCTCGCGTCTAGAGACAACATGTACTAGCACCTACTTGCACCAACTTGGTGCTATACCCACGAATTGTATCCTGAGGTGTATGAACTGCATTGACCACAATGCGATGGGGCGACCCGGTTAAGAGGTCAGGAGTGTGCTCCCTCCCTGTTTCCTGTTTCTGGGGCTCCCTCGAGTCTCCTTGGCTGACGAGCCGTAGGCGATGCACCTCCGCGCCCGAGAGGCAACGAAGCCTGGATTGTTTGCAGCCTCTTAACCACCCCGGATTTATCTCTACTGATGACGGATATTATCCAGAAACGCGAGCCATGTCTCGCGTCTAGAGACAACATGTACTAGCACCTACTTGCACCAACTTGGTGCTATACCCACGAATTGTATCCTGAGGTGTATGAACTGCATTGACCACAATGCGATGGGGCGACCCGGTTAAGAGGTCAGGAGTGTACTCCCTCCCTGTTTCCTCTCATATCACAAAGGTGTCCGATTATACTGAAAGTCCCACGGAGGTCCTATTAGTGTGATGTCAACGATGGAAACCGCCGACACGTGTTTCGTTACGATGGTATCTTTTTCAAGGCTTATACTTCCAATGACGGGTGTTTCAATTTGAATCCCAGGTTGTTCCAAGCGTACAAAGATCCAGTAATTAGAATAGTAGAAATGTTGGACCATAGTATATGTGTCCTATTCCATATACTTGGTATCGCACAATTCGATATTCAAGTGATGGTCTTCTCAGTCACGTATACACGCCAGTGCTGTGATATGCCTATCTAATCCTAGTGCAGAAGTTGTATCCTGCGGCAGTGTCACCAATTCACAAGCAACAGGGTCCACATGGACAACAGCAGCACAACAACTGAATGGAAGTTTCCATTACACAAATAACAGGGTCCACATGACACCAGCGGCACAACAACTGAATGGAAGCTTCCATTACACAAACAACAGGGTCCACATGGCACCAGCGGCACAACAACTGAATGGAAGCTTCCATTACACAAACAACAGGGTCCACATGGACACCAGCGGCACAACAACTGATGGAAGCTTCCATTACACAAACAACAGGGTCCACATGGACACCAGCGGCACAACAACTGATGGAAGCTTCCATTACACAAACAACAGGGTCCACATGACACCAGCGGCACAACAACAGATGGAAGCTTCCTTTACACAAACAAAAGGGTCCACATGACACCAGCAGCACAACAGCTGAATGGAAGCATCCATTACACAAACAACAGGGTCCACATGGACACCAGCGGCACAACAACTGATGGAAGCTTCCATTACACAAACAACAGGGTCCACATGGACACCAGCGGCACAACAACTGATGGAAGCTTCCATTACACAAACAACAGGGTCCACATGGACACCAGCGGCACAACAACTGATGGAAGCTTCCATTACACAAACAACAGGGTCCACATGACACCAGCGGCATAACAACAGATGGAAGCTTCCATTACACAAACAACAGGGTCCACCTGGACAACAGTGGCACAACAACTGATGGAAGGTTCCATTGCACAAAGAACAGGGTCCACATGGACAACTGCGGCACAACAACTGATAGAAGCTTCCATTACGCAAAGAACAGGGACCACACGGACAACAGAGGCACAACAACTGACGGCAGCTTCCTTTGCACAAACAACAGGGTCCACTTGGACAACTGCGGCACAACAACTGATAGAAGCTTCCATTACACAAAGAACAGGGACCACACGGACAACAGAGGCACAACTGATGGAAGCTTCCATTACACAAACAACAGGGTCCACATGACACCAGCGGCACAACAACTGATAGAAGCTTCCATTACACAAAGAACAGGGTCCACATGGATAACAGCGGCACGGCAACCAATGGAACCTTCCATTACACAAACAACAGGGTCCACATGACACCAGCGGCACAACAACTGATGGAAGCTTCCATTACACAAACAACAGGGTCCACATGACACCAGCAGCACAACAACTGATAGAAGCTTCCATTACACAAAGAACAGGGTCCACATGGGCAACAGCGGCACAACAACTGATGGAAGCTTCCATTACACAAAGAACAGGGACCACACGGACAACACAGGCACAACTGATGGAAGCTTCCTTTACACAAACGACAGGGTCCACATGACACCAGCGGCACAACAACTGATAGAAGCTTCCATTACACAAAGAACAGGGACCACACGGACAACAGAGGCACAACTGATGAAAGCTTCCTTTACACAAACAATAGGGTCCACATGGACAGCAGCATGTGAGTGAACTGGCAAAACAGACTAAAATAATGGTACACTTAACAAAGTAACTCCTAAACTCAGATGCAGGGCCGGACTGGCAATTCCAGGCACCGGGCAATCCCCCAGTAGGCTGGATGGGGTGGGGGCCGGTTTGGTGACAGTGGGCCAGTTTAGTTGCTGGGGCCGATTTGGACCCTGTCCCTGAGGCCTGACCGTGACCGAGCAAACAACAAGCACAATCTGTATAAAATACACCTGCTGGTGGTGGTGCTGCACACACTGTCCGGGACAGTGTCCGTGATGTCACCCGATTTTATTTTGTTTATTAAAAATCCACCTGTGACCTCTGACCTGTGCTGGGTGGATGCACTGTGATGCGCCGCGCACAGTGATGTGTACTCTCAGTGAGTCTGCGCACCGTGGTACAGTCATTCACCCTTAGGGTGGGGTCTTGAGTCAGCGAAAGAGAGGCTGGCCTGGAGCGGAGCCTGGAGGCACCCTTTAATTTAATTATTTCTTCTCTAGCCTGCCCCCGTGTCTGCCGTCCGGCGCCACAGCCACAGGTGAGTGACCCGACCGCCCGGCCGTCCCCCGCGTGAGTCTCCACCAGTCGCTTGCATTTAATGCATGTCCAGGCTCTGTCGGCATTGCGAGACTCGCGACCGGGCCGCAATTAAAAGGAAAAGCCATTAGGCCCCAAGCCCGGGGCCTAACCAGGCTTAGGGCGGAGCGGGGTGGTAAGAGGCTGTCTGTATATAATGCACATAACACATTTATACAGAGCTTCAGCTTTGGTCTTTAAATCCAGCTGCAGTCACATTCCCATCATAGAGTCTGTGATCTGCTAGGTGGGGTGTTAGAGCCTCGGCGTTGTTCGTGGGATACCCTGAAAGGCCTCAAGATGCCGCCTCCGTGATTAATGTTGCCTTAAACATCTGATTAGAAGTTATCTCTGGCCACCGATAAACCAATAACTATACATCAATCAGCCTAACATCTGTGGAGAGGAGAATAAGTAAATCCCTTGGGAAAGGAAGACATCAGATACTTTGAAACAAGTAGCATACAGCACAAATGATCGCCTGACTCCACAAAGGTTTTGTCATGGAAACTAAAATGTTTTGCAAGGGTGGTGTCTTTTGGGTATGTCAAGGCCGAGCATTGTATTTTACTCACTTAAACTTTAGTCATATGCATTTATGTAAAGTGTAGTGAAAGCCAACTCTAACCGCCCAGAAGAAACCAAAGGGAAAACAATATTTAATTAGTCATTTAAAAAAAAGTCCAGGACACAATAAAAACATTATTAAGATACCCAAAGGGGAAGGCCATTTTGGTACGAGCTTAGTTGGAGTAAACAGGGAAGTTAACTCCTTTCCGAGGATATGATCTTGTTTTGGATCTAAATCTGACAACAATTATGAACTTGCAAATTCAGTGCTGGTAATGTGCCTTCTGGGCACACATTTGAAGCGGCCTGGAAATGACAAAATAAAGCTATTAGCATGGTACTGCTTGTTGGGATTAGACCGGTTTTAGTTCAGCCTGTTTTGTTTCCTGTCCTTCACTTTTCCGTAGCGGTTAAAATCATCGGATCCACATTCCAGTTTCCAGTGGCTGCGAAAGCTCTGATAAACTTCATCCCCATGGAGAGCCCCTGAACTGCAGTACTGCATAGTGTGCAGACTGAGTGTGTGCGCTGCATGTGGATATGCCTGGGGTGACTTAATACACGAGGATAGCAGTGCTGTGCAGGGAGTGTGCTGTGGATGTGCACTGAGTGCAGAAGGGCCTGCACTGGTACCTTACATGGAGGACCCTTGTAGAAAAGCAGATTTTCTCTAGTTATCATCTATCACTGCTTGGCGTTAATCGCCTCTAATCCACTCGATTATTAGCTATTTAAATAGTGAGGCAGGCGCTGGCAACTGGAAAGCAATGAACAGGTTTATTTCTCTGGAGGAGAACACGTCAATTCGCACAAACAAAATGTCTTCTCGAGGTGCTCTAACTGTACCTCTGTGGCATAGCCTTTTATATACAACCTCGACTCTTTATTGCAGGGTAACACATTCCTGACAGTAGTTTATTACATCCTAGGAATCCCCGCTTCCAACTTGTTCCCACACATACCCAACAGCAAATGTCCCCCACCCCGGTCTCAGCAGGTGATTGTTATCGCGCAGCTGAGCATTCCGGCAGGGTCTGAAGTATGCAGAATCGGTCAGATCTAAGAGGGTTGTGGCATTGATTAATTTCGACCCCTTTGATGGGGAACAAGTTCCTACTGTATGGGGGCAATAAACTGTATCCGCAGGGGCTGGTTATTGCCTGGGACCGGATCAAGCAGCCAGGTGCAGGGGAGGAGGTTATCAATGGGCCTGTTCGTGTGAGGGGGATGAAAGGGCATGGGCGTTAGGCACGGGAAGTGGCTCCGGGGCTGGGTCGCGCTGAGGATGCTTTATGACTCTAGCATGTGTGCTTGGGGGTTGTCAGAGCGAGGGGGATGATAGCGAGGTCAGGATGACGCGCTGGTGATCGGCAACACACGAAATGGCAGCGGTATCTAAAATGGGTGCCGCTTACGTGCATACGATGGCTCTTGTTAGGCAAGATGGCGCTGGCGATGTTCACGTCTGTCGATTATATTTTAACACCCTGGATTCCATTTTGGGAAGCCTAGGGCCACCTGGTGGAAGCATGAGGAGTAGAGGAATCAGGTTTGAGGATTGCTGCATTCCTGTGAGCTGGCAGGGGCATGCTTTCACAAGGTGCCCAGCTAGGGGCTGGAGGGGTGGGCATGTTCTCCACACAGGCTTTAATGCAGTCTGCATGGAGAACAGGCTATGTGTGCATGACTGTTGGGCTGGCCAGTTACTCATGCTTACATAGGGAGTGTAAACCACTCCTCCCCCTGCTCTGAGAGCAGTCCCGCCCCACAAAGACGCCACAACGGGAAATAATAAAATGATAATAACCTTAAGTTATTATAATTTTTATTTTTCCTTTTTTTACACTGCATAAAGCAGTGGGGCGACGCTCCTCCGCCTTAGCAGCGGAGCCGCCACTGCTTCTTGCCCGTTCCAGAAGGAAATAAACAGCACATGAGTATACCAGAAAGGAGACTGCCCCTGCATCAGACCCATTCTCTCGCTTCCTTTCAGCTTTCGGGGCTGCTTGAATGTTACTTTCCAAGCCTGCAGCTTGGCATCATCCCAAACAGGAAGTCCGAAAAAAAATAAAGGCTTAAAGGAGACAGAATTCTTGGCTAAATATATGAAGGAATAAAACATAAACTCCGAAATCAAAAATAGTAATGTGTTTAATTAACCTTTCCCAAGGAAACTTTGTATTGTTCCAATGTATAATTAATTATTTAACAATAGTTCCAAGTCACGTTTCTCTACTTGTGTGCAACCTTTTAACCTTTATTGGTAAAAGCGCACTACTGACAAGAGGACATGTTTCAGTGGGGTGGGGGCTGTGCTTGATTTTTCCTTTCTCTCTTCCTCCTCTCTCTTGCCCGCTCCTCTCTTGAGCTGAATAAACACGGCCTCTTGAAGAAGCACCGAAGACCTATGTCCCTTGTAAGTGTCCCAAGCAGCCTGGGGTTTGGGCCCCTTGTGAAACTTTCCAATCTATTCGTGCCACAGCCTCACAGCTGGCACCTGCCTGTGCGTGTAGTCGCATTCTACTACTGACCGTGCACTAGCAGTGTTATTTCCGGTAACACAGGGGAAAGATTGTTGGAAGGTTGCAGGGGAGTGGCATGGCAGGTGGAGTGGGCATCTGAGGGACCTGTGCCTCTGCGGAAGGAGCGCCGGTTAAAGAGCCCATCTCAGGGCACAACTGCTGTGCAAAGTTCAGCTGCCTTTAGCGCAGGAGCAAAGATTAACCACGGTTTATGACGGCAGAGTTATGAGACGATCCTATCAGGGGTTGATTTTGTCTTGGCTGGGGTGTGCTTCATTGGAGCCGGCTGATGCAATTGTTTATTTTCATTTTTGTAAAGAGCTGAGACATCTCTCACTCACATGGATACGCTGTGCTTTGTGTGTAAACGGATATTGTTCCTTCCTCGCTCACAGACGTGGTCGGTAGTGGGATGACCTGAAGTGGTCGGTAGTGGGATGACCTGCAGGGCAGTGACAAGGGGAGGGGCAGGGTGGGGTGTAGTAATGTATGGATTACGGAGTTTTACAGGTAAGTAACCATATAAATACATTTTAAAAAATGTGTTGCGTGCATTGCATCGCATTTGGTGAGGGGGAGAAGCGAACCATATACTAAAATAGTGCACTGTGACAAGTGTAACAGATGGGACAGCCACACAAGGATGGAGAAGCCCAGAGGAAGCATGGAGCACCCAAGGTGAGTAGCTAGGATCCCCAAGGCGGTCGGGTGCAGAGGTGGAAGTTGTGCTTGGGATTTTACTGTTCTAGGACCCTTTCCAAAAGACCCTGAAGGAACCACTTGCATCAAGGATGGTTGGAGAGCCACCCCGCCTGGGATCCCCAGGGAATCAGGATATCTACACGAGGGAAACCGGGTGCATGGGGATTAAGTGGTGTCGGAACCTCCCATACACTCCAAAGGAGGATCGCGGAAGATCAGCAGCTACAGAGTCCAGGCTTGTGGAAGCACGTGAAATCCAGGTTTGAAAAAACATGAAAGCTGAGGGGGCAGAGTCTAAACCACCCAGAGGTGACCATGAGACACAGGAGCACAATACCAGCCCTTGTCGCAGGTTCTTGATGTAGCACGGTGAAGTTGTAGCAGCAGCTGTGGAGAGCAGGCGATGATGTAGGAGCATAGGAGCCATCTACTAGCTGTCCCATGCCAGTTGACGAGTGCAGGAAGGTGAGTGGCTGGTAGGACTACCAACAAGCCTTGGCAAACTCAAACAACGGTTTCCTAGAGAAGCTGTTGTGTTGCAGACCAGCAAGGTCTTGTGGGACTAACCCATCAAGAGTAGGTCAGGGCCAGCCCTTTGACACAAGAAAGCAGGCAGAAATTGTTGGAGCCCCCTCTAGGACCCTCTGACAGCAGGCACAGGAAGTCCGCAGCAGCACAGAGAAGATGGAGGCCCACACCATAAAAGATGCAAGGAAGACGTTCCTGGAGCTGTGTGATATTGGAGGCTGGGGCTTCTTGGTGCTCGAAGATCTTCTTACAGGAGAAACAACAAGCGTTGGCAACGGTAGACAGATGCACTGCACGGGGATGCGGTTCAAGTTGGCTGGACAGGGAGCACAGCCTTCCAAGCTGCTGGGAAGACTGGTCAGGCCTCTGGAGAGCCAGCCAACCACCACCTGTGTTACAGAGCCAGGAGGTGTCCACAAGACAGTAGGATCAGCGAGCCGATCATCATTGTTGAGGTGCCTGCGGATGCAGGAAAGTGACCCTTTACTTCACGAGAGATTCATTCTTTCTTGGATGCATGCAGAGACCTCGGCGACTCAGAGGATGCTATCTGGAACCTCATAACCCTCTGGTCTCAGTCAAAGGTCGGGATTGGGGAAATATCAACTCCCTTACTCTACAATCGTCCCTATCCTGCATGAAGCCAGACCTTACCATCAACGCTAATACTGCTGCCCACAGGCTTTACGTGGATTAAAGCTGCAGTCGATTCTTTAGCCTCAGTGAAGACTTAACTTTCCAGGTGGAAAAATCCATGAGAACCCTGGTTCTCTGACAAACTAAGAGCACAAAAACAAGTCTGTAGAAGGATGGAAAGCAGGCCCGGACTGGCCATAGCGGGCACCGGGCAATCCCCCGATCGTTCAGGAGGTTAAAACATCAAATCCGGGGCTCCTTCGGACCCCTGTCCTCCCAAAACACTGCACCTGATCCCTGAAATATTTAGTGGACAACTAAGTGTAGTTTGCAATGAGATAATTCGTTCAGGCACCTTCCCTGATGGCTGGAAAATAGCATAAATTCTTCCCCTCCTAAAAAAACCTAATCTCGATCCAGCAGATTCTATCTGCTATCGACCCATCTTCAGACTACCTTTTCCAGCTACGGTGTGTAGAAAAAGACTAAATGCAGAGCTCACTGCATTCATCTCTTCCATGTACCTCCTAGATCCCTCACAATATGGGTTCCGGATGGGCATGGAACTGAGACAGCTCTATTCATGGCTGCAAAAGAACTAAGAGTAATACTGGACACTGGGGGTAAGGCCGCACAGATTTTGTTAGATCTATCGGCGGCCTTTGACACAGTTAACCACGAAATATTAGCCAACAGGTCATCTGAGCTAGGGATCAGAGGCACCACTCTTATGCTGTTGACATATTTTCTCTCCAATAGGACTCTTTCAGTAGAGTCTGGAGCTTTATCATCTAAGCACTTTAAACTTCCCTTTGGTGTGCCACATGGCTCGTCCCTGAGCCCCACGCGTATTAGTCTATATGTCACCCCACTGGCTACAATCTTCAGACAGTTCGGTTTCGCAGTGGTCTCATATGCTGACGACACCCAGTTAGTGGTGTCAGTTTCAAGTAACATTGAAGAGACAGTCGATCGTTTTAATAGCTGGTTGGCGCAGGAAAACCTGTGGATGCAATCTAACTGCTTAAAATTGAACAGTGGAAAGACAGAGGTTCTGTTGCTAGGCTCTGATACATCCTTTTGGTCACCTAGATGGTGGCCCTGCAGCTTGTACGACTTTCCAGTTCCAGTGCAAAAGGTCAAACACCTAGGGTTCATTTTTGATGACAAACTGACATTAAAAGATCAGATCAGGCCTCTCACTTCAACCATTTTTTCATCCTAAAAATAGTCAGGAAAGTTTGCCAATTTATCACACCAGAGTCCCTAAAAACACTGGTTACAGCATTAGCCTTGTCCAGGCTGGACTATGGTAATGCTCTGTACATGGGTATCCAATCACAGCATCTACAGAGGTTGCAGCGTCTTCAAAACGCAGCAGCTAGATTACTACTGGATATCCCTAGGTTCGAGCCTGTCTCCCACAGTCTAAGAGCCATGCACTGACTCCCAGTAGACAGGAGGATTAAATTTAAATACCAGTGCCGGTCCTCAATTCTTAAGGATAAATCTGAACTGGTATGTGCCTTCCAGAAGTCTAAGATCTGCACATAGTAAATTCCTACTAGCGCTTAGGTTCAAGAAAGCCCGCTGGGGTGTAAGAAGCTTTCTATTAAGGACGGTTAAGGCATGGAACCTGCTCCCGGTCGGCGTAAAGAATCGCCCTACGCTGCTATCATTCAGGAAAGCATTAAAAACTTGAGTCTTTGCCAACTACCATGTCATCTACAGTTACATCGGAAACCTTACTTGGACTCTGTGGTCTCAGTGCCGAGACACCCCCGGGCATTTGTGCGCTTTATAAATGCACAAATAAAAGCAATCTTTTATACCCTTGGGATGCATGCGCGCCCAGACGACCCGCAATAATTCCATTGCACTCAACAGCGCTTCACTCTCGGTTGAAATAATTCGAGTGTAAGCTCGTCCAAGAGGCTGGAGAACCCAGTTTTCTACAGGGGGACCCAAAGGTCATCATACCTAGAAACGTCCTGTGAATATACATCACAGTATTTATATTCATACCTAGAAACATCCTGTGAATATACATCACAGTATTTATATTCAATCTAAACATTCTACCTTCTAAAGGCAATCTTTGTGGTATACCTTAAGGCAGAGTTCTTCATACCTTTTGATGCCGAAACCCCTGGTCAAAACATTTTTGGCTTAAGGACACCTCCAGATAAAGATTTCTAGAAACTGGTACTCTGCATCATCGACAACAATAAACACCATATCATTTCTACAGTTATTAAACAGTGTATTCTGTAAGTTTTTGACGTCTTTCACCATCAGGTAGCTACATATAATATAACGGGAATCTTAAATGAAAAATAAATGTAAAAAGTGTGAGTCAGTCTTTGATAGATTCAGATTTTCCCTGTTTCCTGCGAAAGAATCTCCGGGTACTTCCAGGAATGGTTGTGGGAACGTCAGAGAGCAGGTCTGTGAAGCACACACTGTACCGTTCTAGTTATGTACTTATCTCATCTTATTGCGCCTTTATAGTGTGTTATAAACTTGCCAGTGTAGTCACCAAATGATTCTCATAACTGTAGATAGTTATGCAATAAGAGTTAAAAACAATTTCCTCGTCATGGTATTCGATACGTGAGGCGGTTATACCCAGGCACGTTGCCTTGATGTTCTGGTGCTTGATTACCGCACCAGCTAACCGGAAGCGCAGCTGTAATCCTTGTATTACACAGGTAATAATCAACAAATATGGCTGTCAGGAAAGGGGTAAGAGTGACATTGCAAAAGGCCCTTAAGTTAAAGCGTGAAAGCCGGTCCACTAATGGGGGACGGGAACTGTGACATCACAAAAGGCTTTACCATAAAAGAATGGTGGTGAGGTCTGTGCCCTCCAAGGAAGGGGAGAGCTGTGACATCACAAAGTGCAGTCATATAAAGTGTGACAGCCTGCTCTCTTTTTAAATAATGTATGGTCATCTTATTGGCCACCTGCTATCCAAGGAGAAAGAGGGAGCTAAAACATCATAAAGGTTTTTACAATAAAGTGCGGCCCGTGCTCTTCAAAGGGAAAGGGGGAGTTGTGGCATCACAGAGGGCTTTTAGACAATGACAATGTGCTGCAGCCTGCCCTATAGTGAGGGAGGGGGGGGTAGAAGAACACTACAAACTCATTTATGTTACAGTGGCAGCTTGTTCTCCACCAGTGGAGGGGGAGCTATGTTAGAGATAAAGAAAAGACCTATTACCACATGTATCCTTTTTAACAAAACAAAATAAAATAGAATCTAAAACAAAAAGAAGAAAATAAAACTAAGCATTTAAAACGTAATCATCAAATTTCTTAGGAACTTTTGAAACTCTTTTAAGTGATCTTGAATTTTCTTGAATAGAAGAATCCATAACCTCTTGTTCATTGGAAACAGAAACATTAGATTCGTCTTGACAAACCTCATGTGTTACCAAATCATCAGTGTTACATTCTTTTTCTTGAATATGGTCATTATGAACATTTCAAATATAACAACCATCCTCATCTTTAGCAAAAAATTGTTCTTGCCCTGGTTAGAGAACCACACCAGAACTCTTGCTCCACCAACCCTTCTCATTAAGTAATACAGCAGATTCAGTAACTTTTTCCACTCTGTAAGGAATAGTGAATTTAGTTAAACCTTTGCGACTCATAGTGGGTTTAATGATACGTACCCAATCACCCACCCATACCTTTACTTTTTGTTTTATGAGAAAAATCATGATATGTTTTCCCTGAATTGCGTGAGTCCATAACATTTTTTTAAGCTTTATCAATAACATTTTCCATATTTATATCCACAACACTTTTCTTAAATTCAGGTGTCAACAAAGTTTTTGCCTGTCTGCCTCTCATTAATAAATATGGAGTAAAACCTGTAGAAGTACTTGGAGTTGTGTGATAACTCCACAGTTTATCCTTCCAAAATTCAAAAATATCTAAATTGCTTTCTAAAGAAGCCTGAATCCCCTCTTTGATAAATCTATTAGCCCTCTCAACTTGACCCTTGGCCCTTGGGCAATATAAAGGAGTAGTTTCTGAAGGAACACCAAATTTACCCAAAAATAATTGCATCTTGTTTGAAACAAACTGCACTCCGATATCAGATAAAATGACATTTGGTGCACCTTCAATTCTAAAAATGTTGTTGAGAAATTCAATGACGACATCAGTAACAGGATGTTCCACAAAAGTAAAGTAAATCCATTTAGAAAAACTATCAATGACCACAATAGAAAATCTCTTTTCCCTACCTAAACACTCATACGGTCCTGCAAAATCGATGGAAATGTTTTCCCAGGGTCTAGTAGAACCTTCGTGAAGCGATAAAGGTTGGGTGGAAACCTTCCAATGTTTGTCAGCTTTCACACAAACAGAGTAATTGTCAAGCATTCTCTCTATACCTGCATCCATGCCAGGCCACCAATAATGAGTTTTCAGAAGTTTTTTAGTACTTGAGATTCCTGGATGACCAGAGTGAGACAATTTAATAAGTTTATTTCTTATATTTTCTGGTGGTACAAATAAATCTTGACGTAAAAGAATGCCATCTTCAATACTAAGCTCATCAGCAAGTTGAGCAAAACTTTTCAAATGTTCTTCCACATTTTTAATGGGTGGCCATCCTTTTCACCAGAAACTGCTTAACTTTATTCAAAACCAAATCCTCATCCATTGCCTCAATCCATTCTATTTCTGAAATTACTGAATTGAAAGAATCAATAGCATCAACCAAAGCTACAACACACTCATGTTGATCAATTAACTCATTATCACCTTCATCCAAAGGAGGAAGTCTTGATAAACAATCAGCAGTAAAATTCTTACCCCCGGGAATATGTTGTATTTCAAAATTATATTCTTGCAACCTGGCAATTAACCTCACTAGTCTCAAACATGCCTTACCACTCCTGACCCCATCCATCATAAAAACAAGTGGTTTGTGATCTGTAACCAGAACAAAAGGTCTCCCCCACAAAAAACGTTAACGTTTTTCTACTGCCCAAACACAGGCTAAGGCCTCTTTTTCAATTTGAACTATATTGTCTCTCAGCCCCACGAATACCTCTAGAAATAAATGAAATCACTCTTTCCCTACCATCAATGAACTGAGTAAATACCGCACCAAGACCAATGGCACTCGCATCCACCGTAACATATGATTTACCTTGTGGATCAAAAGTCTTTAAACCAGGAGCTTTGGCAATAAGTTTTTTAACATTGCAAAATGCTTCATCATGAACACTGGTCCAATTAAACTGAGATCCTTTTTTTAATAATTGTCTGAGAGGTTCTACCCCTAAAGCATATCTTCTTACAAACCTTGAATAATACTCTCCTAAACCCAGGAAGGAACGCAAAGAATCCTTATCTTTTGGTGTACTAACCTTCTCTAACGTATTAACCAAATCCTCTTTGGGCAAAATACCATCAGCTGTAATCCTGTGACCCAAATAATTAATCTCCTTCGCTAAAAATTTGCACTTCTCTTTGCTTACAGTCATGCATTTAGAACCAAGAATACCAAGAACCCTGTTAAGAATAATGTTGTGTTGTTTACAATTTTCTGCAAAGATTAAAATATCATCTTGGAATGATTGAACACCCGTAATGCCTTGAAATAGATTCTCAATCAACTTTTGAAAAACACTGGCCGCTGATGCCAGGCCAAACGGCATCCTCAAAAATCTATACAAACCAAAGGGTGTAGTGAAAGTGGTAAGATCTTTAGAAGATTCATCCAAAAGTACCTGATGGTAAGCTGATTTAATATCAATTACCGAGAAAAATTTAGCACCATTAATAACTGACAACATATCTTGAATACGAGGTAAAGGCTATGTGTCAACTACAATGTTTTTATTCAGAGACCTGAGATCAACACATAATCTCAGATCCTGATTTTTTTTAAGTGCAATAACAATAGCGGAAACCCACTCTGAACTGTCTGTAGGCTCAATGTTACCCTCTGAGCATAAGTAATCAAGATGATTCTTAAGTTGTTGACGAATGCCAAGTGGAAGCATACGTATTTTATGTTGAATTGGTACAGCATTTTTTTTAAGTTTAATTTTGTGCATACAACCTTTGACCTGTCCAACCTCATTTTTAAAAACTTCACTGTGTTTTTTAAGAATCGTTTCCAGGCTAAATTTTTCCAATGAAATATTGTTGATATCAAACTCCCTTAATTGTAAAGGACGATCTGAACCAGGACATAGGTTGACACCTAATCTTCCCAAATCAAACCATCCTACAATATTCTTGCCATCAATAACATAAATTTTGGTAAAAATGTTTCTTCCCTCAAATTCTAAGGATTCTTCAAAATAACCTAACATAGAAATGTCAAAATTTCCCAAAACCTTAGGGTTCACGTCAGTTTTCTTAAGTTTAACATTCTTCCAGTTTTCATTAAAAAACACATTGGCGAACCCTAATCCGCCATAGCTTCAAGAGGTACTTCGCCAACTAACACTGTACCGAACGGTGCCTTACAAGGAACATTGATGTTATTAACAGAATAATCAAACGCATCATCATAAATAGTTAATAGCATATTTTGTAAATCATGCTCAACAACATTCATATTGTTAACATTCGAAATTGAAGAATTTGAACATCTTTTAGGCACATGATATACAGAAGAAATTATGCCAACTTTGCCACAATTTATACATTTCTTCTTCAAGGCAGTACAATCAGAACTGTTGGCTAAATGTGTTTTTGCACCACATCTATAGCAAGTCAATTTATTACCCTGTTTGATGCTTTGTTTGAAGATCCCTTTATTAGAGGATTGTACCGCACAAACAGGTAAAGTGTTTTTCGCTTCCTCAGCAGAAATAACTTTTGAAGACATTATGGATCTTTCAATCCCTTTAGCCAAGTCTAAAACTTCACTTAAAGTTGGATTACGGCAAGCAAGAAGTCTCTCTTGAACTTTCTTAGACTCACAGTTAAAAATAAATTGATCTCTTATAAAATAATCCACAGTTGCTCCATACTCACCATTGGCAGTTAAAACTCTTAAAGCTGCCACGTACTCTTCAACTGTTTCATCAGGTAATTGCATTCTTTTATGAAAGGCGTGTCTTTCAATTAACACATTTGGTTCATCTTGAAACTGTTTTTCCAATCTAGCTATAGCCTCTTTACACAATCCAGCCTTCACCCCCACCACTAGGCGGTGCAATGGGAATTAGATTCTTAAAAACTTCAATAGCCGCATTCCCCAAAAAACTAAATAAAATAGCTTTGAGCCTTTCTGGTGAATATTTAGTACCATCTATAGCTATGATGTAATTTTCAAAGGATTCAAACCATTTTTTCCAAACTAATTTTAGCTTACCTGGAATTTATAAGAAAATTGTAGGTTGATTGCATATTTGTGAATTAGCGATGTTAAATCCCTAAAAGGTAAACAAATAAAATACGAATACAATTGCAATAATTTAGATTAACTATAAACTGAGTACAAGATATCTAAACATCAGATATGTGTTTATAAATTAAATATGTAGGGGGCGTGGCTTGGACGCCTGGGAAGATGGCCGCTTGAGCCTTTCTCTCCTCCCGTGGCGCCGATCTCATCTGTACTGCTGGTGCCTTGCTGCAGGACCCGACGACCCTAAAGTAGGCGATGAGGTGTTGGAACACACCAAGATCCTGTCGGTGATCCCCGGAGCGTCTGAAACCTTGCCCATTGACTGCAAGCCGTCCGACTCCCGATACCGCATGGTCTACATTACGGGACTCCGCCCAGGTCGCTGAAACAAGAGGGAGATACGCGGATTCATGAACGCTTTGTAGCTACAGAGAGACTGTGACTTTAGAGGCTACAATGAGCGTAAGCATGAAGAAATGATTAACAACACGCCGTGTACAGAGCTTTAATATCTTGGAGCACAACGTTTCAGGTACCGCGCTCAAATATCGCAAAATGGCGGCTGACCTGCGCTATTCCGGCTCGCTATAGTAAAGCCAAAGATAATGATTTGGAGCGCTGCCGATAACAATACCCTAAGCACAGTCAAAGGGAACATATGCGCTTGTGTGACACGTAACCCTGATTATTGGTAGTAAATCCCACCAAGTCGCATGCTGTCAATGGAGGCACCCGATTTACTGTAATGACGGCGGGGCTTTAGCGATCTAGGAAGACGTTCCCAGCACCTCTGAGGGGCAGCTCCTGCGCGTGCATGCACTCCTAAAACAGTAACGCTACAAGAGCAGCAGTAATTGAGGCCAGCTATAGTATACAAGTGTCCATGAAAAAGAAAATGTTTTACTCACCATGCCTGATCCCAAAATGGCCGAAAATCTGAGACACTTTCTACTAAGGATGTATAATGAAGGGCAACTTATGGGTTTGACCTCCTAATTGACCGCTTACAACATCCCTGGAGCCCAGTCTAATTAAACAAGGTTACATCAGGGATAGTTAACTGCATTAAACAAGGTCCTGACTACAATGGGCAACATTCACCCTGCCTGACCCCAAAATGGCCGACAACTGGGACTTCTCTCTCCACTGGAAAACTGAAGAGGTCAAAAAGGCGGTATTCTGAGTCATCGTCTTGAGGAAAAGGCAATGATCATGCAAACGGGGGTCATAGTCCACCAACCATTGTCCTATTATTGCGTAAGACTGCTGCCTGAGCGCTATAATGTTACATCGGATGTGATAACATTGACGAAGATCTCGGAAGGAAGACAATGAATTACAAGGTCATTGGGAGACAAACATAGCTACTATATCAAACCAGGCTATTTTAATCAGGGCTGGTGACATACAGTTCGTTACTATCCTGTGCTAGTGAAGTACATATTTACTTCCAACTACTGGAGTACATTAAATCTCGTCTCGGCGTCAAGGTCGTCTGGAGCAATTGCTAAATATTTAGAGCATTTGGAGTGGTTCAAGCAATAACCATGGGTGAGAAGGAAGCTAAAAATCTTAAAAGACTGAAGGCCGATCCGCCGAATCCAATTTCACCAACCAAAGGGGACCGTGACATAAACGCGACACTGGACACGATACTCCTAAAATTAGCCGAAGCCCACGAAATCACGAAATCGACTCGAGAGGAGATTGCGTCAGCAAGACAAGACATTAAAGACACTAATGTAAGGCTGTCTGAAGCTGAATGCAGGATTGGCCAACTTGAGGACTCGGAGGAGAAGGTGACCAAATCTCTTAAAGACCTCTCCATATCTACGTCATCCATGTTGCGGCGCATCTCGGAGTTGGAGGACAGGAACCGAAGAGGGAACCTCCGTATTTTTGGAATTCCGGAAGGAGCAGAGGATAAAGATTGATCATGTATAGCATTCTTAGAATCCTGGTTTCCTCAAGCCACAAACCTCTCTTTCAGCAATCCACTAGAATTCGATCGTGCACATAGGGTTCCTGGCCGTATCACACACCAACAAAGAGGTCCTAGACCGATAGTCTGCAAACCTTTGAGGTATCAACACGTGGAACAATTCCTGTCGTTCATGCGCAAACATAATCATATCCTCTGGAAAACCAACAAGGTGTTTATCTCCCAAGACTACTGCAAGGAAATGGTCAATCTGAGAAAAAACTTCCTGGCTCTTCGACCACGGCTTTGTTCACTAGAATATCAACATGGATTTGTTGGCCCTGCATGCTTTCGAGTAATAATCCGAGATGTTCCACAAATATTCTCGGACCCAATGCATCTGAAGAAATTTCTTGATGGTCCAGAAGACTCCAAAATGGACACTGCCGCGGCAGCGAACACCCAGACAGGGCTTATAAACCCTCAAGATCAATGATGTATGACCTGGATATATATTATTCAGTAACTACCAGCATGTCGCTTCACACAAATGGGAGATGGGGTGATCCTCATCACTAACTCTTCTGTCATTCATTACAGTTATGGCCTCCAAGATGGTAGGACGTTCTCTTTCATAATCTGTAAGAGATTGCATGCCTATGTTGATAATCTGCACCACCCTCTTTAGCGACATGACTAAGATTTTGGGGTTATAGTCACAACAGTTGCTTATACAAGGTTGCATGTAAGTAAATAGATGTAAAACACAACACATCTACGATATCAATTTGATATGCCCGTTGTGATAGTAAGGTCATGGATCAATAGCCAATGGCATGATAATGCTAATACAGATGCTATGTGTGATATCCTATTGAGCTTATAATGGAGTTGATTCCTATTGTAACCATGACCAACGGTATTGCAAGATGCTGTCCTCATACTTTACAAGGCGTTTGCAGGCCCAAGATGTCTCCCCACAATGTCCTCTATGGTGAAATGCCAAGGTGCAAGACAGTTGCTAATTCGATACATTGGCCAACCCAATTGTAATCTGTCATCGGAACTATCTGATTACTATACGTTCCAGTCCTTAGCACAATGGTGAAGATACAAAACATGCCCTATCCTAGAGTAATATTAATGGTAGTTGAAGATACCTATTTGCCTAATCTAGGTCTTGATACGTTCGTAAATAAGAACCAATAGCTGGTATCTTTCTGGAGTCAGTGCTCTTATGAAATTGATGATGTTCCTGTTGGCTATGATGTTCTAAAGCTCAATGTTGAAAGTGCTTATGTTTCTATTGTCCGGCCACGTTCTAGTTCTAGTTACATTTATGGCCTGTGCAAGCAAGTTACTACCTAATCGCCACGGAGAGGTGAAACTGGTTTTGGTTACTTCTCCTTGGTCGCCATGACCTTAAGGTACTTTTGGGGTGGGGTGGGTGGGTTTGGGGTGTGGGTGGGTTGGATGGGGTTCTTTATTGTATTAGTCCTTTTGATTTTTCTTGTGTCCTCTGTTTTGCTTTTGTTTCTGCTTCTGATTTCACTTCCCCTTTTGTTTCTGTGTCCTGGCAACAACATACGACGATTCAAGAGGGCAGATGGTGCTCATAGTGTTCATGAAAGGTGCAAGTGCAATCATATGCTCATACTGTGGGGTTTGGTCCTTACCTTTGGTACGAACACAACAAACAACAGTTCTCACTTATTCTATAGATTGAGATCTGACACATCACTTACACACCATCAAAATGGCGACAAATAGACAGGCTATCAAGATAGTTTCGCTTAATGTAAAGGGAATTAATCACCCTATCAAAAAAAGGAAAATCCTTGACTACCTTCATAAACAGAAGGGAGACATTATACTACTGCAAGAGACCAAAATTGATTCACCACAATTTAACTCAATGAAAAATCAATGCTATAGTGAAGCTATTGGATCTGACGCCCTGGGTAAAAAGAACGTGGTCCTTACACTCATAGCCAAAAGAGCGAACAACGATGTCCTGCAGAGTGTTGCCGATAACAAGGGTAGATGGGTCTCCACTAAACTAGCAAAAGATGGCAAGGAATTCTATGTCACCAACGTCTATGCACCCAATAAAGATGACCAAGGTTTCTGGCAGGAACTCTGCACCCACATTGATAAGTTACCAGACTCTGTGACACATATATTAGGGGGTGACTTGAACCTTCCCATGGATCCTCTTCTGGACAGAGACTCGCGTCGCCCCGTTCGATCAACCAACTCACACAAAGCTCTCCTTAATCTTTGTAAACGTTTCAACCTGATAGACTCTTGGAGACTGATGAACCCAACTGGCAGAGATTATACATTTTACTCCCCACCACTTGGCTCATACTCAAGAATAGATTATTTACTCACATCAGCTCACTCCATCGCTAACATTGAAGTCACCTCTATTGAACCGCGTGTAATATCCGACCACTCATGTATAACGATGTCTCTCGCTATTCACAACGGGGTTAAAAGATCTACTTTGTGGAGATTTAACAATGCGTTATTAAAAAAAGAAGAGAATAGGGAGGCAATGGAAACAGCTATAAATGACTATCTTACACATAATAGAAAAGGCGACAGAACAGATCTTACAAGGTGGGAGGCCCTAAAATCTACTGTGAGGGGGGTGCTAATCAAGATAAGTGCTGCCATGAATAGAGATGCAAACTCGGCCCTTTCGCAGCTGGAAGAGGAAATAGCAGCGTTAGAAGAACGACATATAATCTCGAAAGACGCTTTGACCCTTACTGAAATGATGAACAAAAAATACGAATATAACAAACGAATCAGTGAGAAGGCAGGAATTTATTTCCAACATCAGAAAAGCTTCAGACTATGCCGCATCAATAAAGCAGGTAAGAGCCTTGCATCTTACTTGAAATTCAAACTGCAACAAACCTCCATAAAAAGTTTCGTCGACAACCTAGGGACACCACATTCAGACCCTATCAAAATTGCAGAGATCTTTAAGGATTTCTACAATGAGCTATAAAGCAAAAATAAGAGCATTGACGGATCTAAGCTGGGGCAGTACCTAAATAAATGCAAACTCCCCTCTCTTACGTCAAATGACCGAACAGAACTAAACCGACCGATATCACAGGAAGATATCACCCAAACCATTAAGTCCCTCAAAACTGGGAAAGCACCGGGTCCGGATGGATTCAGTGCAATGTTCTACAAAAGATTTTCGACTGCTCTAGCTGAACCACTTAAGGATCTGTAAGACCAGTTCGCCACAAGTGGACAAATTCACGGTACGCCTGCAGAGGCCATTATCGCGGTTCTCCCTAAGGAGGGTAAGGACCCCACGCTTCCAAAAAACTACAGACCGATAAGCCTGATCAATCTCGATTGCAAGATTTACGCCATGATTTTGGCCAAAAGAATCCAGAAAGTGCTGCACCAATTGGTCCACCCGTCACAAGTAGGGTTCCTTAAGAATAGATTGTCTAGCGAATCCTGGCGCACATCATAGAAAAAGCAAAGCTAACCAATTCCCCTACGGTAGCAGTGACCCTGGCCTTGATGCCGAAAAAGCATTCGATAAAGTTGACTGGGCTTATCTGGAAGCGACTCTACACAAATTTGAATTGGGGACGGATTTCATACGCATAGTGATGGTCCTATACGCTAATCCATCAGCAAGAGTGAGGGCGGGCGGTTGCCTCTCAAGTTCATTTGAACTTCAACAAGGTACAAGACAAGGCTGTCCCCTCTCCCCATCGCTATTCCTTTCTTATACTCCTTGAGACATAACGACCTCATTATAGGCATTGGTTTTGGTGATGTCACAGTCAAAATTGCAGCTTATGCCGACGATGTGTTTGTGGTATCTGAGAATGCGGATCTGGCAATCCCTGCTCTAATGTCCTCGATTGCGGAGTTTGCCGAAGTATCAGGATACAAACTCAATAAAGATAAGACGGAGGTTAAGCTACTTAATAACATAGGTGATAAGGGCATCCTAGGTGACTCCAGATTATGCTGGCAAACAAAGAGCTTTAAATATCTTGGCATCGAATACGAGAAAGACTTAATTAGCACCCTTAAAATCAACGAGCTTGTCTTATACAAAAAGATCTCCTCATTATTGGACGGCTGGTCTCCAAAATTCTTGTCCTGGTGGGGTAGAGTGGAAACTCTAAAAATGATGATCACGCCACTCGTCAATTATTTAATAAGCATGCTACCCATGTTACTGTCTGATGACTTCCTCACCAACCTACAAAAGACCTTTAATGCTTTCCTGTGGCAAAATAAAAAAACAAGAATTTCCTTACGGAAACTCCAATTGCCAAAAGACAAAGGAGGTGTAGGTCTACCAAACTTTAGATGCTATCAGACGGCATATCTTTGCAAACAAGGTGCCAACTGGTTTTACAAATACTAGGAGTATACTCCTGTATGGATCCAAGTTGAAGGATCTATCATTAATGACTTACCGCTTCCTGCCATAATGACTATGGACGCCACAGCTTTCCTTCATTCTAAGTATATATTCCTCAACACTAAAAGGGCTCTCCTAAATTTAGAAAGGCACTGTAAAGCAAAAATAAAGTTCTCCAAATCAAATTTAACCTCATTCTGGTTTAATCCGACTTTAAAAGATGAAGGTCATCTTCTTTTCTGGGAAGATTGGTCCAGGAAGGGAGTAAACCTATTGCAAGATATTTATGAGGGAACAAGACATTGACCCTTTGCCACATTACAAACACGGCTTGATCTCCAACCACATGACTTTTACAAATTCCTACACCTTAAAGCACTAATAACTGCTAAAGATATCACACCACAAAATCCTACACTGTGTACTAAATGAATCCAGCTTATGTCCATGGGTCATATGGTCTGAAAGATATACTTGATCCTATCCCCTATGCCTCAGATGGCACACAGAAAGTGTGAACAGGATTGGGAAAGTGAACCAAACACCTCCAAAATGACCTTTGATTGGGACAAAATCCACCTCACTCCATTTTACTACAAAATATCACCGATATTGTCGCAGACCAAATTTATGCTGATAAATAGATCATACTGGACACCGGGGAAACTTTTCAAGTTGAAACTTATAGATAGCCCTCTTTGCTGGAACTGCAAATCAGAAGTGGGTGACCTAGCACATATGCTTTCTATTGTCCATTGTTGCAAAAATACTGGAATGAGATATACAACTACATCCAATGCATCTATCACTACAGGCCTCCTAGAGCGTTCAGCTATGTTCTTCTGGGGGCAATTGATCCGAATATAACAAAAGACCACGACAGGCACCTTCTAGATCTCATGATTAATCTTGCATGTAAAGTAGTTCTCAGTAAATGGAAGAATGCTTCCAACGTCACTTTCAAAATCTGGCAAGATTGGCTGGCATCCCTGAGGGGTGCAGATAATGACGTTCTCCATTCATCTCCTTGGCAAAAACCTCACACTAAGCTATGGAGCCTACTAGACTCTTTAGAGCTTTGTTATGACGCCGCCTTAAGCTAAAACACCTCACATTATACCTGTGTCAGTAAGCTACATATCTTCTCTTGTACTGTGAGCTTGCTGCTCTACCGTGTGCTTAATATCTACTGCCATACTATTGCTGCCTAGACTTTCCCCCTCATTCCCCCCGTCAATTCCTACCTACCATACCCTTACCCTTCCCCATCATCTGTGCTCCTTGGTTCCAATACGTTAGTTATGGATAGTAAACATTACTACCGACTGTCACCTGACCATCAAAGTACCACCTTATGAACATCTTATGTATTACAGTACACTGGTATACTAGTGTCTCAATTACAGTACTGTTTGTATACACTTATGCAATGCTCAATATTCTCTGTTCCCCAATATTTGATGTACCATCCTTACACCTTATATTCATTTTGTGCTTTACTGTAATTACCATATCTTAATGCTCTTCATGGTTTTGTACTTTTTGCATTTTATTTTTTATTCTATTTTACTGTATAATTTTGTGCGTCATTTTGTATTGTCTTGATTCTCAATAAAAAAGATTTGAAAAAAAAAAAAAGTATGTAGAGTTCTAGTTCCAATTTTAAATAAATCAATTTGCATAAGTGAGCAGAACCAAAAAATATGCACTAAAACATTGAATTAATGAATCAAGTATGCTCTCACTGTAACCTCCTTCAAGTGTGCACATTAACTTAGTGTGCGCATCACAGAGAACACGCTGGAAAAACGACAGTTACATAAAGTGTGCGCATCACTGAAAATGCGCTCCGTCGATAAATATTTAAGCTGAAAGAACAACAGTTGTATAAAGTGTGCGCATCACTGAAAATGCGCTCCGTCGATAAATATTTAGTCTCACCCGCTTCGTAAAAGTGGCGAAAACACTTAATAAAGTTCCTTCCGTACAACGGTGAAAACGCTGACCAGAGAGAATCAAAAATTTGCTAGCATTCGCGCCAAGAATTTTCAATTCTATTAAGGACACGGAGGCTAGGATTATGCTTCTCAATCTTTACTGCATTGAACACAGCAGCCAATGAAAATGTATATTTTCATAAATAACAGTAAAACAAACTACATTTCCCATGAGTACACATGAGTATAGGCACGCCCCCATAGTCCATAAGAACCCCTTGCGTGCTCCCATCATCCTCTTTCTTTGAGGCTAACCAAGTCCAACAATAACTTGAATAATGAATAACTCCTCCAACATGGAAGAAACAAGGTTTCAGGCAAAACATCCTGTCGTCTGTCGTCGCTCAATCAGACTTCTTATCTGATCCTGAAAGAAATAATACCACCGTAATCACTGCATAATTGGGTGGGCAAGCTTATTACTGTAAATGAAGCCGGGTGGGATAATCCTCGCCTCCGTGTCCTTAATAGAATTGAAAATTCTTGGCGCGAATGCTAGCAAATGTTTGATTCTATTACAGGACCGGAGGCTTCAGATTATGCTAGTTTAACGCTCATTAAAAACCACAGAAGTAATATCTCACACCAGCTTGTAATAAAATGTCTTAAATGTCGATTCAGACGACCAATCTGCACATTTCATAATGTCTTGAGGACTAGATCCTAGACCATAAGACTTTGACGCCATAGCGCCTCGCACCGAATGTGCACCAAAGATCTGCGTATCAATACCTGCTTTCTTCATTATGAAGCGGAGCCATCTGGCAATTGTGGTCGCCGCCACAGGTTTAAATGGCTTTTGCAAAGCAATCAATAACTGTGAACAACCCTGAGGCCTCAAGGCCTTTGTACATTCTTCATATGCTTTCAAACATTTGACTACACATAATTTGTCATTGTCGGAAATGCATTATAATCAATGTGTCTTGACATAGTTTTGGTACGACCTGTAATAGTAAAAGAAACCCCTTCCGGGGTAAACACTCTACCTGTAACGTCGAGTGCTCTCACGTCCGAAGATCTTCTGCATGCTGATAGGCAAAGTAACATGACCAACTTTGCTGATAATTGCTTCCTGGGCAAGAATGTGTTATTCGGCAATCTGTTGAACAGAGAGAGGACTAACGAAACGTCCCACAAACCCGTATGTTTCGGTTTAGGGGGATTAGCTACCCTAATCCCCTTCAGTAGTATATAAACCATCGGGTGCATGCCTACCGGTTTCCCGTCTATCTGGGCATGCCCCGCAGAAATGGCTGAACGGAAATTGTTTACCGAGCGATAGGCTAGGCCACCAGCTGCCTTGTCCGCCAAGAAGTTTAACACATGGGGTAGCTCTGCCCCCACGGGATCCACCTGTCTTCCCATGCACCAATCCACCCAGTTGTTCCAGGCCGTGGAGTAACGCTTCCTGGTAGATGGTGCCCGTGCTTGCTTAATGAATTCCGAAGTTTCGCTCGAAACTCCTGGCAGATGCCACTGTTCCCTGAAAGCCGCCATGACATCAGGGTCAGTCTGCCCTCAAACAGCAGAGGGTGTTGCTCCTGACGAGGGCCCTGCAATAGCCACTCCGAGTCCGGCAGCAACCGTGGGCGATCGCAGCTCCACTGCAACAACTTGGGAAACCAAGCTTGAGACGACAACCACGGTGTCACCATGACCACTTCCGCCCATTGTCTGATCACCTGTGTCATCATCCTGGGGATCAACAAAAACGGGGGAAAGGCGTACTGAATCCCCTGCGACCAATCCTGGAGAAAGGCATCGGTTGCAGTCGCCATCGGATCTGGCCTCCAGCTGAAGAACCTGGGAATCTGATAGGTCAGCCTGGAGGCGAATAGGTCCGTCTGAAAAGGACCCCAAATTGTCTGTAACCACTGAAACACCTGGGGAAGCAGCTTCCAGTCGCTGTAGTCCCGGAGGTGCCTGGAATTCCAGTCCGCTACCTGGTTGGCTTGCCCCGGAATGTACTTCGCTATCTCCGAGATCTGATTCTCGAGGCAATAATGCCAAAGTCCTTGGCCATTTGAACAAGAAGAGACGACCTGGTGCCGCCCAACTTGCTGATATATCTCACTGTGGACACATTGTCCAAACGCAGTAGGATACAACAAGATGTCTGCCTCGGGGATAACGTGCAGATCGCAAACGATCCTGCAAGTTGTTCTAAGCAGTTGATGTGTAGATCGAGCTCTTGCGTAGACCTTCTGCCGCCTGTGGAGATATCTCCGCAGCACGCGCCCCAGCCCCATCTGCTGGCGTCTGACTCGATTACCACCTCTGGTTTTGATCCAAAGATCGCCCTGCCGTTCCTTGCCTCAACATGTCCGAGCCACCATTGTAACTCTGATCGTACCTCCTCTGACAGTGGAATGGAGTCTGTGTACGACAGACCTCTCTGAAGATGTTTGATCTTCAGGCTCTGAAGTGCCCTGTAATGAAGAGGGCCCGGGAATATTGCCTGAATGGATGAGGCCAATATTCCCACTACTCTGGCAATCGCCCTGAGTGTGACTGTCTGACTGTCCAGTAATTTCAGAATTTCCTTCTTCAAGTCCCTCAACTTCGCCTCAGGAAGGCACAGTTGTGCTGCCTGGAAGTCTATCGTGAACCCTAGAAAGTCTATGAACTGTGTCAGAACCGTCACCGATTTCTTCTGATTGATAACAAAACCTTAGCTCTGCAGCAGTGACGTTGTCATGTCTATGTGCTGTTTGAGCGTGGACTGGCACTGCTAAATTATAAGCCTGATCCCCCTCTCCCTGAGATGAGCCACCACTGGCTTCATCACCTTGGTGAAGCACCAGGGAGCTGAGGAGAGGCCGAAAGGAAGAGCCAAATATTCGTAATACTGGCCGTTCCAAAGTAACTGTAGGAACAAGCGGTGTGGAGGAAAAATTGGTATGGACAGATACGCGTCTTTGAGGTCCAGACGGACTAACCAATCTCCGTATTGTAACAAATCCACTAACAGGTGAATACCTTCCATTTTGAAATGGTTGTACGTAAGGAACTGGTTGAAATCCTTGAGGTTGAGCACTAACCTGTTGCCACCTCCTTTCTTCTGAACAATAAAGACGTTGCTGCAGAAACCGCGAGGTCCGCCCTGGCATTGTACAATTGCGTGTTTCTGCAGCAAGTCTGCAATTTCTTTGTCTATGAAACTACGATCTAGTAGGGAAAAATGGAGAGGACAGGGAGGGGACACCTGTGTCGGATGAGAGTAAAAATCCAAATGAAACCCTCGTACAGTCTGCAGAACCCAAGCGTCCTGACTCAAGGTTTGCCATTGTGGAAGACAATGGCGTGTGCGAACCCCCAGTGGACACAGAGAGAGATCTGTTACACTCACCTGTCTTTTGCTGGGATTTGAAGTTGGCCCTGTTGTTTCCCGATTGGAAACGGCCTCTGTTGAAGCCTCTGCGGGATGGGTAAAAGGTACTCCCGCGGGTGGAATCCCAGTCTCCTCTTCCGCGGCCATAGTCACCTCTCTGGGAGCCTTGCTGATAGCCCCGGCCTGATGAGCGGTCCCCGCCTCGCCCGGCCCTGTTGAAAACACCCTGGGTAAGGGCAAGTTTAATACCGCTTTGAGCTTTATCCAAGGCAGTGAATGTCCCCACGTATTTGGACACATCCTTGATGAATCTGTCACCAAACAAGTGGCCATCCGCCAGGGGGCCTGGTTCTGCCTCTGCTAGTTCCGCCAGGTTGCTGTCCATTTTAAGTAGTAAGGATTTGCGCCTCTCTGTGGATATGGCACAGTTCGCATTGCCGATGAGGCAAATAGCGCGCTGAGTCCAGCCTGCCAAAATGTCCGGATCAACTGGTGTGGCACCTTCCTTGGCCGCCAGAGCCATCTCTAGTATCTTTGCTAGGGGACCCACAACATCGAGCATTTTATCTTGGAAGCCCCGCCAAGCACGGTCAAGCCCACGTTTGGGGTCCTTCGAGAATTTTTTCAGGAAGGTCAGCATACTGGCATCGATTTCTGGAGTTTCAGCCACGCTGTCCGGAAGGTCCGGGTGGGGACACTCGAATTTCAAACGATTGCGGACTTCTCTAGAGAAGCTCTTCCGCAGGTTGTCATGAAGATATTCAGACACCGCAGGGGGTGGGACCCAGTCTGAGGACCGGGGGTGCATAATGTCTGATGGGTCAAAAGTGAAAGGAGTGCTGACCTTGTCTGCTGCAGCCTTAGGGGCCACTTTGGCCTTCTTTGGGGGAGGAGGTTCCTCTGAAGTATCAATATCTGTATCTGTGTTGGTGGTAGTGGTGTCTGTATCCACCGGAGCCGGGCGATTAGCTTTCGCCTTCCCGCCCGCCTAAGTGTGTTCCGCCATACCTGACGCTGGCAGAGATGCCAGAGGTTGAGAATGCGGCCACTGATCTTGGGAATTCGAAGTAGTGGCTGGGGAAGGGGCCTGCTCCTTCGTCTGTTTCTTTGGTTTGTCATATCCATGACGCTTAGCAACCCCTTCTAGTTACTTCCTGATAGGGCGAAGTGCCACAGCTAGTGCCTGCTGCACCGTTTGAGGAACCTTAGTCTCCATGGCTTTGTTCACTGAAGCCTGGACTGAGGCATCTAAAGCCTCAACAATGTTGTCCTCTAGCACAGCTTCCTGCTGTCCTTCTCCAACTTCCTCCTCTCCTCCATAATACTCCTCTGGGTCTTGTGCCCACTCTTCCATCTTGCCTGGAGTAAATAACACACTGGGACAGATCCCTGCTGTTCACACTCAGGAGGGATAAGGGGGAGGGGGTCAGCCCACAGCACACTGACAAATTTGGAACGTTACCTAAACCCCCTCAGCAAAGCTGTACTCAATAAGGTCAGAGACCTGGTCAATTATTCCCAGGAGCGTGTGCTCACTCCAGAGGCCTCTTATTTTACAACCTTTTTACTAATTTTGAAAGGCGATCACCCAGGGAGCCTGCCGGTGTGTGGGACGCACAGCAAATGCGTCCTGTGTCTGCTCGGGGATCGCGCCGAGGCGCGCAGCCCAAACGTGACCAAATCCTACTGAAAACAAGCCCAAATTGGTCAGCGTTTTGGGCGCGCGCGTCGGCCGTGAGCCACCCGGCCTGAACGTGGAGGGCGTACCAGGGGAGCCCAATGCGCGCTGAAGCGCTACCGGGGAACGGCTCCTCTGCTGAATGCGACCGGCTCCCTGCCGGTCAAAGACCGTGAAACAGAAGCGCTTGAAGCGCATGGTGAAAACTCAGCGTCAAAAGCCAGTAGAACCCGGCGACGCCAGACACAGAGTCCCTGAGCGCCTCAACGCGCGACTAACCCATAAATGTTCACCACAACAAAATAAGCGTAATACATATATCAAATAAATCGTAAACGCTAGCCATAAGCAAGTAAGGCACATAAACTGAATAAATCACATAAACATGTCATAAGCATTCAATCCACACAAAAATATCCCCATGCTAAAGCAGAGTGAGGGGACCAGTAAATAGGTGCACTTAACTCTTGCTGTGAGCAGCAAAGAAAGAGGATGATGGGAGCACGCAAGGGGTTCTTATGGACTATGGGCACGTGCCTATACTCATGTGTACTCATGGGAAATGTAATTTGTTTTACTGTTATTTATGAAAATATACATTTTCATTGGCTGCTGTGTTCAATGCAGTAAAGATTGAGAAGCATAATCTGAAGCCTCCGGTCCTGTAATAGAATCAGCTCCGGAATAGTTAAGATGGCCACCACTGACATTGAATGACGTGATGACGTGGGTAGCTAGGAAACCATATAAATAAAATGGTCGAAGATGCGTGGTGATGCTAAACGCAACGTGACAGCAAGTTGATACGCAGCTTGTAGAAAACGCGTTGACGTAGAGATACTTCTCACTCTGCAAGCTTCCACAGTACACGCTGACGTAAGAATAATCGTCACACAGCTTCACTTCAAAGTGCAGTCATCCATACGCTGGAATCCACGCGCTGGGATCCTGGCACACGTAATCATTCAACGAAGTAATCGCGCGCCGAAATCCAAACATCCACGATATTGCACAGGAATCCTAACATCCACGATCCTCACAAAAGGTAAATAAAATCACAGTACCTTAAATGTGAAGTACACAAACTCAGTTTCCCTCGAAAGGAACGCCAAAAAATAGAAATAAGTCTGGAGCGAATACAATTAAATCCGTTGAAGTCCTCAAACTTCTCACGAATAATAAAAATATAAAATGGTCCAGTGTGTCAGCACTAAAGACCCTCGTCGCCAATGTAAAGAAGTGCAGAAGGCAAATATACAAGAAATATATAATTTATTAAGTGCTGAAATTGCGACCCACTGGAGCCAAGAAGAAAGCAAACCGTTTTTTACCAACCAACTCTAACAAATTCCATTCTACGAATACATCACTACGTTCTAAATATTACATACACAAATTCTGGATGACATCAGGACAATCTAACACTCTTATGTTAGAGATAAACAAAAGACCTATTACCACAGAAAGGCCCTTAAGTTAAAGTGTGGCAGTCTGGTCTCCAGGTGGGTGGGTGGTGTTGTGGCATTGCAAAGGCCCTCAAGTTAAAGTGTGGTACCCTGCCCACCAGGGGGAGCTGTGGCCTCACAAAGGCATGTGCAGCTAGGCCTTCATTAGACAAGGGGACAACAGCAAGTGTCAAGAGTAGAGGCACAGAAAACAAGTTAGTCGTATCTGCACGAGCAAGAAACAGGGTGACGTCAGTGCAAGGCACAAGCCTTAAGTCTACCATCACAGTATGTTTACAGCTGGGGGAAAATGCAGTGGGCCAGCGTGACAGGTGTCCTTAACATAAATATTTAAGTTTAACCCTTCCAGCTCTGAGGAAAAAAACCTTGATAATCTGTGACAGCATCAAAATGTGATCTTCCAAGTGCCGTCCAGTTTGAATACTTCTGAGGAAAACTTGATTTGCTCCCAAGGACTCAGCTCCAAGACATTTGTCCTAGCTGTTAATATTCAAGCAATTTCCATAACAACATTGTAAGACTTTCGATTTATACAACCCTGAAGCTGCAGTTCTACATTAGTAGGCACTATGCCATGTCTGATCCTCTGGTAGAAGGGATCGCATGCTTTCATGATCAGCGAAGGTGAGATCAGAGTGGCACCTGCCGCCAAAGGGGAAGGCCCCCAAATTCACAGAAGCCGTCTGTGACACCAGCACCGGGGATACTACCAATCTGCATATGAAGAGGTGCTGATGGTATGTCTCTTCAGAGGCCGGGCTGTGCTGAAGGTATGTCTCTTCAGATGATGGGAGATACTGAGGGTATGTTTCTTCAAAAGACGGGATGTGCTGATGTATGTCTCTTCAGATGACAGGCTGTGCTGATGTATGTCTCTTTAGATGACAGGTTGTGCTGAGGGTATGTCTCTTCAGATGCCGGGAGGGTCTGATGGTATGTCTCAATGACATCAGGATGCTGCTTTTCCAATCCTGGACTTTTCTTTTACATGTCACTGTTATCATGTGTGTTACCCAGGCTACATGATCTGATAAATCACTTGATCGCCTCAAAAACAGCAATTTTATTCAGTCAGCACAGTCTGGTTGTTGGCAAACATCATGGGCAAAACATACACATCATGTTCGAGAGCCCCTAATTAATCAGGTGTTACTGGGCCTCAATTATGAGAGCCTTTTACCTCTGGAGTCCTAGGCCTTACCTCACTGTTGAACCCAAAACACCTGACGCTCTAGGGACCGAGGCGGAGCACCCCGAGTCTGAACCCAAAACACCTGACGCCCTGGGTACCAAGGTGGAGCACCCCAAGTCTGAACCCAAAACACCTGACGCTCTGGGGACCGAGGTGGAGCACCCCAAGTCTGAACCCAAAACACCTGACGCCCTGGGTACCGAGGCGAAGCAACCCAAGTCTGAACCCAAAACACCTGACGCCCTGGATACCGAGGCGGAGCACCCCAAGTCTGAACCCAAAACACCTGACGCCCTGGGTACCAAGGCGGAGCACCCCAAGTCTGAACCCAAAACACCCGACACTCTGCGGACCGAGGTGGAGCACCCCAAGTCTGAACCCAAAACACCCGACACTCTGGGGACCGAGGCGGAGCACCCCAAGTCTGAATCCAAAACACCTGACGCCCTGAGTACCGAGGCGGAGCACCCCAAGTCTGAACCCAAAACACCCGACACTCTGGTGACCAAGGCGGAGCACCCCAAGTCTGAACCCAAAACACCTGATGCCCTGGGTACCTAGGTGGAGCACCCCAAGTCTGAACCCAAAACACCTGACGGCCTGGGCACCGAGGTGGAGCACCCCAAGTCTGAACCCAAAACACCTGACGCTCTAGGGACCGAGGCAGAGCACCCGAGTCTGAACCCAAAACACCCGACGCTCTGGGGACCGAGGCGGAGCACCCCAAGTCTGAACCCAAAACACCTGACGCTCTGGGGACCGAGGCGGAGCACCCCGAGTCTGAATCCAAAACACCTGACGCGCTGATAATGAGGCGGAGCACCCCGAGTCTGAACCCAAAACACCCGACGCTCTGGGGACCGAGGTGGAGCACCCCAAGTCTGAACCCAAAACACCTGACGCTCTGGGGACCGAGGTGGAGCACCCCAAGTCTAAACCCAAAACACCTGACGCCCTGGGTACCGAGGCGAAGCAACCCAAGTCTGAACCCAAAACACCTGACGCCCTGGATACCGAGGCGGAGCACCCCAAGTCTGAACCCAAAACACCTGACGCCCTGGGTACCAAGGCGGAGCACCCCAAGTCTGAACCCAAAACACCCGACACTCTGCGGACCGAGGTGGAGCACCCCAAGTCTGAACCCAAAACACCCGACACTCTGGGGACCGAGGCGGAGCACCCCAAGTCTGAATCCAAAACACCTGACGCCCTGGGTACCGAGGCGGAGCACCCCAAGTCTGAACCCAAAACACCCGACACTCTGGTGACCAAGGCGGAGCACCCCAAGTCTGAACCCAAAACACCTGATGCCCTGGGTACCTAGGTGGAGCACCCCAAGTCTGAACCCAAAACACCTGACGGCCTGGGCACCGAGGTGGAGCACCCCAAGTCTGAACCCAAAACACCTGACGCTCTAGGGACCGAGGCAGAGCACCCGAGTCTGAACCCAAAACACCCGACGCTCTGGGGACCGAGGCGGAGCACCCCAAGTCTGAACCCAAAACACCTGACGCTCTGGGGACCGAGGCGGAGCACCCCGAGTCTGAATCCAAAACACCTGACGCGCTGATAATGAGGCGGAGCACCCCGAGTCTGAACCCAAAACACCCGACGCTCTGGGGACCGAGGCGGAGCACCCCGAGTCTGAACCCAAAACACCTGACGCGCTGGTAACGAGGAAGAGCACCCCGAGTCTGAACCCAAAACACCTGACCCTGAGGGGACAGAGGCAGAGCACCCCAAGTCTGACCCCAAAACACCTGACGCTCTGGGGACCGAGGCGGAGCAACCCAAGTCTGAACCAAAAACACCCAACGCTCTGGGGACCGAGACGGAGCACCCCAAGTCTGAACCCAAAACACCTGACGCTCTGGGGACCGAGGCGGAGCAACCCGAGTCTGAACCCAAAACACCTGACGCTCTGGGGACCGAGGTGGAGCACCCCGAGTCTGAACCCAAAACACTTGACGCGCTGGTAACGAGGCGGAGCACCCTGAGTCTGAACCCAAATCCCCTGACGCTCTGGGTACTGAGGTGGAGCACCCCAAGTCTGAACCCAAAACACCTGACGCGCTGGTAACGAGGCGGAGCACCCCGAGTCTGACCCCGAACACCTGACGCTGAGGTGACCGAGGCAGAGCACCCCAAGTCTGAACCCAAAACATCTGATGCTCTGGGGACTGAGGCGGAGCACCCCAAGTCTGAACCCAAAACACCTGACGCTCTGGGGACCGAGGCGGAGCACCCCGATTCTGAACCCAAAACACCTGACGCTCTGGTACCGAGGCGGAGCACCCCAAGTCTGAACCCAAAACACCTGACTCTCTGGGGACCGAGGTGGAGCACCCCAAGTCTGAACCCAAAACACCTGACACTCTGGGGACCGAGGCGGAGCACCCCAAGTCTGAACCCAAAACACCTGATGCTCTGGGGACCGAGGCGGAGCACCCCAAGTCTGAACCCAAAACACCTGACGCTCTGGGGACCGAGGCGGAGCACCCCGATTCTGAACCCAAAACACCTGACGCTCTGGTACCGAGGCGGAGCACCCCAAGTCTGAACCCAAAACACCTGACTCTCTTGGGACCGAGGTGGAGCACCCCAAGTCTGAACCCAAAACACCTGACACTCTGGGGACCGAGGCGGAGCACCCCAAGTCTGAACCCAAAACACCTGACGCTCTGGTACCGAGGAGGAGCACCCCAAGTCTGAACCCAAAACACCTGACTCTCTGGTACCGAGGAGGAGCACCCCAAGTCTGAACCCAAAACACCTGACTCTCAGGTACCGAGGCGGAGCACCCCAAGTCTTGCTCAGGGAGGTGGAGTACGATAGAGACTCGCTCGCCAATCACGAAAATAAGAGTTCAAAACTCATTGTCCAACGAGTGCATTCACTTGTAAACTCAAAGGGCCAGATTTACAAGCTCCTTGCGCCACTTTTGCGTATCTTTTCCCATGTTAAAAGTGAGCAAAAGTGGCGCATGGGGCTTGTAAATCTGGTCAAAGTGCATTAATAATGACACACAGGTAAACACTGCACACAAACTGCAGGGGGCAAAAATAATGCACACAGTTACACCTCAGGAAAGCTCTGTGTTGGGGAGTCAGTCAGTGTTGACTTTAGACGACTCCAAGACTTGTGTAGTTCAGGGCACAGTAATGAAACAATCAGTGTGAAGTCCAATAAAAGCAGCGGCGGGGCTGGTAGGTTACAATATCCTGACATTCCTTCATGGCTGAAGCTGACATCAGTCTGGATATGGAGCGGCTGTTTCGAGGTTATTTCAGCGTCTCTTACTATCTGGCGTCGTCTCTCCTGTCCGAGTGTTCAACGTGACTCACTCAGTCTTTAGATTTTGCTTCAGCTGACCACAAATAGTTTTGATTTTTTTACCGACTTTTCAGTTTTCAGCAACAACAATGCCTCCACTTGTCCTCATTGCACTGAATTTGAGGACATCGAAACTCGGGTAAGAAGACTGAAAACAAAGCCTTCTGCCTGATGGAAAGTGGAAATGTTGAGACAAAGTAGTCCTGTTAATAATTCAGGCAGGTCTAATGCTGGTATTTTAACAAGCATTGGCAAAGCCAGCAGCTCTAGATTGTTTTTTTCATTTGTAAACCAGACTATCTTTGCCAATAATAACAATACAACTTGAATTAAGGTGACTTCTGTTGTAATCCCCATCTATTATTTCTGTTACACCCCATTTTTCCTTCAGCTCACTTTAAAGTCCACCCGCCTCTTCCCCTGAATCTTTGCTACAGTCCCCGCCCCATCCTTATGCATAGACAGTGGGGGCAATGTCATCACGCAGCCTAAAATGTGCAGCGCGACCTTCAATATGCTCTTCTTGTCGTTTCCCAGATGTCTTTGAGGGACAACTGATGGGCCCTCTTTGCAGGACAGTAAAGTTTTTGAGACACTTAGGGCCACACTTGTGATCACAGCCGCAGGCCAGCGTGCAGCAGAGAGTCCTGAAGAAAACTCTAACATCAATCATTCTGTTCTTAGCTAGGAATATGGACACCCACTGAAGAGGAGAGTACAAATACACACAATGTAAAGCAAAACATATAACATAATAGAACCCCTTTTATTTGTACACCACTTATATTGCGGCCCTGGCCATTTCCAGACACTGCTGACTTTGATTTACCCAGGATCACACATTGAGGTTAAATTGAAATGCTGTGACTGGTATGTAGATCTAGCGGATCCACATGGGTAGCGCTTCTGCAGATAGCATTGCTCATTCCCTCTGTGGTAGTTCAGGGGCATCTTGGACAATGTCGATGTTTCGTGAAGCTTTCGTGCACAGACACACTTAGGGCTATTTAAAGACACATTAGGAATCGCGGACACTGGGATCCAATAAGGAGTATTTTCAGTTGCCACCGCGCCCACTTAGTGCTTTTACTCTTCCGTGTCTGAGTCATGCTAATGTTAGAGTTTGACACAACTATGGACAGTAATATGTTTTCTTTCAAACTTGATAACTTAACGGTGACCTGGTGAACCCGTATCCATCTCAATGGTGCTCGGTTCCTCGATCGTAGCAGCTGATGTGGCCCTAGCACACAGGACTCTGCAGGGACGCAGCGTTCAGAGTCCCCTCGGAGGGGCAGTGATAACGCTCTGGAGTCCAATAGAGATTTCTTCAGGCTTCTCTGAGGCAGCTCCAGACGCGCTCCCCGGAGGCGGCTGGTCTTTAACCGACTCCTGGACCCAGAGGAGGTCACGCCATAACCTTCTATCAGATGACGTTCTGGGTCTGCTTAAAGCTACACCACAGAGCATGTATAGCCTCCATTCACCTCTGGCGCTGCTGTTGGTTTAGAACGTATTACAGGGGATGAAACTGATGTGTTACAATTTTTGGGAGGACTTCGGAAGAGATCCACAAGCTCCTCCGTAGACCCGCCTCTGACGGGACCACCGGTCAGACACAAAGTGTGGATGAAAATGCATAAATGAGAAATGTTGCCAATATCTCTTTATATCCATGAAACCCTTTAGACTTCCAGCTTTGAAAGGTTAGCCAGCTCTCTTAGTGACAGCGGTGAGTCTGCAGCTGTGTTTTGTTTGTGAAAGTATGTTAGTGCACCGGTGATGCCACATCTGGGTATGACAGGCTGTGCCAGACACGGAGGGCTGTGTCTGCACCGGTGATGCCACATCTGGGTATGAAAGGCTGTGCCAGGCACGGAGGGCTGTGTCTGCACCGGTGATGCCACATCTGGGTATGAAAGGCTGTGCCAGGCACGGAGGGCTGTGACTGCACCGGTGATATCACATCTGGGTATGAAAGGCTGTGCCAGGCTCGGAGGGATGTGCCAGCACTGGTGATGCCACATCTGGGTATGAAAGGCTGTGCCAGGCATGGAGGGCTATGCACACACCAGGGATGCCACATCTGGGTATGAAAGGCTGCCAGCCACGGAGGGCTGTGCCAGGGCCGGTGATGCCACATCTGGGCATTAAATGCTGTGATTTGGCATATGATGTCTGTCTGGTATATGATGGCTGTGATCCAGCGCTCTGTTTGGAAAATTGTCTCAATAACACTACCTTTTACCTCAATACTCACTATTATTCATAAACACTTATATAGGCCCATAATACCAATGAGACAATTTTTGAGTAACTGAATCTAGTGGTGTGATTAACCAAAATTATTCACATAATATTTACATTATTATATACAACTGCAGTTTATCTATCTTTACCATGGTTTTATACATTAATCATTAATTAATCAAACCACTTAGGCGATTGGATCAACTGATGGAAAGTAGACCATGAATAAACAAGACCAGCTTGTCTTTTCAAATCTAATTTTATTAACTTTATTTTTCATTAAAAAACAAGCATTTACGTTTAGAATCTTTATTTTATAAGCGATTAAGAAAGCAACATTTTAATAAGGAAATGAATTAATAAACTGACATTTTTAAAGCAAGCTCAGAAACATTAAATTTTACCGAATAACAGTTTCCATTGCCTAAATCTATTTCCCTGTCTATTTCTCACTTCACCTAGAAAGGAAAAATCATTTAAAGTCTGCTGTCCTTACATGAGCCAAAGGTCCAACAGCATGTCACATCATTCAGGAATCGGAAAGTAAGAGTGAGTGAGAGATTCCCTGCTCATCTCCGATTCTTGACCAAGTCCAGGCTTCACATAAGCCCTAGTGTCTTTTTTTCCACATCTTTCAGCTTCCTCAAGAAAGTAACTTTTCCTCGAGTTTCGAACATTTACTTCCTAACCTCGACAGACACTTTAAGTTCCTGTCCTTGAGCCTTTTCTCCATGAGCACGTTCAATTCAATCAAAGAACTGCTTTTTCAATCAACGATGACAGTACAGTAAAAATCTTCACAGCCACGCATGTGCAAAGACTTCACTCTGGACAAGCTTTTGCATCTGCAGCTCTATCAGCCATGTTTTCTAAACCACCTTTAGGCCTCACTTTGGAAACTATTATTAAACAAACACAAGACATCAATTAATTAAAGAATTGAGACCCATTCTGTTACCCACCCCCTTTACTAAATAATCCTGTTAATTATGTTACCTAGCAAAAAGCACAATCAGGCAGCATTATAATTACTTTTCCTTTAGGACCTGCACGAACTCCATGAACTTTCGTCACAGATAAGACATAACATAAGCACACAAAATAAGCAGTAGTTATGTAGTTAAACAGCTGCATTTAATACTGACAAAGACAATACACAAGGTTAATTTATTATTTTTTCGTTTGCGTTTGCAACATAAAGCACATTAGTTTATCCCACATGTATTGATGAATGTATTCTTAAACTAAGTTGATTAGTAATTTCACCACAAGCTTATTAATTTAATTACTGTTATGAGGGATTAACTTCACAAGTTTGAACAAAATCTTGTTCTTCACCTTGCTTCATCAACTCCCTCATCTGGTGATTTCTAAATTACCAAATAATGCCCACAATGTATACATTTTCAACCCTTGAACATGTTTTGGACTTTCTTAATATTAGTATTTCTAAACTTTAGATTCATCTGGTTTTCTGCATTTTTCATATTGAGTTCTCCGAAACTCTTCTAATTCTATTTCTTTTTCTTTTTCTTTTCTTAGTTTGCAAATTCTTTTCTATTACATGTTTTCTTCTCTTGTGTATCATGCAACTAATTTTTAACAAAAGTATCGCTATAGCTATGACTATTAAAGGAAAAACTATTTTACCTATAATTGAATTACCAATCCCTTGAAACCAATGTTTAATTGCTGCAAATCTTTTACTTAAACGTTCTGAAAAACTTTCATCTTCTAAAGGTTCAACTTCATTATGTAATTCAGTAATATTTTTTTATATACATTTCTATATTCTGACTTTTGTCAGGTATGTAAGTACAACAATGCTGAACATGTAAAATTCCACAGACTCCACCCTCTTTTGCTAGCAAAATGTCTAGGGCAAGACGATTTTGCATCACCATAGTTCTCATAGCAATAAGCTCTGTATTCACTAATTGAAATCCACTTGCAGTATCTGTTGACAATCTATCAACAATTGTAGACATTTTTCTGATTTTATTTGCATTCAGGGTTATTCCTACCATAGGTATTAATGCACCAAATATGTCTCCCATTATTTCAGAAAAGCTTTCCCTTCTAAATGTATTCAAGTTATTACTAATTTCGAATGAACCTTTTGCATTTCTATCTATATGAAAAAAAATTGGAAAAACTAAACCTATATAACACGTCCCATACCAATGGTCTGGGAGATTGTAATAAGCCTTATCCCCACAAACAAAATAAATTCCAGGAAAAATTGGATCTTTGCCTCCTTTAAATCCCCAACCCCCTATAATACGATAAGTGTCTTCACATTGACTTGCACCTACAAAATAATTATCAAACAAAGTATTAACTCTTCTTATACAAAATTTTCCACTAACAGGTTTATCTATGTGAATTGCAACATTTTAATTTCTACTATTAAGCTTATCATCTTCCATCAGCCAAAATTTAGACTTAATATGTTTCGACATCTCATTTCGCTTGTGAATTGCCCTTCTCTCTTCCACCATATTTAAGAACGTCTTCTCTTCTGTTCTCAATTTACATGTTAAATTATTTCTAAAAGCGTACTGATAAGTGAGTTCACTAGTCTCTAGGAAAAATTCCCTCATCTGTTTAGCATATTTCACTTTATTCAAGCTATCTTCAACTTTTAAATTTGCAAAAATCTCATCAAAATCTGAATAATAATATTACAAATGTCCAGTTTGATAAAACAAACTAGCTATTACACTACATGTTATGCCATAAGTAAGAGGAAGCATATTATACGTAACACCTTCAGACACAGAAGTAGGTAACTTCACACAAATGTAGCAGTCTTTTGCGTCCATCACCTTAACATATTCAGGTAAAAGTCTTGAAAAGGTATTACTAGAAAAATCTCCCACAGATCTATCTTGATGAATCTCTGGTTTATGTACAATAAATTTATCAGTCTTATCAACTTTATCATGATTAACCACAACTTTACTAGTCATGTTAGTTTTATACATCTCTTTATCTATTCCAAAAGGAAATATGACAGTTAAAATTAACCAAACTAAAATTATCAAAATTACACATATTGAAGACAATTTGCAACATCTTTTGAAAACTGAGCATCTCGAATTATTATTAGTAGAAGGCATCTTTACTAAAAAGAAAAATGAAAAATGAAAAATTACTAAATATACTCCCCTCTTTTTTTTTCAACAGATAACTTTATTTTCTAACAGCTTTTCTTCGACCTTATGTCATACATCAATGTGTTTTACAGCTAACACAATTTCTTCGACCTTGTGTCACCTAACACAATTTCTTCAACCTTGTGTCACCTAATGAACAAAATCAATCATTATCACTTGCATCATCTACATTTCCTTGACTACTATTTACTTCTAATACTGGTGGAATTATAATATAGGTCCACTCAGGTGATTTGTACTTCGGATTTGGCTTTATTACTCTTTTTGCTCTGCTGTTTATCACTTCTATTTTCTTTCCAGCTTGTTTTTTCTTATTTGAGTCTTCTTCCTTTTGACTTGTGATCTCATTCACCTGCTCTTTTGCTTTATTCATTAATTTAAATTTTAGACCTTCGTTTTCATTTGGCCAATTATCCCCTTTTCTTGTTAATTTCCTTTTCGGTTCCGCTAAATTATACTCCACTCTCCAAGCTCTTTTTCTTGATCTTTTCACTTTTGATTCATCTCCACTATCATCTGTTTCACTTTCAGTGTTATCAGCTAATTCATTAATATTCAGTTTTATTGTATCAGATTCTTCTGTAGATTCAGGTACTTCTTTACTCAGCAGTTTCACTCTGTTAGGAACATCATCCTTATAGCTGGTACTTGAAATTTCTTCTTCTTATTCCTCAATTACTTCCAAATCACCAGTTTCAGAATTTTCGTTCCTTCTTCCAGAGCTTCCAATCTGCTTTTCAATACTCTCCTGATCTTGATCTTGAATCACTTCTTGTTCAGTTTCCTTTTCTAATTTTTGATCTAGCAGATATTCATCATTTTCATTTTCTTCAGAATCTTGTATCACAATTTCTTCATTTTCTTCATTCAATGCTTCATTCACATTTGAATTTTCCAGATGTTGACTTTCTTGTCGATCTTCAGGATCTGGATTTCTTTCAGGTTCTTCTTATGAATCTGAATCAGCTGTTGTTTCACCGTTGTCAGGATTCTCAGGTGTTGGCACACGTATGGTGTGGCTAGCATGAATCCATCTCTTCAATCCCCTACACTTTACTGCATTTGTTGTGACTAATATCACCTGTCTTGCCTTCTGCCACCTTGGTACTAGGCAATTTCTTCTTCGATGTACTTTTGTCCTTACCCAGTCTCCTGGTAACAGATCATGAGCTTGTTCTTTCTCTTTTGTAATTACTTCAGTTCCCACCTGATGGAACACAGAAGTCATCACATCAGATAGATTTTTGCAGTAATCCATAATGACGCTATCATTAATGCTCAACAGTTTATCAACTGGAACAAATGCTTGCCTCATTACCATGCCCATTATTATCTCATGAGGACTCAATCCTGTTTTTCTATCTTGAATGCTTCTCAAAGACATCAAAACAAGTGGAAGTGCATCTGTCCACTCCATTCCTGTTGCGAGGCACATTTTTGCTATTCTGTTTTTTATTGTACCATTCACTTGCTCAACAACACCTGATGCTTCTGGTCTGTAAGCACAATGTAATTTTTGCTTTATATCCAGTGCTTCACAAATTAATTTTAGCAATCTGTTTTCAAAATGTGTGCCACGATCTGTCTCAATCGTCACTGGAAAACCATACCTTGGTATGATTTCTCTCAAAAGCAATTTTGCCACAGTAATTGAATCATTGTGACGTGTTGGGAATGATTCCACCCATCTTGAAAATAAACAGATTATTACCAAGACATATCTGAGTTTGTTGTGAGGTGGCATGTCAATGAAGTCAAGCTGTATTCTGGTAAATGGACCACCCTCCCGTCCTATGGTTCCCATGCTTACAACAGTTTTTTCAGTTTTAACGTCTTTATTTCGAAGTTTTCCTTCATAAAAGACAAGCATATAAAATACATGCACAAAACACACGGTTAATATGTACACATTTATACAAACAATTAGATTATTCAAGAATCTGGTTTAAAAAAAAAAAATTAAATAGTATAGAAAGACGTTTATGTCAATGTTAATGCAGATATAAGGAGTCAATTCAGGAATGCTACCCAGGAAAAATAGGTTAACATGTTTGATACTCAGCTATTGGCTCTTCAGAAGTACATATAATACAAGGTAAAAGAGACATATGCCCAACCTATAGGAGCTTTTTCCTCGCTTAAGAACATAGTACATAAAAACCACTTACTGACTGGGTTAAAATGTAAGCTTAACCCTTAATAAAAGCTACTCAAACATTGCGGTGTTTATAGAATAGGTCATAACTATGAGGGGCTGGTGAGCTAATACCACCTCTTTCTAGCAAGTAATTGTATGCTGCTATAGATCTTGGTAGGGGGATGTGTGTGGTACACGGATAAAAATCATACAAATCCCAAATGGAGATGGGGCCGTCGCCTTCGTGGGGCTGGGAGGATCGTAAGTAGGGGACGATGTTCCTATTTCTGAATTTAACAAGGATTAGGTCCCCGGGAATGTCCTTAGGTAGTGACCCTAACCAGCCCACCCTTCTGACACTCAGGATACCACCATCCTTATTGGGTGGCAGGGGTCTATTTTTAGCTAACCAGAAAATGACCTTGTGTAATAGGTCCTGAGAACTCTCAGGTTTCCTGTGAGCGGAAACTGGTACTCCTGCAAGAACAAGCACAAAGGGGGCGGCTTCCGGAGGTAAGTCTATGCGTGCTGTTCTGTTTGGCTCTGCTCTAACAGCAGAGTAATTTGTTAACAAATGATGAAGGGCAGTTTTAGTAACCAGTGGGGGATGACTCTTGGGAGGCTGTCTTTCAATCTGGACATTTTTTCTTGTATTAAACAAAAGTTAATGGGCGGTTTTAGTAGCAGGTGAAACAGTTTTGGTTATGTCAGTTAACATAGGCACTTCAAGTCCAGTTAGTGGAATGGAACAAATGGGTGTTGCCATCTTTATAACGGGTGAAGAGTTGGATTTAATAGCAGACTCTATACTTGTCAGCCGATCCCCTAAAGCGGTAATTCGTTCTAGCAAGGGTGCTATTACAGAGCTTAACAACAGTTCGAGCTGAGGCAGTAATTGTAATTGAGGCGATGACACTTTATCATCCAAACATTCAGCGACCCCCCTGGATGTGGTAGAGTTTATAGCAGGCGATGGAGGATCGATGCAGAGTTTTTGTATTTTGGATTGGAGTTCGTAATCATTTGCCCCGTCATGTTTCCTTTTCACACTTTGGCCCAGCGTCAGAGAAGTAGCCTGGATGTTATCCTCATTTGGTGATAGGGAAAGTTCACAAGATCTGCCAGGTGTTAATACTAAGGCCTTTTACGGGGGAGGGGGATATTACTGGAATAAATTTAGTCCCGCACAGAGCGTTTAGTTCCTCCCAGTAGGACAAATGTGGCAAACTAACGGGGGTATGTGACGGGGATAGCATTTGGCGACGGTCATCGATATCTGTATCACAGCTAGTGGTAGGTGAAGTGTAGCTCTGAATAAGTTTTTCCATTCTCTGGCTGTAGTGTAGAAAGTTTAGTAAGTTAGTATGCCCCCTTATTTATCACTAATAATAAAGTATGTTCAAAAATAGTGACAGTGATGAGGTAGCCGAGAAGTCCGTGAATAGTCTTGTGAATGGTATACAGTACTATACCTTTCTCTGCAGTGAAGCCAAGAGAGGTGGCCCGTCCCGTCCACCTCGTGCCTCTGAGGGCCACAGAGGGCCCGCCCTTTGCCCGGGCTTAGCCCCGGGCGCTCCCGCGCGCTCCCGCGCGCTCCCGCGCAGCTAGTAGCTGTCGCACTTGTAGTTTCGTCTAAAGGCGGGCAGTGGGCGGGGCTGACAGGGTGCGCGCAGACCAGCTGTCAAAGGTCAGGCAGGGACTCCTGGGAGAGCGAGTCTCTGCGGCACTACACACCTGTGCTAGATGGCAAGCCTCTCCGCCCACATGCTCAGCAAGTCCCTCGGCAGTGGCTCCAGGCACCAACCCTGTCCTCGCAGCGGCACCCGCGAAGCGGGTGCTGCAAGTTGTGGCGGAATTCTGGCAACAAAACACGTCCCACGAAGGTCTCCTCCCCAGGGCTCCCACTTGCTGTGGGGTAAGAAGCCGATTTTATGCAGTATGTCGGGCAGTGGGCGGGGCTGACAGGGTGCGCGCAGACCAGCTGTCAAAGGTCAGGCAGGGACTCCTGGGAGAGCGAGTCCCTGCGGCGCTACACACCTGTGCTAGATGGCAAGCCTCTCCGCCCACACGCTCAGCAAGTCCCTCGGCAGTGGCTCCAGGCACCAACCCTGTCCTCGCAGCGGCACCCGCGAAGCGGGTGCTGCATTTTTTCGGCGGAATTCTGGCAACAAAACACGTCCCACGAAGGTCTCCTCCCCAGGGCTCCCACTTGCTGTGGGGTAAGAAGCCGATTTTATGCAGTATGCCGGGCAGTGGGCGGGGCTGACAGGGTGTGCGCAGACCAGCTGTCAAAGGTCAGGCAGGGACTCTTGGGAGAGCGAGTCCCTGCGGCGCTACACACCTGTGCTAGATGGCAAGCCTCTCCGCCCACACGCTCAGCAAGTCCCTCGGCAGTGGCTCCAGGCACCAACCCTGTCCTCGCAGCGGCACCCGGGAAGCGGGTGCTGCAAGTTGTGGCGGAATTCTGGCAACAAAACACGTCCCACGAAGGTCTCCTCCCCAGGGCTCCCACTTGCTGTGGGGTAAGAAGCCGATTTTATGCAGTATGCCGGGCAGTGGGCGGGGCTGACAGGGTGCGCGCAGACCTGCTGTCAAAGGTCAGGCAGGGACTCCTGGGAGAGTGAGTCCCTGCGGCGCTACACACCTGTGCTAGATGGCAAGCCTCTCCGCCCACACGCTCAGCAAGTCCCTCGGCAGTGGCTCCAGGCACCAACCCTGTCCTCGCAGCGGCACCCGCGAAGCCGGTGCTGCAAGTTGTGGCGGAATTCTGGCAACAAAACACGTCCCACGAAGGTCTCCTCCCCAGGGCTCCCACTTGCTGTGGGGTAAGAAGCTGATTTTATGCAGTATGCCGGGCAGTGGGCGGGGCTGACAGGGTGCACGCAGACCAGCTGTCAAAGGTCAGGCAGGGACTCCTGGGAGAGCGAGTCCCTGCGGCGCTACACACCTGTGCTAGATGGCAAGCCTCTCCGCCCACACGCTCAGCAAGTCCCTCGGCAGTGGCTCCAGGCGCCAACCCTGTCCTCGCAGCGGCACCCGCGAAGCGGGTGCTGCAAGTTGTGGCGGAATTCTGGCAACAAAACACGTCCCACGAAGGTCTCCTCCCCAGGGCTCCCCTACAACAGTTTTTCTGTTTGGATTGATCTGTTGACAGATAAGACACCTTTGACAAAAAAGACTCTGCTATTATTCTGAATTTCGGATTGTACCATATTTGTCTGAATAATCTAATCATTGAATCTCTACCAATATGTCCTGGACCATGGTACATGCGTGCCATGTCAGAAATCATACTATCTGGCCTTACTGGTCTGTCATCTTTGTAAACCCAAACCTCATCTTCTTCTCTTTGTCTGCATCCTGCTTTTAACCATGTGTTTTTCTCCTCATCATGTGCCTCATCTTGCAACTGTTTTACTCCCTGCCAAGTCTCAACTACAGATGTTAGCATAAGTGAGTTCAAAACATGTTCATTTTCTTTTTCCCGATTAATGGACACATTTTGTTTTGCACGGAATTTTGCTATTGAGTCAGCATGAGAATTTCCTTTTGTTATGTAATCCTCACCTTTTTTATGTGCTGTGCACTTTACTACTGCAATTTTTTCTGGTAGCTGAATTCCATCAATCAATCTTTTAATCAACTGAGCATTTCTTATTGGTGATCCCGCAGAAGTTAAATAACCTCTTTGAGACCAGAGCTGGCCATAGTCATGGACTACACCATAACCATATTGACTATCAGTCACTATGGTAATTTTTAACTCTTTTCCCAATTCACATGCACGAATCAAAGCAATTAATTCTACTACTTGAACTGAACAAATTCCTTTGAGACAGGAAGCTTCAATTACATCTGCAACCGTACATACTGAATATGCTGCACTCAGAACACCTTCATCTGTTCTTAAGCATGAACCATCAACAAATATAACATAGTCTGATTCAGCTAATGGGACATCTTTTATGTCTTGCCTTGGTTTTGTGCAATATTCTAATACATCTAGGCATTCATGATCAACCTCATCCCTGATTTCTGTTTCAGTAGTGTCAGGTAATAATGTGGAAGGATTTAAATTCACACATCTCGCAATTGAAACATTGTCCGAGCCAAGGATAACCTTTTCATATTTTGTTAGCCTATTATTTGTCAAATGTTGTGTTCTGCTTCTAGTGAGGAGAATTTTAACTGAATGTGGTACATATACTTTTACAGGAAATCCCATTATTATTCCTTCACTTTGTTCCACACTTACAATTGTTGCAGCTACTGCTTTTAAGCAACCTGGTAATGCTTTTGCAACAGGGTCAAGAACAGCTGAGAAATATGCTATTGACTTTCTCAGTTTTCCATGTCTTTGAATCAGAACTGATAATGCACATCCTTCTCTTTCACTACAATACAGCTCAAATTCTTTTTCATAATCGGGCATTCCTAATGCTGGAGCTTCACATAAACTTTTCTTTAACTGTTCAAAAGCTTCTAATTCAGTTTTTGTTAGGCTAAGCGGGTCATTTATGTCTGCTTTTGTCAGTCTCTGCAGTGGCTTTGCGATTACTGAAAACCCACCAATCCATTGGCGACAATAACCTACCATTCCTAGAAACATTGTACCTGTCTCTGTGTTTTTGGAGGTTGCATTGCTTGAATCATTTTTATTCTTTCAGTTGTCACTTGTCTGACTCCCTTTGCAATTCTGTGACCTAGATATTTTACTTCTTGTTTACAAAACTGTACTTTTGCAGGAGATACTTTATGTCCCTCATCTGCCAGATGATTTAAAAGAGTAACGGTATCTGTTACACAATTATCTCTTGTTTTTGCGGCCACAAGAAGGTCATCAATACACTGCACTAACGTAGATTTTCCAGGTAAATCTAGATTTTTCAATGATTTCTGTAGCAACTGATTAAAAATAGATGGACTCTCAGTGTACCCTTGAGGGATTCGACAACATGCTAGAATACGCTCTTTGAACCGGAACGCAAAAATTTGTTGGCTTTCTGGATGCAATGGAACAGTAAAGAATGCATTACACAAATCAATAACCGTATACCATTCTGCATCATGGGGAATCTGATATAAAATTACCTCTGGATTTGGTACAACTGGGCAACATGGAACAACAATTTTATTAATCTTTCTCAGGTCTTGAACAATTGTGAAAGTTCCATTTGGCTTTTTAATTCCCATAATAGGTGAATTACATGGACTACTCTCAATTTCTTTTAGAACACCTTGTTTTATGAATTTGTCTATTACAGGGGTAACACCTTCAATTACTTCTGCTTTCATTTTATACTGAGGAATGTTTGGATAATCTGCTCCTTGTTTTACTGATATTTTTACTGGGTCTACATTTTTCATCAAACCCATTTCATCTCCAGTGAAATCCCAAATTTTTACATTCACTGTGTCTTTTAATTCTCAGGTAGATTATTCTTATCAAACACAGGAAATAATGTACTTTCTTCTGCCTCAACCATTGACATTGTTATATTTGTAAAGCCCATCTTCTTCTGGAGTTTGAAGCTCTATACCATCCGGTGAGCAATATATTGCACAATTCATTTTACACAGGATATCCCTACCAAATAGATTTACAGGACTGCTATCACAAACTACAAATCTATGCATGTCTTTAAATTTACCTATTTCAACTTCAACTGGTTCAGTTAAATCTGTTTTTATTTGCTGATTAGCTACACCTACTACTTGGATTTTATCTCCAGAGAGAGGAAGATTTTCTATTTCCACTGATCTAACAGTAGAACGGGTAGCACCTGTATCCACTAGGAAAGTAATTTCTACATCATTCACTTTGCCATTTACAAATGGACCAGATTGATCTACCTCAAGAGTGGCTCCAGCACACACTCTTCCTCCTCTCTCAGGCACCGTCAGAAGTATTCTTCAGATTCACTCCCTCGATCTTCTTTCAACCAATATTGTTGAGACACATTCGACACATTCCCTCTTGGCGATCTGTTTACCTGTTCACCTGCGCTGAATCCTGTTTCTGCACTGTATCTCTGCACATTTACACAGTTTGGAAGTGGCGGTTGTGGTAACTGACTTTGCTGAATCACTACCTGTTGCTGTAGCTGTTGCTGCTGATTTATCTCATTCTGCATCTGTGGATTTAATGATCCATTTTTTAAATATGTTCTGGGCGGATTCTTGCATTCACGCTTCCAGTATCCAATTTTGCCACAATTAAAACATGGGAGTTTCTGTTTTAACTCTTCTATATTTCCCATCAATTTTGGTTTTGTATAATTACTTTTAAATTTCCCTTGATTCTGATCAACATTTTTATTTCCTAAAGTTGCTATATGTTGTTCAGCCACTTTTACCTGTGCCCACATAGCTTTTTCTTTTAACTTCTTTTGTTTAGCATCTATTTCATCACTACAGTATTTTGCTTTTCTTAACCACATGGCTGCTGCGGGGATTTTTGCGCTGTGCTGCAAATTGCTATTCCGCTGCAGATATGACGAGCTCAGCTCGTCATCAGCACACGACACCCGTGGGTGATGACGAGCTGAGCTCGTCATCAGCAGCGAAAGGGTTAAGATATCATCTACTGTGTGTGATTGCCAACCAACTATTCCAGTTCTTACCATTTCACTAATTTCAGGTCTCAAGCCATATATAAATCTGTCTATAAAATGGCTCATGTCTTTTTCACATAAATGTTCATAACCACTGTATTGTTTAGATACCAGCAGTAATCTTTCATAAAATGAATGTACTGATTCCTTTGGCTCCTGCGTTGTTCTATCTATTTTAACCCAATCTATCTCTTTTGGGGGACTCTTGTTTTTTAAAAACACAATTACCTGTTCGTACTTTCTCATTACCTCTGGTAAAGGAGCACCTGTTACTTTATCTCACGGGTTTTTCTTCTCTAGGCCAATTTATAGTTCTTACATTCTGTCCAAAGATCTGATGGGACAACTATGTCAAAGAATCCATCAAGATCAATCCACAAAACTTTTGAAACTTTCACAAATCTGTCTACCTGTCGATACCATTCTACAGGTTTTTCTCTCAATCGAGGAAAATCATTTGTAAACAGTAAAATGTCCTGTCTTGTCCATGGGACATGCACATACCCTCCTCCCGCTATTTCCCTCATTGGAAACTCATTTACTACTTTTTCCTTTTCTCTGATAGGAAAAGCTAAACGTGTTCTGTCTTCATCTCTTTTCTTTGTCCATTTCGCTCTCCATTTACTTAATTCACCCCATTTTCTCAAAATCACAATTAAATCTTTTATATGAGTGATTCTTCCTGTGGTATTCATATTTTCAATGTCTTTTTCAGAGAAATCCACCTTATAAGTTTTCTGCAAATTCTTCTGCTTACTTAAATCTACTTCTAATTCAAAAGCCATATTCTCTAATTGATCATATTTGTTTTTCGTTTTCCATGTTATGCTTTTGCAAATAAATAATAATTCATCATCCTGATATGCCTTCAATCTGTCAGTTCCTATCGTTCCAATTATTAATTCTTCTAAATCTGCTTTCAATTTTGAAACGTCAAGTAATTTACATTCTGGAGTTTGTGTTAAATCTATTTTGCTCAGACTCTTTTCCGGAGTTCCAGAATCAGATTCTGCACCAGATGGAGTTTTACATGACAAACTGTGATTAAAAGTTAAGTCAAGCATCATTATTTTCTCTCGATGTATTTTAGACAAATCTGAACAAAAAATTTCAGTCACTTTCTGTATTTCTGAATTTAATGGAACAGTTAAAGCTGAATGCCTAATTTCCTTTTGATCAAATACTGGAAGAACAGGTCCAATCGTTACAGATACTGTTACTGCTTCCATGCTTTTAGTTAACTGCTGTATTAATTCATTCGTGGAACGAATGTATTCTGAGGTATTTGGTAATTCCTCATACCTTTCTGTTCTTTTTCCATTTCTTGAGGTTTCATTTCTTTGAACTGGGGTTTCAGTATAATTTCTATTTTCTTCTGATATATTCGAATTACATCTTGTTTCTACTCTTTCAGGTGTATTTCTACAATTCGGATTTCTTTTAGGAGATGTCTCATCAATTATTTCTCTTGAAGGGGCATTTGGAGAAATCCATAAACAAACTGGTTGATAGGGTGGCGGTTTTCTAGTATAAATTTCTTCTAATACTGTATCTTCTGAGACACTTTCTTCACTACTTTTATTTTTCTTTTGGGCACTCTTTTGTCCAGTTGCCTAATCAATTAGTCTCACTGGGTACAAGCCATCACACATGTCTGCACTTCTCCATCAACGATCAACGCATTCTATCCTCATGTGTTTCTCTATCAAGGCCTAATCCTGTTCCCCTTAATATTCCTCTACTCTCTCGTTCTAATTCAAACATATCATCGTCCCATTCATCTAAAGCTTCAAATTGAGTAGGTCTAGGTAGTGGAACGAGTTTCATAATTTTTTCTCTTAAATTTTTCAAAACTGCTATGTTAAATGATCCATCTTCCGGCCATGCTAATACACCATCATTTTCAGTATATTTCATCCAATTCTCAATCCAAAGACAAGTATGATAACCATATTCACCCAACATATAAGCTGCAGGTGTTTTGTACTTATGAAGTAATCTTCCACCCACGTTGAAATTTTCTTGTCAGGTTTAATTTTGTTTTTCAATCTCTGTAACCATGAAAGCTTCCTTTTCTCCTTCATGTAATAGTAATCCATGTTTTTAAACAATTTTCCTTTACTTCGGAAAAGATCGTAACAACTTCCTTGTTATTCCACAACACTGACAAATCCGTGCGCAAAACTTACCAACAAACCAATCAAGTTAAGCTTTGTCACTATTTTGCTCAACCAATAGAACTACTGTTTTTCAGGATGAGCCAATCAGCTGTAAGCTTGCCTTAGTCACATGAACCAATCTGTGTGTTAATACTGTGACGTATCTTAGCCAATCACAGCGCGACACTTGTGACGTATGCTACCACTGCAGCTGCTCTGTCCCTCACTCTACTCCTTAAACTGATGCCTCCTTTACAAAAATCTTTCACAGCGCCATATTTACAAATCTTTCAATTGAATTCAGTTAATAACTCCACAAAAACAAACCATTTGTCTGTTTCGCTAAAATAAAGTGATAGCTTTTCCAAACATTCAAGTATTCTTTTCACGTGAAATAGACTACACTAATTTCACAGAATATTTAAATTTGTCAATAAAGTAAGGCTACTTTACCCTTCTAGCAGGTAATAACGAACTCATTTCTCTCTAAATGCACATACAGAGATATTTTACACCTCCTTAGAGACAATTTAGAGTTTCACTCGATCGTACATTACAAATTCATTTACGCACATTCATACAGAAAAATCCTTAACCATGCATACATAAATCTTTAGTAGGACTTTAACCCGCTAATAGAAATCCTCACTTGCCAGTAAGATAGACGACGCTTCCTTACCCTTCACTGAAGCTTAGATAAATTTTACTACTCTTTTCACAATGAGTTTTAAAACAGAACAGAAGTCCCTATACTCGAAAGCTACGATTTCATAGAAAATCCTCACTATACATTCTACCTTACACACCTAAAATCCCTAAACTTGTGCTGTACGACCATAACACTTATGATATACGGCGATACCACTATTTTGAAACAGAACAAATGCACTATGTAGCTTTACCTGTCACACTTCTTATGCCGGCACAAACCAGGAATTTTCACACTGCTGGAAAAAATCTTTCGACTACATAAAACAACTAAACAAACTTAACATGTTTTAGACATCAATCCTATGTATTACCATGTAACATGCTAGTTACCATAGAAACCCTAACTCTGCTACCATGAAATTGAAAATTGGAAATTGGAAAATTGTCTCAATAACACTACCTTTTACCTCAATACTAACCATTATTCATAAACACTTATATAGGCTCATAATACCAATGAGACAATTTTTGAGCAACTGAATCTAGTGGTGTGATTAACCAAAATTATTCAAATAATATTTACATTATTATATACAACTGCAGTTTATCTATCTTTACCATGGTTTTATACATTAATCATTTATTAATCAGACCACTTAGGCGATTGGATCAACTGATGGAAACTAGAACATGAATAAACAAGACCAGCTTGTCTTTTCAAATCTAATTTTATTAACTTTATTTTTCATGAAGAAAAAGCATTTACGTTTAGAATCTTTATTTTATAAGCGATTAAGAAAGCAGCATTTTAATAAGGAAATGAATTAATAAACTGACATTTTCAAAGCAAGCTCCGAAACATGAAATATTAGCAGAATAACAGTTTCCATTCCCTAAATCTATTTCCCTGTCTATTTCTCACTTCACCTAGAAAGGAAAAATCATTCAAAGTCTGCTGTCCTTACATGCGCCAAAGGTCCAACAGCATGTCACATCATTCAGGAATCGGAAAGTAAGAGTGAGTGAGAGATTCCCTGCTCATAGTGTCAGGTTTTATACCTTTCTCTCTAACTAAACTTTCTACATTTTACATTCTTTTAAACAAGTCCAAGCTTTTCATTGGCTATCCTGTGTCAGTCCATGATAAAATACATTAGGTCATCTCCGATTCTTGACCAAGTCCAGGCTTCACATAAGCCCCACTGTCTTTTTTTCCACATCTTTCAGCTTCCTCAAGAAAGTAACTTTTCCTCGAGCTTCGAACATTTACTCCCTAACCTTGGCAGACACTTTAAGTTCCTGTCCTTGAGCCTTTTCTCCATGAGCACGTTCAATTCAATCAAAGAACTGCTTTTTCAATCAACAATGACAGTACAGTAAAAATCTTCACAGCCACGCATGTGCAAAGACTTCACTCTGGACAAGCTTTTGCGTCTGCAGCTCTGTCAGCCATGTTTTCTGAACCACCTTTAGGCCTCACTTTGGAAACTATTATTAAACAAACACAAGACATCAATTAATTGAAGAATTGAGACCCTTTCTTTTACCCACCCCCTTTACTAAATAATCCTGTTAATTATGTTACCTAGCAAAAAGCACAATCAGGCAGCATTATAATTACTTTTCCTTTAGGACCTGCACGAAATCCATGAACCTTCGTCACAGATAAGACATAACATAAGCACACAAAATAAGCACATGCCATTAGTTAAACAGCCGCATTTAATACTGACAAAGACAATAGACAAGGTTAAATTATTATTTTTTCCTTTGCGTTTGCAACATAAAGCACATTAGTTTATCCCACATGTATTGATGAATGTATTCTTAAACTAAGTTGATTAGTAATTTCACCACAAGCTTATTAATTTAATTACTGTTATGAGGGATTAACTTCACAAGTTTGAACAAAATCTTGTTCTTCACCTTGCTTCATCAGCTGCATCTGCGCCTATGAGATATCAAGGCCGCACCCCTGGCCTCAATCAAGGCATAGCATGGCCGCACCGCAGTTAATGTACGGGCACTAATTACACTAGCCCTATACCTGCCTTTGTCAGCTTTTATTCATGGTTCACAAATTGTTTACTTGTGCACATATTTAGCTTTTTAACTTTAATTGTGTCACTTCTTATGTCATGAATCCAGCAATCATGTGACGCCTCTTTTTGTGATGTCACCAGAGTAGGAGTGTGATGCCATTTCCTGAGATGCCATTGAGGTATCAAAGAGAGCGCAATGTCACTTCTGCAACCCCTGGCACATCAATATTTCAACGTCCATGCCTAGATATTTAAAAAAAACACCTGAAGGAAATCATATAGGAGTAAGAGAAGAAAGGATTACTTCATCACATTAAATCTACTGAAGTATATTGACATTGCACTGTTTTAAAAAATATAAAAAGACAGATGTTTCTATTCACTGGAAATAAAGCTAATCACTGAAAAGTGTTTTCTGGTGCATGAGTTTGATTCTTGACATGACTAGGGATTAAACGTCACCATTGATTCGTTTCAGGGCATTGACCGGAACAAAACTCACAAAATACAAAGCATTTTATTTAGAAGAAACCTTCCAAGTTTCCAAACCATTGTGCCTGTGGACTACAACTTTTTGTGTGCACTTATCTTTTTATTTACAAAAGGCACACAACTCCCACACGGGCAGAGCACACATTCAGCAGTGATGCTGTCAGAGATACCCCGGAGGACAGGACAACTGGCAAGCAAGAGCATGAACAAAACATGCTTCCTGCACATAGCATCGATCGTGTGAATGATCCACAGAGTATGTGCATTCATATGTGGTCACTGTATCATCAAAGCAACACATCTTAATGAAAGAGAGTTTTCTACATACAAAGCAGACATGCTCTCCGTTCCAGAGCAAAACTCCTGCAAGTAGGCAGAACAAGCAGAACTGTGGCTGAAAGTGTGTACACAACACCTCCTACAGGGGGAGCTGTGACATCCCAAAGGCCTGTAATTAAATAGATGCACTGTGGCTCCTCCCTTTCATCAGTGGAGGAGGGGAGCAGTGACATCACAAAGGACGGTAAAGAACAAAGATAAAGTGTGACAATGACCTCCAGTAAGGGGAAGGGCTGTTACATCACAAAGGACAATAAAGGATATTAAAGAACAAAGATAAAGTGTGACATTCTGACCTCCAGAGGAGGTGGAGCTGCGACATCAGCGAGACCCTTAAGTTAAAGGAAAAGGGAGCTGTGACATATTAAAGGACCGAAAGTTAACATGTAGATTTCTGGCCGGAGGGGAGCTTTGAAATGACAAATGTATTTAAGGAAAAGTGCGTCACCCACCTCCCCTCCAGCAGGGGGAGCTGTGACAGTAAAAAGGACATTACAGAAAAAGATGGAGTGTCACAGGCTGCCATCGAGGCGGGAAGGGGGAGCTGTGACATCACAAAGGTCTATAATTAAACAGATACACTGCAGAAGCCTCCCTTCCAGCAGGAGGTGGGTGGAGCTGTAATATCACAAAGGAGATAATTAAGGAAAAGATGAAGTGTGGCAGCCTTCCTTCCAGGGGGGGTGAGCAGTGACATCACAAAGGGTTTAAGATGAAGGTTGTAGGATACCCCCTACAAAAGATTTCTGATCAATCAATTAATACACATGCAAATCCTGCAATAAAAACACTGCACTCTCTGGGGAATCACAGAGTACATATGTGAGCTCACACTGACCCAAGGGTTTGCATGCCACAATCGAAAAATTGTTGCATCCATCACAGTATTACTCTTTTACCAGATGTGGGAAGATGAAAGGCGGAGTGAACTCAAAGTGTTTCAAGCCTGTGACCCCAAAGTCAAACACAGATCTCTGCAGTAGGTGCAGTAGTCCCCTAAGCATTAGACTCTGCTTAAAAGAAGATGCGGCCATCCTTAAAGTTGAGGGACATCTTGGCATAGAAGCTATTAGAGGTAAATGGGACTATATCAGAAAGGTGAAGGAAACGCTTCTTCACCTTGCGCAAATCTGCATCCCTTAAGGTAATTACTATTCCATATTAAGCCAGCTGTTCTCTTCATTTCTGCATTCATCAGTTGTGTGTCCCCGGACAGGGTGATCAGTGCGTCTGGGGGTTCACTCAATGTGCGGCTCTTGGCCTTCTGCGTCATCTCTGAAAACTCTCTGGGACTTTTGCTTGCATGTCCTTTATTGACGCGTCTAAAATTAACAAAAGGCCCCACTTTGGCTCTTCGTCTACAGTAAAACCTTGTTGATTGTTTAAAAAACAATAACTTGAAAAATAAGACATAATAACTATAAACATAAAGCAACATATTTGAGCAGCTGATTTATAACTTTGCAATGAGATCAGTATTTAATCAAATTTAACAGCTGTGCATCCAAAATTGAAACAATATGCATTTAAATCATTGAATATATAAAATATAATGGGGTACACGTACATAAGAAAAATATAAAGATTACATCAATGTAGCTGGTTGTTATCACAAGCCTTCCATACACCGTACACCGTGACTTTAGTGCTAAATATTTAACATAGTTTGATACCGCACCTCCTCGGCCATGTTCGGAGCTCGGATTGGCTGCCGAAGACGTCATCTTTGTTGGAAGTCTAGTCTTCAACCCGGGCTACCCTACTTAACGTGTCTAGGAATGTGGGTGTGCAGCGGACCTGCTCAGGGGGCGAGCCACAGGCAAGCCTGCCTGCACCTGTCTGCGTCAGGCGCTAGAATCCAAGGTCAATTTTCACCCCTCGAGTACTTCAGAGAACTGCTGAATCAGCTTAATAAGGGTAAGCCTTTTTAATGCTATGTGTTGAACTCTTGTTACGACCAAGATAATTTACATTGTTCTCACTGTTTGCGGGTCTGCCAGGCTGAACAAAACCTTTTAGTAAATAAGACTGTGGGTTTTTCTTATTTCAAGCTCGGGTTTGGTGAGATTTGAGAACTAAATGCACACTGATCAATACACTCTCTCTTATTAAGTTTAAGATAGATTTTTTAATCCCTTAGAAATACATTTACCTGAGATGGCATTTTTAACGGAGACATGAGTGGACAAAAGTTCAGACCAGGACCTGGTTGATGCCCTTCCAATTTTGAAGTCTCCACAATACGATTTGGGCCATTTCCTGTTTCAGCCACTTTGCCTACCCACACAAGTGAGGTATCATTTTTATCGGGAGACCTGGGGAAATGGTGGGTGGGAGGAAATTTGTGGATCCATGTAGATTCCAGAACTTTCCCACACAGGAATTTGAGGTTTGCAGGGGATTCTGGGGCAATGCCCCCATCTGCCCCACTTGCGGTCGGTGGGTGGGGGCATGGGCATGCCCATATTGGGCAGCCCCCACCACACCACAAATTATAATTTTAAAAAATCCCTACTGTATAGTGGGCTTTCTGTCCCCCTGGGTGGGCAGATTGGGGGCTACTGCCCCCAACTGCCTCCCAGGGGGGCAGAAAGGCTGTAAATTTTGTGGGGTGGGGGCATGGACATGCCCTTTATGGGCAGCCCCCACCCTAATAAATTATGCGGCAAAAAAATATCGCCGGCGTCTTGTGGGCTTTTTGCCCCCCAGGGGGGGGGCAAAAAGATTAAACTACACCAAAATAATTTGGGGGGAGCAAAAGCCCTTGCCCAAGGGGCCACTCCCCCCTCCCTGGTGTCTAGTGGGTGGATCCCTGCTTGGGGATCACCCTCCTGGGGCAATCCCCAAGCAGGGATCCACTGGGGAGGGAAAGGGGAGATGCTCCCCTTTCCAATGATACCTCTCCCGCCTTTCTACGATCCCAGGGGGCTGAGATAGCCCCCTGAGCACATAGAAAGTGAAACTGAAATGAGCCTAAAGGCTAATTTCTGTTTCGGTGTCTGTGTAATGACGAAAGCGCGACATGCACGCTGATCCTCATGGCACAGAAACCAGGGTGGGGGCCTTGGGAGCTGGGGAAGCTCTTCCCCAGCTCCCAAGGTCACAGGGGAATAATAGAAATCCCTCTGCTGTCTGGAGCAGAGGGGTTTCGTGCCCCTGGCCTCATTATGGAATGGTTCCGTCAGGAGTACAGGGGCACCGATGCTCATGATGGAACCATTCCGTCATGAGCATCGAAGGTTTTAACATTTATGTGGCCCCTTGACAAGACTTACTTGCGCTTTTTGGCTTTGCTCCAGTCGCATATGAAGATGACACACAGAATGTGGTGTCTATCTCGGAGGATGTAGATTAAACGGCTAGTCGCTTCAATGACTGTACGGAAACCACAGAACAATGGATGAGCAATAACAGTCTTTATGCTTATTTCGGCTAAGACTAAGGTTCTTCTGTTTGGCAAAGCTCCTATATCCTGGGGCCAAGCTTGGTGGCCCCTGACCCTAGGCTTTCCTCCCACTCCCGAATCATCTGTAAGGAATTTGGGTATAATCTTTGATTGTTCTCTGTCTTTTAACGCACAGATTAATAAATGTACTTCTTGTTTTTCTGTTGCGTAAGATTAGAAACATTGTCACTTTTATCCAGTTTGAACTCCAAGAAGTTGGTGGTTACAGTTTTGGCGGCATCAAGGCTGGACTACTGTAATGCATTATATCAAGGTGTTCTCGAACGCCTTATGAAAAAATGTCAATGTTTACAGAATGCAGCAGCTCGACTTTTAAAGAAAATTCCTAAATTCAAGCCAGTGTCTGATACATCACAAGAGTTGCATTGGCTCCCAGTGGAGAATAGAGTCAGGTTTAAGGCTCTGTGTTTGGTACATAACACTCTTGTTGGAGATGTTCCAGCATACCTGAAGAAAAATCTTATTTGGTCTAGTCCTACTCGACCAACTCTAAGATTGTTAAGGTTGGTAAATTGAAAAGGAAGACTTGGGGAGGTAGGAGTTTTGTGTATTGTACTGTACATCTCTATAGTAACCTACCTGAATAGCTAAGAGGTCAATCTAATCTACGCAGCTTTAGGAAACTGATTAAAACCTGACTATTCTCCACCCAAAGTAGTTAGATGTAACTGCAAGTCTTGTTGGTTCGTTCCCTACTCAGTGATGTAGTTATTAGCGCCAAGACGCCATTGGAGATTGCATGTGTTATAAGCAAATCAATTTCCATTTCAACAATATGTCAACAAATAGCCACAGACTACATACTATGCGTATGGCCATCACACTCTTAAGCACAACAGAAAACAGAGACCAGGCTTCACATCTTTAAAAAAACCTCCAAGAGCTTCGACGCTGATGCTGGGACGGCAGTTCTATTTCATCTTCCAAGTGTTGTTCAGTTTTCATAAATCCTAACAAAAAATGTTTTGTTACCAAGGCACGAGCTCTGAGACATGTGTCCTAGCTGTTAATATTTAAGCTCCATCCGTTACGACATTAAAACACATTCTATGTGCACAACCTTGAAGAAGCAGAATGCAGTAGTAGGCATTATAACATTTTTAGATCCTGCGGTGGAAGGGAAGTCACTCTTTCATGATCAATCAATGTGAGATGAGGGTGGTATCGCACTGCCACAGACAAGATTCTTACCCCTGCCCCCTGGGCTCACAGTACAAGCCCCTGGGTTCACAGTGCCAACCCTTATTTTTATTAATTACATAATTTCATGATTTCAATATATATTTTGTTATTCATGTTGATTGAGGTTTTGTTCTGCGTGTGAGGGAAGAGGCTGATGAACTGCCTTGGACTGCGAGTGTTCGCTCTGTTCGTGTCTGAAGGACCGCTGAGGGAACGTGATGCTGCCTGCACTGCTGTGTCAACCAGGTGATGGCTTATGTTTATTTACTGTTGGTGGAGGGCAATGTCCATATTGATGGTATGTTTGTGAAACTGCACCTAGAAGCTCATCAGCTGAATAAAGGAGCTATCTTCTACACTACATTGCCTCATGGATCAGTCTCTCATGCTCTTGCACCTTCAGTCTTGTGGCGCTACTTTATTTTTCAATGGCTCACTCTTCCCCTGGAACAGACGGGCGGTTTTAAAGGGCTTGCTTGTGTTGGGTTCTGAATATCCCCTAATTACATTTATTGGGTGCACTAATACTGGTCTTTGTTGTTACATGTGAGTTACATATGTCACTCTTCCACACCACTGCATGGTTCTGGAGAAGACACATGCTGTGTTATCTAATGAGTAAAAAAACACTTCAGTGTGGGTTTGTGAACACACACACACAACACTGCTTCCCTAGAGGGGATACCACTAGGTGGAGCATTAGTCTACAGCCCTTAGGAAGCACCCACCATCCCTTCTCCATAGGTGAACCGAGAATGGGGGGGGAGGGGGTCTCCGGCGACATTATGTCCCAAATATGGGGCTGTTGGGGGCATACTGAGTGGAAGATTAGGTCCATAGTCTTGTCAGCGTATGGGGTAACATACTCCGGCCATTTAGTGACAGCAGGCCCGGGGGGCACTTCCGCCTCACAAACACAGAGCTGCAACCAGTAGAGTGCCAAGTGGCGACAACCAAGAAATAGGTTTAAGAGGTGTCGCTAGGAACTTGCCGATGGGTGAGGCCAGTTTCGGATTTTACGGTTCACCCAGGTGGAAATTAGGTGCTACTCTAGGTTCTCATGAGCACGGCTGTGCAAGGGAACACACCATGCGGACTGTTCAGGTCAGCCGGGGCTGCCGTCCCACACGATGGGCAGGAGGCACAGCACAGAATCAGCCTTCTGGGAGCCGGTTTGCCTAGGGGTATTCACGATTGGGGGAGTCGAGCTGGTGATTCCCATAGGATTAAGGAATGCAGGGAAAAGGAAGGAGCGACCCCCCCCTGCCCACGGTCACACACTGATAGTTAGGGACTTGCAGGTGCGGCATGAGTTAGGAAGCAAGGGGACTGTGCAAATGCTGAGGATAATCCTTCTCGCCCTAACAGCCTTAAGGAGGCGGGCGGGGTGCGAGCGGCCAGCTAACAAGTTGGCTGCTGTCCCTCGGAGGTCGGGCACAGGAGTGCAGGTTACACGGAGCTAGTGGGACTGCAGCTAGGTGAGATCAGCAAACTCTTGGTGCCAGGTGTACCATAGTGTCTGCAGCCACCCCGCCCAGAGTGGCATGGGGCAGAGTCATTTGAAGCAGTGGAACTTTTCCATAGCAGGATTTTCCTGGGCACAAGTTCACTTGCCTGAATGGCCTCTGCCAAGAGATCCCGGCGGTCTAAGTCAAAAGGGACTGGGATATAGATCGGGTCTCCTTACCAGGCTTGGCAGGGGGCCTGTTTATGAGAAGTTGCAGGTGAGGAAGGAGCTGTTTTGGTGGGGGGGCCCTGTCAGCGATGGTGGCCGCCGCCAGAGCTGTGGGGGAGTTACAGGGTGATCTGATAGCAATTGGGTACAGAAGAGTACCGCTGCACGGCACATAAGGGTGTCAGAGCCCAGGAGCCTCATGAGAGGTTCCTGGAAACCGTGTTGGCGCCCCGTTTCTCCTTCGGACGGTTGTGGGCCTGAACAACCGGGGGCTTGCCTTGCTATGCTCCGCCCTGAAAGGGGCGTGAGTATAAGTGTCAAGTGATCCGGGATGAGGATCACCAGAAGGGGCAGCACAGATGGGGTTCGCCTCAGTGCTGCTTGGCTCATCAGGTGGGTAGGTGGTGAGAATGCTGCCTGCCCTTGGATCGCCCGTAAGATAACCCACCATATTACATAACGTTGTATGTAATAAACCTGCAGCAGTTTTTTCCCAATAACAAATCTATGTGGTGTGTATTTATTTGCATGCATGCTAGGTGCTTGGGGGTGGGGAGTGTCGCCATGATCGCACTATGCTCAGCCAGACAACCTAGGGAGGGAAGGGGGTGCGACCAAACTGTTTGCAGGGCCGGTTTTGGCCGAGTTTGTAACAGGGGACCGGCCCCTGGTAACAAAGACGCCCCCCAAGGGCCTAAAACCGGCCCCCAACTAGGCGGCCCACCGGGGGAAATAATTCCATTTGCACTTTATGTCTTTTTATGTCTACTGTTTGGAGTTCTAGAACTGCTGAAGGGCAGCTTGGGATACTGACTTCTTCTAGCTGGTTGTTCTGTGCCGCTCTTAATAATTCAAAATTCACCTACCTGGCATCTTTTAATATTTACTGCACAGTTATCTGTAATTGAGTCTAGAGTGCCTATGAGTGGAGTCAGCAGTGCCGCATTCTGAATCAGCAGTGCCTGTGCTTGAAGCCAATAACGACTCTGCTCAGACTCACAGTTATGTGTAACTGAATCAGGAGTAGTCAGCAGGGCCTGATGTTGAATCAGCTGTGCCTGTGTTTTGAATCAGAAATGCAGCTGCTTGGAAAAAGCAGTGCCTTTGTGTTGAATGAGGGGTGCCGAAGCCTGGAGTCCGGGTTATCTGTTAATGTGTAAGCAGTGTTTCTCCTGGATGTGAACAGTTTTTGTGCCTGGAGTCAGGAGCACTGGCGCTTTGAGTTAGAATTAGCAGTGATTATCTGTGCTTGGGTTCAGAAGTGCGTGGAGTTAGAGGTGCATATGGTTGGAGTCGTGAATGCCCGTGAGAGGAGTCTGTTATACCTGTGCATAGAGTTAGGGTTATCTGTAACTAAGTAAGGAGTCTGGGCCTGGAGTCAGGAGTGCCTGTGTCTGGAGCTTTCATTATCGTTAATGAGACAGGAGTACCTGTGACTAGACTGAGGAGTGTCTGTGTCATGAACGGGCAGTGCCTGTGGTCTCAGTGCCTGTATTTGGAGTCAGGTGTGCTTGTGGAGTCAGTGCTGGATGTAAATTAAATGACAAAATCAGGAGCCGGAGGTGTTAAATCTAAGCTGGGAGATGGAATGTCACTGCCCCTCCCCCATTTGAGCTAGCGACCCTCCCCCACACAAGGCACAGCTCCTCC